>NC_139675.1:5652462-5654962 GCF_951799395.1 Argentina silus
TGGAACAGCCAACCCGGGAGCACTTTGCATCGCTGACCCTGCCCCTGCCCTGCTTATAAAGGCCACTGCAATGCACAGCCATTTAATTCTGCTTATAAAGGCTACTGCAATGCACAGCCATTTCATTCTGTGAACCACCTCTTCACAAGCCTGTAAAAGAGGGGCATTCTGGTGAGATGTCTCCCTCATCTCTCTTACATACCCAAAGTTCTCTTTCGGTCGACTCGGTTCAACATCTCACTATGGGACATTTGCACAAAGTCAGTTTTATACACATACACACACACACACACACACACACACAACGCCCGTACAGAAAACCTGAGTGAGTACATGGAAATGTACCTGGTTCACCCTACTCCGTTCCAGCACCAAGGACCGTGCGCGCCAAACAAGGTGCAGTGACATCCAGATGGTAGAATCTCACCAAAGCGTGAAGGAAGCCCAACTGGCTGCAGCACAAACAGAGCCCAAGACACAGCAAAGACATTTAGTGACATTTTCAAGGGGAAAAAGCTACATATTGCACCTTTAATGTATTTAACAATCAGACTGGCATGTAGCGTAATATTTCTCATACTTTCCGTGTTTATCCCAGCTTATTCGAAACTGAATATTTGTACACTTGATACACTTTGATAATATTTCTATTTTTATTTTTTTTATTTTCGCTCCCTCACTTTGCTTTTTAGAGAATGAATTCCATTAAACATTGAATCAGGTTTGCATGGCCTGAGGGGGGAAAACACACAGCAGGCTCACTGCTTTAATGATGAGACGGTGTGGACATGAACTCTGACCTTGGTAACCCGCCACTGTGTGTGCGTGTGTGTGTGTGTGTGTGTGTGTGTGTGTGTGTGTGTGTGTGTGTGTGCGGGTGTGTGTGTGTGAGAAAGAGAGAGAGGGAGAGAGATATAATGAAAGGAAGGGGGGGGGGCGGGGGGGTTAAAGAAGAGATGGTTGAAAGAGGAGGTTTAAAAGAAAGGTGGATAGAAACATTTGGAAAAAAAAGAGAGAATGACTCAGAGAGCCAGTGCCCAGACTTTATTGAAAAAAGAGGAACAAGTTACTCAATAAGCTGAAGTGAGTCCATCTAAGTGCAAGGATAATAGATCATGTGATTTCGGAATAAATATATTTAATATTTTAGTATAATTTTTATAAACCTTGATTTTGGCAGGGAGTCCGATTGAGACCAAGGTCACTTTTACGAGGGAGCCCGGCATACACACAATTTACAATCATACATACAGAATCAAGAAAAATCACCACGTTTTTCAACAAAGAGGTTCTCGATCAATATTGTAAATTGCCAGAGCGGCGCCAGAACAACCAATATGTGAGGTTCAGCAGTGAGGTGCACCAATTCGGTGAAGACCCAAGAAACCTCAAGAGCTACCCAACCCTGAGAACGAGTTTGGTAACTTATGTTCTTATGTACAATAACGAGGTGAGGCAAGCTGGGAGTTTATGCAGTAGGGCTTTGTACACAAAAAGGGAGTAATGTTGCGATCTATGGGACTTTAACGAGATCCAGCCGACCTTTTGGTAAAGGATGAGTAACAATGCAATGATGAGTATTAAAACTATCACCTGTGCAACCCATATCACCATAATCAAGCACTGGCATGAAGGTTGATTGTACAATCCGCTTTCTGCTGTTCAGGGAACGGCAAGATCTATTCCTATACAAGAAACCTGCCTTAAATCTTAGTTTTTTTTAACAAACTCCTCCATATGTTTTCTAAATGCCAACTCTTTGTCACACCTTGCTCAATGGGGACACGAACATATGCGTAAATCACCAGATACATTTTTCTGTGATTTGGAAAATACATATACTTGGTTTTTCCAGCATTAAGTACCAAATTCAGTTCAATAAATTATTTCTGTAGGACAACAAATGCAGACTGTATCCAGCAAGACCCTGGTCGATCGTGGGGGCATATACATATACAACTATGTCATCACCATACAAGTGCAGGTAACAATTATTTACAGATAATCCAATATTGTTAATGTAGAGAATAAAAAGAACCGGACCAAGAATCGATTCTTGTGGGACACCCTTTGTTTTGTCCAGAAAACCTGACTTAACACCATCAGTAAATACATACTTATAAATACATGGAGTTCTGTCCAATAAATAATTTAAAATGAAATCCTTTCAAGATGTATGAATGGGTAGACAATGGCTGACCGCATTGAATGCCTTGGAGATGTCTATAAATAAGGGAGCACATGTTTTTTTCTGATCTAGGCAATTTAACACATTACCACGACAAGGGTAGCAGCTGAGGCTGTGCTATGTCCAGGTCTTAAGACAGATTGCTGCACATTTAGAATAGAATGACAAGATAAAAAGCTTCTGTAGTCATAATGTTGACCAGCTGATCAAATATCCTGTCTGGACATGCCATACTCCTCTTGTTAGCTGTCACCACGCTTTTGCTGTGACTCCTTCTTTCCTCCTCCCTCTCTCTCTCTCTCTCTCTCTCTC
>NC_139675.1:5664962-5667462 GCF_951799395.1 Argentina silus
TCAACCTCACACACACACACACACACACACACAGGCAGGCACGCACGTGCACACACACACACACACACACCCACACACACACGGACGCACACACGCACGCAGGCAGGCAGGCAGGCAGGCACGCACACGCACACACACATACACACACACACACACACACACACACATGCCAGAGCTTGCCACGGTTCCTGGATCTATTCTATTACAGCAACGCTCCAATGGGTTTAAATGAACACTTTCTCCTCTCACTATTCAGATGGGCTCGAAAGAGAGAGAGAGAGAGAGAGAGAGAGAGAGAGACAGAGGCAGAGAAGGGGGAAAGGAAAGGGAGAGTTCGACAGGGAGACAGAGAGAGTGGGGAAGATCCACACGATGGGGGGGCGGGGGGGCGAGGGGGGAGGGGTAGAGAGAGAGACAGAGAGAGAGAAGGCCATCTGTGGCTGAGGTGAAAAGTGCTTAGAGTGCAGAGTGTGCGGTTGGCCCTTGCTCACCTTGGAGTGGTCGTTAATTGGCACTTAGCATTAAACGGCCCCGTCCCTCTTGGGGAGATACAAACAGACACTGTATTGACTGCATACAATCAGCATTCACCAGCATAACTCACAACACTACAGGCACATTCAAAGGCATAGTTGATGATCATGGGACATGGGGACGAGGGGTAGGGAAGCTTGCAGTCCAGCTCAAGAGACTGTGTTGAATGCGTACAAGCAGCATTCACCACCATGACTCACACTATCAACACATCCACAGGGATAGGAAGGAAGGAAGGAGGGCAGGAAGGCAGGAAGGAAGGGAGGAAGGGAGGAGAGCTGAGGCTAGTTTGCAGTCCAACTCAGGAGACTGTATTGATACAAGCAACCGTACAGTAGCACACGCTATAAATACATTCAGGAGACCAGAGGGATGAGAGATGAGGGGTCAGGAAGGGGAGGGAGGTCAAGTGGATTGTTTGCAATCCGATTAAATTCTGAATGAGGGTGAGGTATACTACTCAACTTGACGCACTCCTTTTAACCTCCGAGTGGAGCAGAGTTATACTCAGCAACATTCATATCCTACTTCAAGTAGATAAACGGTCCTGTTTTTTCCCCTTTATTTCTCTTTCCCTCTATGTCTTTCTGTTCCCCTCTCTTTCTCTCTCTCTGTGTCTCTCTGTCTCTGTCTCTCTCTCTCTCTGTCTCTGTGTCTCTCTCTGTCTCTCTCAGCCCTCTGCCTGGAGACTGTTTCTTCAGGTTCCACGTTTAGTTTTTTGTTTGATTTGCTGTCTAGTTGGTTTTTGCTCTTAGGGGAGTATTTTTTCTTTTGGACTGTTCATTTCAGGGCCAAAGTACTCTGTCAGGAGGATGAGTGGAGTGCTGTTGGTCACTGTTTTGTCTGGGGTAGCTAAGCTGGCCATACAGAAGGATAGGAACAATGGTATCTTGGGGTCTGTGGACCTGGTGGGTGTGTTTATGGAGCTGATGAGGGTGGAGAGAATGCATATTAACCTGGTAGGAAATGTACCCGTGTTTGTGAGAACCTGCGAAGTGATTTGTGCTCTAGACGATGCTGGTGGTCTGGTTCTGACTTTTTAGCCCTTTTTCCTAACAGGGATGGTGATGATGTCAATAGCAGAACATACACACACACACACACACACACACACACACACACACACACAGGACAGAAATAGTTTACGTGTGCAGAGAGGAAGCGAGAAATCATGCCAACAAATGGTTGGCATCCCTCTTGTTTTGTAGGATTTGCGAAAAACTGACAACGACAGTTTGAACTTAACTCATAACTAGTTCTGCATTTGGGAAAAACACACTGTACTAACCTAGTCTGTAAATCTGCTACAACTGTTTGACGACTTAAAACGCGAAAAAGAACCACAGATAAGCCGCCATATCGCCATAGAACAATTTAAGAGTGTCCAACGCATTAACAACAAAAATACAAGTTCCAAATTGAAGGATTGGTATAACTTATAATTTGCAGTGGGAGGAGAGATTTGATTTTAACAAGATGAGGATGAAAACAAATTGCCAGGACTCACACGCGTGCAATAATTCACACATGCACGCACGCACGCGCACACACACACACACACACACACACACACACACACACACACACTGCAGTTACCACTCCAGGGACTCAATTATTGCCACAGATGAGTAGAAAGAAGCTGCTTTATATTATTAACATGACTTCATTTGCCCTTTAATATTCAAGAATATATTTCTTATTAAAGAAAAAAAGTCCCTTTGCTTGAAACAGAGAAAGGGCTTTCTTTAAAAAAACATATCACTTTGTTCTCTTACGCCAGAGAAGAGAATTAAAAGCCTGCAGGTCTCGCCTTTGAAGAAAAGAGATATAATTTAAAATGAACAAGACTCTCCTTCGTTCCCTCCAATAAGTCTACATGTATTTGTTCTCTGTCTCGTTTTCTACACTTTTCATCAGGTATCACCATGTCTACTCATGTTCCCTCATTTGTTGTCTCTTCCAGGAC
>NC_139675.1:5672462-5674962 GCF_951799395.1 Argentina silus
CTCAACTACCTCTCATTCAACCCTTTCCACCTCTCCTCCTCCTCCGCCGCCGTTTCTCAACAACAACAAAAACCCCCGAAAGAAAGCAGGAGAGAATTTAAATTCAAGGCTCTGTTTGTTGGTCTGAGGGTAACTTTAGCTCAGTTTGAACGCCAGCTTGCCACCAGCCCTGTACACACCTCCAACTCTCCCTCCATCTTCACTCCTCTGTCTCTCACCATCTCTTTATCCATCCTTACCCCTCAGTAGACATCCGTCCCTCCATCTATCGTCATCCCCGAGTCCTCCTCCGTCTCCCTGTGGGCATTTTATATTGTGTCACTGTTGTGCATCAGTCAAGGAAGGAACCATACTGATGTGTACAAAAAGCACTGGAGCTCTGTAGCTTCTGCAATGTTGGATTGATATTGTGGTTTGATGGTTGCGATCTTAATCACATGTTGGTTGTAATTAACAGTTAATTAGATGTACTGGTTATTTTTTAATGTTAACTAACGTTGACTCACGGTTTGATGCTCATCATCTGACGTTGCTGCATGATTGCACATGGGTTGAAAATGAACGTTTTTTTTTTTTTAAATTTGGCAGTTGATGGTCAGCATCAGACTCTCACAGTTGATTTAAATGTTGTCTATTTTTAAATGTTGTCTATTTACTTAAGTACATAAAAGTCTAACATTGAGGTAACGTGGAACTTGGATTGTTTTAACTGATTTAATTGACTTCTACAACACTCTGTTAAAAAACAGAACTAGAATAAAAACATAAACCAAAAAAAATATATATTTAAAAAGAGATAGTAGTGAAAGTAGTAAAAGAGGATACATGTGTGGACAGAACAATGTATCACACACCAAAAGGTTGTGGGTTCAAATCCCAAACAGTGTCATAAAGAACAGTGTTTATTCAATCGAAGTGTATGGAGAAAGTACTCATATAGCTTATGTTAAGTAAAACGTTCAAGTTCTATTAATGAAATGTTCTATTAATGAAATGTTCTATTAATGAAATGTTATTTTTTACTTCCCTTTGGGCAACCTTGTTACAATGTTGGATCATGACTTCCAGATAATGAGATGTAGAAGACCTCATTTACAGTCCACATGCAACCTTGTCACATGTTGTGTGTCGATTATCAGAAAACATGTAATAGGCTGAGATAAACTGAGATAGTCTGACGCTGACTGTCAAGTGCCAATATTAAGAAGACGTTCATTTTCAACCCATGATAAACATTGGTTTGTGGGATGATGACCATCAAATGACAACCATGAACCAACATGGTATGATGGTGTTACCACATTCTACTGCGCGACGTTTGGTTTTAACGTTGTCCCACTGTTATTGTCCATCATCTCTCTATGGTTGGTACAAGACAGTGAATCAACAGGCTTTTAAATACAATGATACAATGTTTGGATTTAGACATTGCTACACCATACCATTTCCCGCCATGGCCGATATACAACGAAACAACCGAAAAACAATGTTAATACGTATTCTTTTCTGAAATGCCCATGGGGCTCTCTCTCTCCCTCCCCCTCTCCTTTCTCTCTTCTCCCCCCTCTCTCTCTCTCTCCCTCCCCCTCTCTCTCTCTCCGTGGTGTAGGATTAGGAAGTGAGGAAGCTAATCGGAGTGCTGCGGTGCATTATGGAGTCAACATGGCCTGATCTTGTTAACCAACGCCCGTTGAAGCCTGGCGCAGGAAAGCGTGGCGATTAATTCTGTGTATCTTTTGGTTTCGAGTGCTCACGCAGGCGAGAACAAGCAGGAGCGAAGAGAACAGTCGGAAGCACACACACACACACACACACACACACACACACACACACACACACACACACACACACACACACTATAACGTATATAAAGTATGAAACACTATAAGTGTAACATTTCAACTGCTCATATACATTCTCAGACACCTCCATTCAATACAGTAAGGCTGCTCAGTAATTGTTACTGCAGCGGCTGCAGTGACACCTATCAAGAGTTCGTATTACAAATCAGAAATGAACAAAGTCAGGTGTAAACAATGTTCTATGTGATTAATTAATATCTATTAATATTTAGTGTGTAGGATGACTGTGTGTGTGTGTGTGTGAGCATGTGTGTATGCTCTCTCTAATGTATGCTCTCAGAACCTGGGGTATGTACAGTGTGTGTGTGTGTGTGTGTGTGTGTGTGTGAGCATGTGTGTATGCTCTCTCTAATGTATGCTCTCAGAACCTGGGGTATGTACAGTGTGTGTGTGTGTGTGTGTGTGTGTGTGTGCTTGTATGTACAGTATAACTGTGTGTGTGTGTGTGTGTGTGTGTGTGTGTGTGTGTGTGTGTATGTGTCTGTGTGTTTGAGTGTGCGCGTGTGTGTGTGTTTGCTCTCTCTAAAGTATGCTCTCAGAACCTGGGGTATGTACAGTGTGTGTGTGTGTGTGTGTGTGTGTGAGCTTGTATGTACAGTATAACTGTGTGTGTGTGTAAGTGTGTGTGTGTGTAAGTG
>NC_139675.1:5677462-5679962 GCF_951799395.1 Argentina silus
GCCTAGCGTCAATCTACAGGCCCCCTCTCTCATCTTAAGGACAACACACACACACACACACACACACACACACACACACACACACACACACACACACACACACACACACACACACACACACACACACACACACACACACACACACACACACACACACACACACACACACACACACACACACACACACACACACACACCTTCGTCTTTCGGATGCACAACAAACCGGCCAGTGAAGTTAAAAGGCAGTGAGAACGCAAGTGTTTGTCTCTGTTTTGCTTCCTTGCTTTTTTTTTTTTTTTTTTCAGTCGCCTGAGAGCCTCCAACCTCCCCCTCCTCCTCCTCTTCCTCCCCCTCTTCTCTCGGCATGTGCGTAAATAAAAGCACAGAGTTGGCGATGGCCCAGGGGAAGGCTTCTCTTATCATATTTTAATGCAGGAAGGATTATCAGAGCCTTAGCTTGTGTTGCCTGCTAAAAACACTGCTGGGCTGGAGAGGGAGGGAGGCACAGTACTAGTAATTCCTCTCCTCTGCCTCTTTCCTGTTCTTTCTTACCTCTTTTTTTTTCTCTTCTTAGATGGTTTTCTTCACTCCCCCCTCTTTTTCCACATAGGCATTCCCCCTCTTCTGTCCTCTCCTCTCCTTCTCCACCCTTCACTTCTCTAGTCATCCCTTCCTCTCCTTCCTCTCTGTCGTCTGTTCATGGTCGTCTGAGGTGTACCTACAGTCGCCTCGTTGGCATTCTGCCTTTACAACTCTGGGCTACAAAACAGCAACAGTGTTTTATAGTTGTGGAGGATAACGTACTAGAGGTCGTATACGATTTTGGACATTCCTACACCCTTCACATGACCAGAGTTTACAAAGATGGATAAACGCTGACTAAAAGCTGATTGTCCAGTTTGAAGTTGCTCCGGTGTGTCGTTGAATATTGTTGATGTTGTTGTAAATGTTATTTTACCTGTCCTTTACAGCGTGTGTCAGAAGAGTAGAGAAAAGATATATATATATATATATATATATATATATATATATATATATATATATAGAGAGAGAGAGAGAGAGAGAGGGAAAGAGAGGGATTGAGAGGGGTGGGGGGAGAGAAAAGAGAAGAGAGGGAGGGAGAGAGGTTGGCATCGGGGTATAGTGAGAGATAAACAAGTGTAGGTGACTGACATGAATAAGCCTCACCTTTTACAGACACCCCTGATGTGGTAAAGGTATTAAACATCACTGTATTGTCTGGCTGTCTGGATTTGCTTTGATACCAACACAAAGAATTTAGAGGCTTCTCCTCTACCACCGCTGAAGGACAGAGATAGAGGAAAGGGATGAGGAGGAGAGAGAGGGGAGAGAGAGAGGATGGGAGAGAGAAAGAGAGCAGGAGGGAGAGAGAGAGGGGGGGTGACTTAGGGGGAGAAAGAGAGAAGGAGGGAGAGAGAGAGGGGGGGTGACTTAGGGGGAGAAAGAGAGAGGGAGGGAGAGAGAGAGGGGGGATGACTTAGCGGGAGAAAGAGAGCAGGAGGAAGAGAGAGAGGGGGGATGACTTAGCGGGAGAAAGAGAGAGGGAGGGAGAGAAAGGGAAGGGGTGAGGGGAGAGAGGGGTGGTGGGGCACAGGGATTGGAAAAACAGCAGACAGAGAGAAAAAAAAGAGAGAGAGTGAGAAAGACAGAGACAGAGATTAACAGAGAGAAAGAGAGAGAAAGAGAGAGAAAGAGATTAACAGAGAGAAAGAGAGAGAAAGAGAGACAGAAAGTGAAGTGGTATGAGACAGATGGAAGAGAGACAAATGAAAGAGAGAGAGAAAAAAAAAAGAGAGCATAATTCATCGTACCTCTGACTTCTTAATTTGGCCGACACATCCGGCATGAAAGGTTAACTCACCTTGCATTTCGCTCCCGACTGCTATTCTTCATACAGGAACCTGCTCCGAACCTTGTATTTCTGCTTCATTGCACGTCATCTGGGCCTGATAACAAAACAAAAAAGAACATTGTAATATACACTGGTGAGCAGGACATAATATCTCTCTCTCGATCTGTTATTTTCTTCGCAAACTATTCTTCGTAACTATAGCAACAGGCTACAGAACCCCCAGTTTATTCAGTCATTATTTTGTTTTTAGTCAATTAGGAATGAAGTTTAAATGTATCTGACGTAAGGTTAATAGTTTACAATGGTTTTGTGATGATTGTAACAATTACTTCGGCATACGGAACTGTAATGAAGTTGTGGGCTTCCATGGCAACTTGGGAGCAAGATAATCATCTTTTACGATTTCGCTACCGACGTATAATTTGCATATAATAACACAGGAATAAAAGGAAAAGTCAGGAAAAAAACAACAACTCACAGTCACAGATGGTGTTTAGACTTTGATATACTCCTAGATTGAAGGACCTGGTGCTTGCTTGATCACTTTGGTCTGGCGGACCTACACCTGTCCATGAAACTGCTTTTGAGTCAATTGTCCAATTACTTTTGGTCCTTGAAAAAGAGGGG
>NC_139675.1:5684962-5699962 GCF_951799395.1 Argentina silus
TTCTCTTTGGGAGTCCTGCAATCTGCAGCCTGTGTACTGCAATATAGTGTATGTGTCCAATGCTGTCAAATATTGGTGCCACTAACTGACACCTGAAGCCAAGGATACTGATAAATGTGACTTGGGGCTATTATTTTTTTTGTAGAAAAGGCTACTACCATGTAGAGGTTAAAAGAGCTACCTTTCTCTAATATGGTCCCCGCTCCTCACACTCACACGTACACACTGCCACACACACACGCGCACGCACGCACGTGCAAACACACACACACACACACACACACACACACACACACACCCACACCCACACACACACACACACACACCCACACACACACCCACACACACACACACACACACACACACACACACCCACACAGAGGTGGTTGTGTACACATACAGGTAGCCATAGAGCCTAGACTTAGTGTCTAGTCCTAATGTCTCTTCTGCTTCATTGAATTACATGTGTCTTTGTGAACAGTTCTTTTGAACAACAATAGAACAAAGGTTACAATCAATCAATGGGTGCATAACCCCAGGAGGGGTTATCATTCAAATTCACAAGGGGTCATGAAACTATCAAAAAAGGGGTTGTGACAACGATCGATCAAACTAGGGAGACGTGTATCTGTGTGTGTGGCTATGTGTATGTCATTGACTTGAGGTTGTGATTGAACCTCATTCCGCATCTAAGATAAGCAGAGGGCAGAATGTTATCCATTTGATTGTGGTGAACAACACAGTTTTTCTGAAGATGGATTTCTACAGTGACGTGATCCCCTTTATGTAAACTACCTTTCAGTCTACCTGTCATGTTCCATGGCTTGCCCTACTTGTTACGATGAAGAGTCATTCTGACAGGCATTTGGAGTGACATTCCAAGGCTGTTCCGTGTTCTGTGTTCTATGATCTATATGTTCCATGTTCCCTTGTGGCTGGTATGAGAATTCCGATGGAGGCACATTATTAAGTGTGTTATTCTAATTGACAGATCTGCTCCCAGGACAGTTTTTATTGATGTTTTTTTCTTCACATTGACATTTATATTTAGTTCAGTGACTGTAGGTTGGTTACCCTCTCATGATCTTAAGCTACTATGTAAGTGCAGAGTCCCTGTAACTCTTCCCCAGATTATTGCAGCAAAATAGCAGCAGTCAGTTACACATACAATTAAATGTTGAAAGTCCCTCAAAGAGTATGTAATTTAATGTAGTAGAGATAGATTAGCCTAATTCATTTTCAAATGAATTTATTCTTCAATGCAAAACATTTTTGCCATGCTGTAGTGCATCTCACTCTGCCTCTTCTTTGGGGATACGGCCTATAAGAAGAAGAGAAAGACTTTGACACAAGTTGACAAGTTTCAGAGGTGGATTCTGAGCAGTGTTTAGCAAACCTATGTAAACTACACTAACAGGTCCGTATCACAGGTAGACCATACCTTTAAGGTAGGCTCCCAGGGCAGTGGTTCTGGCTGGGAACCTGGTTCCCCCCTGCCCTGTTATCTGCAGAGAAAGACATAATATGTTATCCCTAAATGTTCTGCAGTACTTCATCCAACTCAGTAGAATGTTCAGGATTCAAAATGGTAAAGACCCGTCTTTGCTCACCAGAACAAAAGAGAGAACACGTACCATCTGCACAGAGAGGCACAGGCAATGGTGCCAGGGGTGTCAAGATGGGTGCCACCTGTGACATCACAGAGCCAGTGGTGAAGGAACCTGGGTACCTGTTCCCATATCTATGAGGAGCTGTCACACATGGGGAAAAGGTGTTTGCTCAGAGAAGATGACCACAGAAAGTAAATAAACTGTCAGAGTCTCACATTTACATGTGAAGCAGATCCATCACACTCTGTTTCTCACACACACGCTAGATATAGAGGTGTAATCACCTGCTCTCATGGAGTACGGGTTCACTCCATTTTGGAGACCAATGTTCCCCTTTGGTGGAGGTGGAGGTGGCGGTGGAGGTGGTGGTGGAGGTCCGGTCTGTGGAAGAGTGAGAACAAAACATTAAAAACATAAGAAATAACAGGTCAAAATAAGACAGTGGTTTATCAAATTTAAATAACAGTGGGTACCTTCTGCTGAGACACAGTCTCCTTCACCCATCCCCGATGAGCATCAAAGACCATCTCAGGGGGAAGAGGAGAGAAGTTTGAGTTAGGGTTAGGGTTGACATGACAACCATCTGATAAGCATTCACAAATATGAACAACGAAGGAGACAGAATAGCAAACGATTGGATGGGCAGTAATTGGTCATTGCAGTACGGTCATTAGAGGGATAGTGTGTGTGAAGTTGCTGCAGCAACTTGGAAGATTGATGGGTAATTGAGATTAGGGATCACTGTTGACAGGACTGCAATTAAAAGATTGTTTGAGGGCCTCTTGCCTATAAACAGAAGAGTTAAGATCTTGAAAGTAATTCACTTCCTATTGGCTTCAGCATCTCATATCTTGCTGTCCTCTAAAAGATTATTACCATCCTATCTTGTCACCATGCAACAAGATGGTCGCATTCAGTCTAATATGAAGTACTTGTTAACTGAAGATTCTCTGTAGAATATGGAGAACTGGTTCCTTACTGGTGTGTTGCTGTTATCGGGGAGGTAAGCCTCTTTCGGTCTCCAACGTGCCAGCCAGCTGAACCAGCCCTCTCCACTGCTGTTCTGCTTTGCAGCAGTGGGCTCAGCTTCTGGCTGGCTGTGGGCCTGAGCAACTTGCTGCCTTGGGACTTTGGGTTGGTCTTGAGTCGTCATCAGGTAGTCGACATATCTACTCCGAACATCTGTGACAAAGAGGATCATTCTTTAACCTCTTCACTCACTGCTAGTCACTCTGTGTCAATTGCAGCACAAATATAAAATGACCTTTTCTCCTGGAGTAGAAATTACCCTGGGGGACCATTTGAGTGTTGGGAGGTGGTGGAGGACACATCTGAAATTCATAACAATCAATAAATGAATGTGACATTGGTTATTGTCAGTCTAATAATGTGATGCAAAGCTTGAAGAACATCTTCAACTCACCTGAGGGAGGCATGGCTCAGTGTGACACACATTACCCACAACAGTGTCCATCGGTGGAGGTCTCAGGCCTTCCACAGGTGGAGGGTTTGTCATCGGTGGAGGTCTCACGCCTTCCACAGGTGGAGGGTTTTTCATCGGTGGAGGTCTCACGCCTTCCACAGGTGGAGGGTTTTTCATCGGTGGAGGTCTCACGCCTTCCACAGGTGGAGGGTTTGTCATCGGTGCGCAGAGCTGCACATTTGGGATGAGCATCACATCATCCACAAGGGGATTTAAAATAGAGACTTCCATTCTGGGTCGGTTGTCATCCACAGTTGGAGCGGGTAGGACGTCATCCATGATGGAAGCCTCAGCGCCAAGACAGAGGTTGTCCATAATTGGAAAATCCAATTCGGACTGTACATCATCCCAAAATAGATTGCATAACCTAGGCTGGGTGTCACTCTGAGCATCAAGGTGGGTCTGGATGTTTCCCACTATAAGGATGTCCTGACCAGGCACTATGGTGTTTATTGGAGAGTCTAGGTTGGACTGGATGTCATCCACAATTGAAGCATCTAGGACAGGTTGGACAGAAATGTCTGGGCCAAGCTGGATACAGTCAGAAATACTACTGTCTGTTGCAGGTGTGACATTATCAACAATCAGCTTGGGCAGGCCTGGCTGAACATCATCCAGGATTGGGGAATGAAGTTGGTCCTGGATGTCTTCCACAACAGGAGCAAGGAATTTCTGCTGGATGTCCTCTACAGGCAAGGCTTCTGATTCAGGCAGGATATTGTCCTCAGTAAAGGTTTCAACAACCAGAGCACCAGGTTCACACTGGGTCTCTTCCACAATCAGATCATTCACTTTTGGCAGAATGTCGTCCACAAGAGTATCTGACAGGACATTGTCCATATCCAGAGCATAAAGGCCAGACTGGGCATCTTCTTCGAGTAGAGCATGATGTTGGAGTTTGACGTCATTCACAATAGGAGTGTCTAAATTGAGCCTATTACCCACATTTAGAGTATCTGGGTCAGGATGATTATCCAGGTTGTGCTGACTGTTGTCAACAGTTGTGCTCAAGGTATCAAATTCGGACTGTACATCATCCCAAAACAGATTGCATAACTTAGGCTGCATGTCATCCACAAGCAAGGCTTCTGATTCAGGCAGGATGTTGTCCTCAGTCAAGATTTCAATAACCAGAGCACCAAGTTCACACTGGGTTTCTTCCACAATCAGATCATTCACCCCTGAATTGAAACGGCTATTACCCACATTTGGAGTATCTGGGTCAGGATGATTGTCCAGGTTGGGCTGGCTGTTGTCAACAGTTGCCGTGGCCATTTTGTGCCTGACATAATTCATGCACAAGGTATCCAGAGCAGGCTGCACTTGATCACCAGTCGGAGCACTCAAGCCTGTCCGGATGACATCTACTATTGTAGTGTTCAGTTTAGGCTGTATGTCCTTCACAATAGGAGTGCCCACCTAAATATACAGATACAAGTGTGTGAAGGAGCGGCCCTTCAACAATGACAAACTAACTACATTTTAATTGAGATAATTGAGCATATGCCATTTTAAATAGGGTCAGGGTCTTTTTAGATGAGGTGAGCCACTATTGATATTTTTAACTGCAGATACTTTGTACAGTATTTATGATTTTGCTTTCTCTGCAACTGCAGTTTTAAAATAAATCTACAGCTTTTGAACAGTTTGTTATCATAGTAATTGTTTAAGTGGTTGGGCATCAGCCAGGTTTTCTAAAATATGTTTGCTGACTCATAGAAACATCCCAACGCCATATATTTATCATCAATATCATCTAACTCATCCTGTAAATACACATCTGGCTTCACTAAGATGATGTCACTTACTCTTCCCTGCATGAGGAGGAGTGAAACAAAGTGCCACATATAGTGTTCAGTGAGGCACTCCTGAGATCTCCTCTGAGCAAACTGCATCATGCCCTCCAGTGTGACACCACTAAGGAGAGGGAAACACACGAGGCTGAACACTCCAAATCCCCAAAATGATCAGATCTGATATGTACTGGGTGTTTGTGCAGATGTCATTGCTGTTAACAGTCCCTACTGTGGAATAGGCCCAGGAAACGATGGAGGGGCTCCCTGCCACTGTGGAGTCTGCTTGTGGAGATGGGAGGCAGTAAGAAGGGGAAGGCGTGAAGGACCGTTCACTGGATCCAAGAGCTCCCCTTGATCATGCTGATAATGGTCGTTGACGTGGATGTAAGTATTTTGGTGATGATCCCAGTCATACCTCTCTGTAAAACAAATGAGAGCAGAAGCTTGATTCTTTCACTTTGATCAAGGCATGTCAAGACAAATGTTAGATCCAACATGTGTGTAATGTTTATTACTTACCCCAATGGCCGTCTTGAACACGGTAAGAGTATCCATTTAGATCATACTTGTAGCATCCTGCTGCACTAGCCTGAACAAAACATTGAAGAGATCAGTAAAAATGGCACTCCCATAATGTGCATGTATTTGTTCTTATTATTAAGAGAAAAGCACATAGAATTGAAGTGGCACTATTACTTATGTATAATAAAGTAATATGTATATATCCCATATATAGCCACTAATACGTATATGTATCTATCCCGTGCTCCAGGAGCAGGTGAACTGGTGGTGTTTTATTTGTATTTCGTATCAATAAACAGGACACACCAAATACAACATATATGACAAGCTGTACTGACAGTAGCACAAAGCAATCATGTGACAAGGACAACACACATACAGTAACAGGAAATAAAAACGAACAAAAGAGAACAGAAAAACAAGATAACCACGGTGTGTCAGGAGGAGAAAAGATTAAACAAAGGAATATGTATGTGGCACATAGAGCTAGTCACCCATTAGAATGCACAAGGGCTAGGCTAAATCATTGTACTGAGATAATTGGTTATATTTATTCTTTCAAATAAATCTGTAATATGGGGTTTCTCAACACTCCCCCCTGGCTCAGTTTTTCCCTCTTTCTGTGGTGCACATTAAATGCCCTTGTTTAGAGGCAATATTTATTTCTAATCCAATTATTATCTACAACCATTATTACAAACATCTTAAGTATCTTTAAAACTTTACAGTTCAGTTTAACAGATGCTACAGTACTCACAGAATATGGATCCATGGTCCAAGTTGTGCTCTATATCTTGGTCATAGTCACTGCCATACTGTACTGTACTTTGGTCAGAATATCCAAGAATGAACCTCATCATTTCTGCACCTGTTTAATAAGACAGTGTTTAATTATTACATCATCTTGTGTCATCTTATGTCATAATCATCACTTGTGACACCGTAGAGATAGAAAAGCCCATATGATTAGATCTCCACAGACAGAATTTGAAAAATAATTCTTATTCTATGGTCTAAATTCTAATATCCCAATTTCACTATGAGGTCACAGTGTGTTGTATTGTGGATTCCAGAGGTAAATGATTGCCGGTTAGAAAGTGATGACAGTGGTAAATTGAGCAGACAAAACTTTAGCTATAGGCACACAGGTCCATGAGAAATGTGATTTCATAAGTCAGTTCTTTGGCATGGAGTTATATAGAACATGATGGTGACCTAGTTCACCACACAACACCACAAATCACAGCACCAGATGTTGGGACATGTTCCAACACAGTTTTATTATATAATATAATATTATAATATATGCCATTTAGCTGACGCTTTTATCCAAAGTGACTTACATTGCAGTGAGTGCATACATTTTTCAGTATGTAGGGTCCCAGCAGTCCCAGGTTTCTTAAATTAATGATTTATTGATCAAGATATATTTACTGTCAAGTGTTTCTAATCAATCAATCAAATGTATTTGTATTGCACTTTTTACATTGATAAATGTCGTTAAGTGCATCACAACAAGAACAACATGAAACATTATGAACAATAAATTCAATACAAACAATATGAACATCGAATCACGATCCCCAGAGGGGAGAAAAACATGGAACAGTGAAAACTCCAACTAATGTGGAATGTGAAATGTAGTGTGGTTCAAGAGTTCAGGGGTCTACAGTGCAGGGAAGCCTCCTGGTGGGAGTAGACTGGAAGATTTTCAGGAACTGGAGTCTAGTTTCGGACAGATAAGCAGAAAATCTGATACATTAAACAATAGGAGAGAATCAGCATAAAGCAGCTGGCCTGAGGCCCCCGGCAAATCTTATATGCCATTTAACACATCTTGAGACTAAAATACATCTAAAGGACACGGCCAGTGCCTGCTTACATTGAGTCCACTCAGCCGGCCCGCCAGAGGGACATCAGGGGGGTAGGGGGACAGCAGCAAGAGACTGAAATTGTCCAGAGTCAACACCGCGACCATCCCAGCCCACACTGTAAAGTGAAGTACCTGAAGTCGGCGCAGGCAGCAGCTGCCGCCCCCGACCCTGACCGACTTGTGGCATACCTACATCAGGGGGGCCAACACCAGTCACCCAGGCTGACCCAGCCTCGACCTGTCCACTGGCGCAAGCCACCCCCCCCCACCCTCATACAATGACTGCAGCCCGGGGGACAACCAACCACCATCCCTAATCTGCGTAGCCCCATGCCACACAACCTGCATGGGGACCGAAAGCAGCAGCAGCCCCCGGCCGGCCCGAAGCCCCAACCTGCCAGCGCCCGCTCAAACCCCTGGGATGAGGAGAGCATGGAATCACCCCCAACAGCAAACACCAGCCTACCGGACCAAAGCCTAACTTTCCTGCATCTGGTGGGGAGGTGCAGGCCGACCCAGCCCCCGCACCACCAGATATTCCCACCACATACTGCGTGGTACTATGACAAAAGAGGAGAGGACTATTCCAGCTGAGTGCTCTACAGTACACACAGCTGTGCATTGTTGACCGCTGGCCCTGTAACTACTTCCCATTAAGAGTGAGCCGGTGCGTTTGGAATCATGTTTCCCATTGTATGCGGCACCCCAGAGGATTTCCGTATAAATAACTGCGACAGGGCAGGAAGTGAAAAAAAATCAAAGAACTGTCGTTCTGAATGGGCCAAGGCCCCATGATTTACCTCGCTCCATCTCCATCCCTCGCTCCTCTCCCCTCCTCCCCTCCTCCCCTCCTCCCTCGTTCACTCCGCCAAGACGGAGAGGAGGAGAGCACCATGCGGTGCTCCAGTACTGTGATGTGTGCCCGGTAAGAATCAACCCCCACCATGGCCCCCTGCACACCGCGACACTTACTGCACATCTGAAAGGATGGGATGACTGTAAGCAATACTGTAACAGCTCAACCCAGCCTTCAGGTGAACTGTCTACTGCAGCCTGAAGAGACTGTGGGGACGAATCAGTGTTACTACAGTATACTGCAGTCATAGTATAGAACAGTGTAGTATATTGCAGTAATAGTGGTAGTATAAGTATAGAACAGTGTAGTATATTGCAGTAATAGTATTAGTATAGCCCAGTGTAGTATATTGCAGTATTAGTATAGCCCAGTGTAGTATATTGCAGTAATAGTGGTAGTATTAGTATTAGTATAGCCCAGTGTAGTATATTGCAGTAATAGTGGTAGTATTAGTATTAGTATAGCCCAGTGTAGTATATTGCAGTAATAGTGGTAGTATTAGTATTAGTATAGCCAAGTGTAGTATATTGCAGTAATAGTGGTAGTATTAGTATAGCCCAGTGTAGTATATTGCAGTATTAGTATAGCCCAGTGTAGTATATTGCAGTAATAGTGGTAGTATTAGTATTAGTATAGCCCAGTGTAGTATATTGCAGTAATAGTGGTAGTATTAGTATTAGTATAGCCAAGTGTAGTATATTGCAGTAATAGTGGTAGTATTAGTATAGCCCAGTGTAGTATATTGCAGTATTAGTATAGCCCAGTGTAGTATATTGCAGTAATAGTGGTAGTATTAGTATTAGTATAGCCCAGTGTAGTATATTGCAGTATTAGTATAGCCCAGTGTAGTATATTGCAGTAATAGTGGTAGTATTAGTATTAGTATAGCCCAGTGTAGTATATTGCAGTATTAGTATAGCCAAGTGTAGTATATTGCAGTAATAGTGGTAGTATTAGTATAGCCCAGTGTAGTATATTGCAGTATTAGTATAGCCCAGTGTAGTATATTGCAGTAATAGTGGTAGTATTAGTATTAGTATAGCCCAGTGTAGTATATTGCATGAATTAAGCCGTCATACTCCAAGCCTTTGTCATGAGAGAATGCAATACTCCAGTAGGTGATGGACATATAACACACACAATAAACAGTTGCGTTACCTATTTCACTTTCCTTTTCAGACCGCGGGTCATAAAGGAGAAGACAGGTGAAATCATGTTTCCAAAGAGGAGGAGAGCCTACCGACATACCTAACCTCACATTCTTAGATCGGCAAAACAAAAGGAGGAGTCCAGGAGTAGAGAAAAGAGAAGGAGGAGAGAAAAGAGAAGGAGTAGAGAAAAGAGAAGGAGTAGAGAAAAGAGAAGGAGGAGAGAAAAGAAGAGAAGGAGTAGATAAGGAAAGGAGGAATTGATGAATGTGGACGCGTCCACTGTCATCTCAGAGCATGATACTGACGGCAACCGTAATTTACTACGGTGTCCAGGAGGGACCAGTTTTTGTTTTACATGTGCCATCAATCTCACAGCTGTCACTGAGCTTTTAAAGTCATCTCTCTCCGCACGCACACACACGCACACGCACACGCACACACACACACACACGCACACACACACACACCACTTTTAGTGGAGGTTGAGAAATAAATGCAGCAAACAGCCATCCATCACGCCAGTAAAAAAAACAACAAAAGTGACACCAAGCTGATATATATAAAAACTTGCCATATCTGCAAACCTCAAGAGCACTTAGCAACACATCGTCCCCATCTGTCTGCTGTCGGAAAGTACTGAGTGAAGTAAGTTGGTTAATGTTTTGTTGTTAGGAAGAAATGTTTGGAAAATGTTCTTTTATGCACATTAGTCAACTGGCTTGGAATTCAATCAATTGTGGATAATGGCTTTTTCAGCAGGGTGTCCTGGTTCGAGGGAGTCACCACTTGATTTTAAAATTGGCAGTGTGTTTGAGTGTGTTGAATGACCTCTTGAGCCGGATTCAGAGTTAGAAGGTCCAACTTCCTCTGTCAAGGACATGCGTCAATGATTAAATGTCCAGTGTGTAACATTCAAGCTTTCTAAAAGCTTCCTCATGGTTGTAATGATTATGTTTAGTCAGTAGCGATCAGGAAAAGAGATCCCTTGAAGGAAGTATTTCGTTTACAGATGCTGTATTGTTCTGGAGAAAAAAGTGCTTTCTAAAATGGAGTCCTACCCGACATTCGGTTTATACATAAACATGTTACTGCCAGGGAGGTTCTAGGGGAGTGGACTCACCGATTTTCACCTTCCTGTCTCTGGTGGCTGCCTCTTCGAATCATGTGTGCATGCAGAAACACAACAGCTAATATCCGACGCTTCAAGTTCATTTCTGGGGCGTTATATTATTATTAGGGAGGATGTTTTTGTTTACAACTTCTAACTGAATTTTGCTGCGGTGGCCAGAGGTGGCACATTTCCAACACCCTGCTCCTTTAAATACCAGGTCTGGTTTCATTAAGACATCAGCTGTCAGATTACACATAATGATAGTACCAATGTTCTGTATGAACTACCTTGTCAAGTCGAAAAATCCTAAGTACAACTCGAGACCGTGTACCTGAACTCAAACATCAGCCGACTTCAAAGCTTTCGTTTCTCTTTTGTGTGAAATGAAAATCCACCAGCTTTGTAGGCAGGTGTTAAAATAGACACACAAAAAATAGGAAGAGAGTTAAAATCAGCCTCATTACTGCTGCTTGATGAAGCTGGAATGGCCAATTTCGGCTGCATTACATTTTCACAACTTCAATAATTACACCAAAAAACTTCTCTGGTTGTCAGTTTTTGGCATAAGCACATAAAGAGGACACTACACGAATAGCAATTAGTGCCATTATCTCCCCTCATGTGTGAAACTGTTAAACTCGTAAAAAGGAAATGTGTTGAGGAGGGTGGCAACCAGATCGGGAATCACTTAAGACTATGGTGGTGGTGGTGGTGGTGGTAGTGGTGGTGTGGTGGTAGTAGTAGTAGTGGTGGTGGTGGTGGTGGTGGTGTGGTAGTGGTGGTGGTGGTGGTACCACATCCAACAACAATGGTGTAGGAGAATTCAACAGCGAGGATAATGGTTCTATCATATTACAATTGAATGCAGCTTTCTGTGGTACCATACAGTATGTGGACTGGCAGCCATTTTGTCTATTCCACTGGGAAGTGAAAAATCTGCAGGTCATAACTCATACTGTATGTGATGTTATAAGCCTACAAAGAGGTGCTATCTGATAAGATCCTGTCCAGAACGCATAGAAAGCCTTTTTTTTTTTTTTTACTTGTCAGTTTAGTTAATGAGCATGGGAAGACACGCCAAAAAGTTTCATGGCTTTCTTTGACATTTAAATTAGTCAATTTACACCAGGTTGCATTAGCACCTCCAATTAAATTGACTATCTCTCTAGAAAAAAACAGTGATTTCATATTATTGAGGCAAGCTGTTGTTTTTGCATGAAGTTGTTATCTCTATATTGTGAATTTTGTCCAATTAGTCATGGAGCAAAATGTCAATCTAGTTTGATTCAGCTCAATAGCTGTCAATTTATCCACCCACCAATTGGTACCCGACTGAATTCATTCTTGTTAGGTGTCTCTGTTTGAACCCAGGTCAACGATCAGACAGAGAGAAATAGGACAGAGTTATTAAAACACAATGAGGTGAGATGCATTCTGTTATTACCCACACGGAAGCAAGCAAGCGCACACTCGCACACACACACACACACACACACACACACACACACACACACACACACACACACACACACACACACACACACTGAATCCAATTAGCAGGCTTTTTGGTTCCTCTCGGTTCATCAGCGAGAGAGCAGAGTCTCATCATCAAGAGAGCATCGTTAACGACGGGCCGCTTAATGCTCTACGACGTTTGGCTCCCTTTGATATTCCTGAGGTAATCCTACGGACTTTGCTCCTCTCAGAGTGTAGGCTGTAGTATACGCTTCTCTCCGTCTCTCTCTCTCTCTGTGTCTCTTGTTTCTTTCTTTCTTTCTCTCTCTTTCTTCTCTCTCCACTAACTTTTCTTCTTCATCTCTCGCTCTCTCTGTCCTTTCTGACCTTGCCGCTTCAGAATGTATGATTCTCTCTCTCTCTCTCTCTCTCTTTCTCCTCCCCATCTCTCCACCTGATCCTCCTTATCTTCCCTTAAGTCTCCCCAACTCTGGCCCTCTGGCCCTCTGGCCCTCGGTCCCCCCCCCCCCCCCCCCCACACACACACATCTAACTCCCTCAACCCCTCACCACGTCCCACCTTTCAGTCCTCTCCCTGTCTTACCCCCACCGAGAGAGAGAGTGTGTGTGTGTGTGTGTGTGTGTGTGTGCAGGTGCCTGTGTGTGTGTGTGTGCGCATGCATGTGTGTGTGCGTGCGTATGAGAGAGAGAGAGAGAGAGACAGAGAGTGATGGGAATAAAAGTCAGAACTTAATTGGCAGCCTTAAGCTGGGTGCCTCATCTGAGCTCCACTCGCCGAGGCTCGTAGTGGAGCGGCACAAGGAACACAGAGTTTATTTTCCTCTCCAACACATTACATCCCCACTGTTTTCCTGTCCTCCCTTTCTATCTTGTCTTCCTTTCTTTCTTTCAAAGCTCTTATTCAAACCCCTAAAGCAGAGCAGTCAGAGGGGAGATACGTAAGGATCAAAAGAGACTCCTTCATCACAATCCTGTTCCATGGTAATAATAATTCAATGATCCACTGTTCTCTTCGGTTACTCAGTGGTCATGCTGATCCATTGACGACTGTGCCTCGACATGAAAGACGACGAAAACACAAAGGCAAAAAGCTGGAGTTCCAACATGAATGACTTGCTGGACATGGTTTGGTCATTAGACTGTGTGTGTGTGTGTGTGTGTGTGTGTGTGTGTTTCTTCCACGTAGTCACCTTTTGCTTTGTGTGTCCAAACTTTTGACTGGTACTGTATGTGTGTGTGAGCGTGCGTGCGTGCGTGCGTGCGTGCATGTTTTCTATCTATCCAACATTTGTTAAATATTGAAAAGCTGCACACACACACACACATATGTGCACACACACTCAATCCACAAACCATCGGTCACACACACACACACACACACACACACACACACACACACACACACACACGTGCACACACACACACACACACACACACACACACACACACACACGTGCACACACACACACATGTGCACACACGTGCACACATGCGCACACACACTCCATAGACAAACCATTGGTTCTGCTTGACCTGTCATTGTGCTTTTCCATCCTTTTCTACCCATTGTTAAATTGAACTCATAATTCCCCCACTCTTTTATACATCATATAATTAAGCCCCAATTATCATTGGTGTTAAAAAAAACTTTATTCCCAAGGTCACTTTGGTCTGACAGAGCCCTTAAAACAGCCCTGCCCACCACTTACTCACCTACATCCAGCTAATTGCATCCCACACACACACACACACACACACACACACACACACACACACACACACACACTACTAAATCAGTGAACATTTCGAGAGCCTTTGATCTCCCTTTTACTCCCTGATGGTCTGCAATGAAATTACCCAGAGTGACTCATCATTGGACTTGTTACCGTGGCGATGAGTTATTGACAGTCTAACTCATCATACTTAGTCTGAAAATATATATTTTTCCAAAATAATCTAATTGGTGTAGAAACTACATCACAAACATACCTCATTTGAATGTATATCACGATTTCTCATTTGGGATAAGGCACTGTAATTTCAAACGAACAAGTTTTGATGTTGGACGACAAATGTGAATGAGAAATTGGCTTTCTCTCATGTTTCACTCCATCAGAAGAAAAAAAAAAGTGTTTACCTCGATCGAGTCGGGGATGTAGAGGGATAATCAATACAGCCGTCCAAGTTCATGATTCACCAAGACATGAATCATGAATCAGAGGGACTGATAAAGTCTTTGTGTATACAGAAATAGAAAAGACCCAAAGGAGAATGACTAAGGAACGTAATCCTGTGTACTCTATGAGTATGTATTTTTAAGGCCAAGCAATTAACTCTGTGTACGAACACACTGTACTCCTTATACTGCAAGCACAAATCAGGCCAGTCATGGGCCGCTGGTTATCAAACCTCTCAGAGATCGTAATGAAAAAAACCCTGATAGGGTACGTGGCGTTCTTTTATTGTGATGATTAAGCCTATACCAAAACAAAACAGAAACCTGATTTACCCTGAAGTTGAACAAAAGGTTGCATCAATCATGCATTGTTATGTTCTTTTACTTGTGATATTATAATAATAATAATAATAATAATTATTATTGTTATTTTTTTTAATTTAGAGAGTGTCGGTACGACTGCATTGGATATGGGAGCAATATGGGAGCAAACTATAAGGAATATGGGAGCAAAAGAACGTAATCAAAATGTCCCTTGTGGCTTTATGTCTTAAAATAACGACAACATAAGAGTTGGTCCTACTAGAGAGACTGAGTAAGAAGCTTGAAAACGCACCTCCACCTCCACCTCCACCGTCGACTCTGAGCCCCCCCCCCGGCCCCCCCCCACCTCCACCGTCGACTCTGAGCCCCCCCCCCCCCCCCCCCGGCCCCCCCCCACCTCCACCGTCGACTCTGAGCCCCCCTCCCGGCCCCCCCCCACCTCCACCGTCTACTCTGAGCCCCCCCCCCCTGGCCCCCCCCCACCTCCACCGTCTACTCTGAGCCCCCCCCCCCCGGCCCCCCCCCACCTCCACCGTCTACTCTGAGCCCCCCCCCCCCGGCCCCCGGCCCCCCCTCCCTCCTTCCACCTACCTCTTAAGGTGTATCCACACCACAGTAGACC
>NC_139675.1:5707462-5724962 GCF_951799395.1 Argentina silus
TACAGATATTTGGCTGTAAAATACGATCCCTCCGTAATAACCTTGACTGGTGTTCATTATTTCGCTTTCCCTATCACCCTGGAAACGGAGACAGTGTGAAGAACTGCGCAGGTTGGGAGATACACATTTTTTCAGCGAGTGACATATCACGTTTGACATATCACAACAAGACATTTCTCAAACATCAAAAACAAATATTTGATCACGCTCAAAACATAAACTAAAACAGCTTTATTTACTAGTCTGCTAAGGAGCTTCCAACACAAACTTGCTGTGTTTGTCCCCAGAGAGCTTCGTTGTCATGTGTTCCTTTTATTATGATGCTGATCACTTTACCAGCGTATTGGTGTCAATGCTTACAAACACACAAAACGCAGTATGTTTTGGGTCATTGTCTTACTATACGATGAGGCGCCATCCAATAAATTTGAGCGATTTCTCAACGGTGAAACCAATATGTACATAAATACCCTCAAACACACAATAAAAGCTGACAATCTCTACTTTAACCGCAAAATAATAATTAAATATATTATAAATAATAATGTAATTATTTGATTCATTTGCTAATTTTTTTTCATTATTTGATTTCAAATTCAAACCTTTGGAGTGTAGAGCCAGAAGAAGAAAACATGAGTCAGTGTCACTTACGCAGGGCACTGTATAGCATTGTGTCCAATACCCGCCCTTTGAATCAGAGAACAGGGAGAAAGTTCTGGGTTTCTGGTGTGAATTGAGGCAGTTACAGCAGAATATGTACACACACACAGAAACACACACACACACACACACACACACACACACACACACACACACACACACACACACACACACACACAGTACATAAAATCGACAAGCACGGCAGAGGTCAATAAGGAATGCGCTTGGACTCCTAAAACCTAGATTTCATGTCGAGGGAAAGACAAGACTGTTGCATCCCTGAAGTGATTCACACAAGCTAACCTTTCACCCTTCCTTCCCTCCACTCCTCCCTCCCTCCTCTCCTCCTCTGATGTGATCTGTTCATCCCTCGGGTGGAAGAGCTCATCACAAAGACTGCATTAAAATAGAAGAAAAAAAAGAGAGAAAAGATTGGCAGGAAACAAGGGGACTTAGGTCGCTTTAGAAAAAAAAAAAAACCACAAAACTGAAACAACAAAAACTCTCAGTCTTTTCCCCTTTAACTGTAGTTATTTTCTGGCCTCCTTCCTGGCCGCCCCTTTAAAGAGCCACACAAACTATTCAAGTTGTTCTTCAGTACCGATCTAGGATCAGCTTCCCCTCGCAAATCATGACCACATCTGTTAGCACTAGAACATCCCTCATTAATAACCAACGCCTTCAGAGTCACGTCTGGGGACGTTCATTGATTAACCTTAGTGTTTTATATGTAATCATTGAATTAGATCAATACCATGCAAGAATAATGCACTGGTTGTGTTTAGTCAGGACTTAAGAATCACAAGAATACCACATTTTGTATTTTAAAGAGCAACATATTGAACGGACATAATTTGATTTACTGTTTATACTGTAAAAAACCCCATCACAATTTAATTAATTTAACCGATTGCATTTATACATCTAATAAGATACAAGTAAGTGCAAGTTTTTTTTGTGTATAAATAAAACAATAAAAAGTATTTAAAAGAGTAGTCCAGTGAAAACTGGAATTTATATAAAATCTTATTCACATTTGGACCAATGCCGATGAAATTAGCATCACCAAAATATAAAAAAAAATATATATATTATTGCTGTGTCCGTTGAGTTTTATGTGAAAGTAGAAGGATCTGTTCTAAGTCGGAGTTGGCCAGAGTTTTTTCGCAGAGTGTGACCTGACGTTACATCATTGTCGTTCATTATCATCTGTCAATACTGTTGGTTTGCCACAACAAAGCTAGGACTGTCTCCAGGTGGATCAATACAATTTTAGTACGCTAGTTACTAGTTGTAAGATCCATGAGAGATACATTCAAAATGCCCACTCTGGTTAATACAAGCAGCTTTGAAAAGAAGCATATAGTCACGTATCAAGTGAAGGCTAGTTTACGTTAACTAGGTATAAATCTAGCAAGTATTTTGGTCACACAGAGGTAGAGAGGTGATGTGATAGCTAGCCTACTTTGTTTTGGGTGGTTAATATGTAGAAATCTGGGGGCGCTTAGTGGCGTAGCACACTAATGCGCTTACCACGTAATCGCAAGGTTCCTGGTCCGATTCCGACCCTCGACCTATCTTGCATGTCATCCCTCCTCTCTCTCTCCCATCCTTCCTGTCGATCTCTACTGTCTCTATCCCAATAAAGCAGAAATGCCCTAAAAACATATTTAAAAAAAAAAAAAATATGTAGAAATCTAACAGTACATTCATGCTGAATATTCAGTGAATACATTAATGACATCACCACGCCCGGCCTGTCAGCATGCTCTGTATTCCGGATAAATGTAGAAGTAAGAAAAAGCAGTTTTGTATTGCATTGTGACAATTTTTACAATACATAATATCACATAGCAGTATGTTGTTCCCAAGGGATAGTGTGTAGCTGAAATCAGAGCAATTGCAGTTGGCTGGACTGCCCCTTTAAACCCGCGGTCAAATGTGGAGCACATTACAGATTGAGGTCGCTTCACCTTCTCTCCCCCATGCTGCACATTTTTAACAGAGGGAGGAAAGCATCCGTCTCACTTTTTTCACGATTCCATTTTTGCAATCAATTTGTTTGCCAGGAAAATAGATTTGAATAAGTTGTCCATTTATGCCTCGGCCCAGGAAAGGCTCCATGATTTTCATCATCATTTTCTCAGGTACTCTCTCACCCTCTGACCAAGATGCATCTTTCCCCAGGTATGGAAAGCCTCATTCAATTATTATTCGGGAGGATGTTGTTGTTTGGAACTTCAAACTGAATTTTGCCTCAGCAACCAGAGATGGCAGATTTCCAACAGACTTGTTCCTTTAACTTACCTCGAATGGAAACGACCCCCCTTTACTTCCCCAGATGTGCAAAGAAGCATCAAATCATGTTTCAAAATACAAAACACCCTAAAGGCCAATGTATCAAAATAAACCAAAAAATACTGGTGCCGAAAAATGTATTGAATTAAAATACTATATTTTGTATTTACAAAATACAGAAAATACATTTGCAAGGCAGGGAGGTGAGCGGACATGTAGGGACCAAATGTCTTCAAGACGACACATGAAGACTTCCTCACATTTTGTTGTTAAATGTAAGACTTTTATTACCCATGTAAATTAAATGTATTACCAATTTCATAGTGAAATGTTACCAGAAATGTCCAACAATAAAAGCAGGAGTTTCACGTCCATGTTCCAGCCAATCAGGTACGCCAATGTTTTGTGCAGTCTTTCGGAATTAACAGATATGAGTCATATGCATCATCAAATGTTTTTCATGAAACCGGTGGGGTTTGAACATGGGGCCTCTCACATGGATGTCACAGAGAGGCCATTATACCAAGAGGACATCCTTGTCGTACCAGGGCTTAGAAGTCGCAGACCGGGCTACCTCATCACAAGAGCTTGATTTCACATCACTCTGCTACATTAATACAGAGTGAATTTAAGACTTCAATGGATACCCTGTTTGAATAGGACCTATACTATTTTATTTTTTATTATCAGAACTGGCAAACTCCGATTGGTGTTAAAAAGTATTTGGAGTATTTCGAAAATACAAAAATACAGTCTTCTAAAGTATCTTCTTACAACATACATTGGATTTTTGTTCAGGTCAGTCAAATACAAATGACAAAAGTAATTGAAATACGTATTTCAAATACATGTAACAGAAATACTGCCCATCTCTGTACAGTAATTACTTCCTCCTCCAACTGCAATAATTCAAGTGGGTCTCAATCTTGTGAGCCAAAATTAGTTATTCTTTATGGTGATGATAAAATGGTGGACTATCTTAAAAAACACACCCTAGGCACCCAACTGCAGTTTCTGCTGCGATATTACCCATTAAATCCTCAGGAACAGCTTGGAAAACTAACTTCAGCAGAACATATAAGAGGATATCTCCGGAGGTGGATCACATAAAGGATGGTTTAAGGAGCCATAGTCTACTAGAAATGTGTGTGTGTGTGTGTGTGTGTGTGTGTGTGTGTGTGTGTGTGTGTGTGTGTATGTATGTGTATGTGTGTGCGTGCGTCAAGCAAAGCACATAAGGAAAGTGATTGAATATATTAAGCCCCAGTTCTTCCCGTAAGGCGGGTTGTCTGTCTAATGCAGAGCACCTGCTGGACCGGTCTCCAGTGCCCAGACCACAGCCGTGATGGATGACAACCCTGGCACTGCTCCACATGCCAAACGCTTCCTATCAAAGCACATTTAATATTCTCTCGCCTTACTCTATCCCTCTCTCTCTCCTTTTCTCTACCTCTCTCTCTTTTTCTCTTCCGATCTTGTGCTTTCTTATCTTCCTCTCTTCTCTCTCTCTCTCTGCCTCTATATTCCCCTCTCTCCCTCTCTCTTGCTTTCTTTTCACCTTCGCTCTCTTGAAGGGTGTGTGTGTGTGTGTGTGTGCGCGTGTATGTGTGTGTGTCTGTGTGTGTGTGTGTGTGTGTGTGTGTACATTTCTTCAGTGTGCGCCTGCGAGTGTGCGTGTGTGTGTGTGTGTGTGTGTGTGTGTGTGTGTGTGTGTGTACATTTGTTCAGTCCCACAGAGGAAAGTGGTTGGGGAAAGAAAGACAGGATGAGAACCAGAGAGACAGGTCGAGTTGAACTCATCACTTATGCATATTCCGAGAAAAGCGCCACTCGTGTCATTCCCCTCCTGCTTGCGTTCGCTCCGAGCCGAGCGTTGCGGTGGAGTGGTTGTTTGCGAGTGTGAGTGAGTGAGAGCCCTTTGTTTCATATAATGGACTAGCCCTTCTCACTTCTCACTGAAGCTAAAGCACTGTCGCAGACATACAAAGCATACATCCATAGACAAAAAACGACAACTCCTACTCTCCATCAACGTGTTGGTTGTGTTGAAATGACTCCATGCTTGGGTACTATTACCATGCCACTAAAACAATATACATATGATTACAGTAGTATACAGTACATGCAATTTCTGGGGTACTTCACCCTCACAAAAGGGACCAAAGCTGAATGAGGCTTTCCAACATAGGCTATATACTATTTATGCTCATACTTTTGTCTGTGTTCTCTGCAGTCATCAGGGCTCTATTCAGAAGAGCTGAATTGTCGGAGGACTCAAATTCAACAGGTTTTTTTAGTAATGTAGCTTTACAGAAAGTGTGTGTGTGTGTGTGTGTGTGTGTGTGTGTGAGAGAGAGCGTGTGTGTGTCACAAAACCATATTGCAGTTGAGTGAAAGAAGCTTTCACAGACCATGTTCTCAAATTAAGTGGAGCTAATGGAGTTGTTTGTAGGTTTGCTGGCCGAAATGACGTTGTCCAGATATAGCTTATAAAGGCCAGAGTAATTGCATGGCTTAATAGAGTGGCTTTTAGAGATGACATTGTCATTCGTCATATAATGCATAGCAGGCTCATACAGTATGTTTTTCTCTGCAAAGACTGTACTATATTATATATATTATAAGTATTATATACACTCACCGAACACTTTTTTAGTAACACTATACTGATACTGGGTAGGGTCTCCCTTTACTCTCAAAACAGCTTCAGTTCTATGTGGCATTGATTCCACAACATGTTGGAAACATTCCTTTGAAATTCTGGTCCATGATGACATGATTGCATCACGCAATTCCTGCAGATTTTTCAGGTGCACTTTCAAGCTGTGAATCTCCTGTTCTACCACATCCCAAAGGTGTTCTATTGGATTCAGATCCGGTGGCAAGGGAAGGCCACTGAAGAACACTGAACTCATTGTCATGTTCATGAAACCAGTTTGCGACGACTTTTGCTTTGTGACACGGTGCATTATCATGCTGGAAGTAGCCATTAGAAGATTAGAAGACTCAATTGTGGGCATGAAGGGATGCACGTGGTCAGCAACAATACTCAAATAGGCTGTGGCATTCAAGCGATGATTGATTGGTATTAACGGGCCCAAAGTGTGCCAAGAAAACATTCCCCCCCACCATTCCACCACCTCCACCATGAGAAGGTGTAAATGTGTTCCACCACCCCCACCATGAGAAAGTGTAAATGTGTTCCACCACCTCCACCATGAGAAGGTGTAAAGGTGTTCCTAATAAAGTGTCCTGTGAGTGTATATTTCAAGGTGCTCCATGCAGCTATACATGCACATCTTGATGAAGATGCAGGAAGAGGAATGGCATGATGACATGAAATCACTTGAATTTTCATGTCGGCAACCAGAAGATTGACTGTACTGACTGTATTGACTGTACTGTCGGAACAGTTGTATTCTTACTCTCAGAGAGTCCATCAACGAATCAACTGAATAGAGATAATTTGACCTTGTATCCATGCCCCTGCCTCAATGGTTACCTTCCTGCCTATAGCCGAAATCAAATATTGTAAATAAGCATATTGTGCACCAAACATAATCAACAACACCCAAAAATCACAGTCCATAACAATTTCTAAATAACAGACACCATTGGCTTAGGTGTGCCAGAGTAAAAACTGCAGATTTTGCATAATTCATCTCTCCCCTTCTGATCAAATGAACTAACAAGCCCTAATAAGTTAATAAGCACTAATGAATAATGAAACAAAACCCCTGTGAACCCTCTCTCCCACCTCTCTCTCTTCCTCTGTTCTATCTTCCCTATCCTCTACAAAATCCTTCTCCCGTCTGTCTACTGATTCTGCCTCCTCCATCCTCCTGTTCACTCTCTCCTCATCCTTTGACTGTCTCTGGTTTATCATCTCGTTCCCCTTTCTCCCCTGATGATGTCCTAAAACTTGTCACATCCAATCGGGCAACCACCTGCCCTTTCAATCCCATCCCCTCAACCGTTCTCCAATCCATCTTGAACGACCTCCTTCCTTTCCTTATCACCCTAATCAATTCCTTCCTGACCACTGGCTCTGTCCGGCTGCCTTTAAGACAGCCAGAGTAAAACCTCTTCTCAGGAAGCCGACAGTTGACCCATCGGTTGTCCAAAACTACAGACCCGTGTCCTTTCTTTCCTTCTTATCTAAAACCGTGCTCTCTGTAACCAACTCTCACAACCAAATCTCTTTCAGAAGACTCTCCTTAACCCACATCAATCTGGCTGCCCACTGGACTGAGACTGCTCTCTGTGCTGTCACAGAGGCCTTCCACACTGCCAGAGCTTCCTCCCTCTCCTCTGTTGTTCTCATTCTTCTGGACTTGTCTGCTGCATTTGTCAAAGTAAACCACCTCTCAGAGCTGGGCATCTCGGGCTCTGCACTCTCCTGATTTGTACCCTACCTGGCTGATCGCTCTTACCAGGTAATGTGGAGAAGGTCGCTGTCCACCTCACCACTGGTGTCCCCTAGGGCCCTGTCCTTGGGCCCTTAATGTCCCTCCCCCCCCCTCCCTTTGATACACAGGTGGTGACATGTCTACATCTCTACGTGTCTTGCAGACATCTCTGCCTAGATGTCTGCTCACCACCTCAAGCTCAATTTTGACAAGCCTGCCTGACTTCTCCACTGTGTCCCCCCTCCCAGACAGCTAACTATCTCGTGGTGATCCTGGACCACCAACTGCCCTGTGCGGTTAACATCACAGCGGTGGCCCACTCCTGTAGATTCATTCCCCAAACCCCGGCCTGATTACCCCGTTCTTCCACCTCTGCTGGCCTCTTGGCACCACCATCTCTTCAAGGACGTAGTGTTTGCTCTCCTCAGTCATGGCTTCTTCTCTGTCTGGACGCCCCCTAGTGAGCTTCCCACCACTGTCAGACCTCTCGACCCCCTATTATACACTACCTGAACATTAAAAAAACACAACAAAACCCTAATCACTTGTTCTCTTCCTTTCTCTAGGACTGTGGCCTTCTTATCAAAGGTTTTCTTTGACGATGACTTGATGTATGTAAATCGCTTTGGATAAAGGCTTCTGCTAAATGACTTACATGTTAAGCCTATTGAAGAAACCCATAAGAACACCACATATTAAATATGACTCAGCTCATTGTGTTTTCATTATGGAAAAGTGAAGAAAAAAAAGAAGAAAGGAAAGAGAGAGAGAGAGAGAGAGAGAGAGAGAGAGAAAGCGAGAGAAAGAGAGGGAGAGTGACGAAGAAGGAGAAGAAAATCCATTACAATTAAGCAGCAGCATGAAGAATGGGAGTCGGTGTCTGTTTATAGACATAGGCTAATTGTAGAGAGAGAACAGAACTGATTCTGCTGCATATTAGCTTTTAATTACTCTAAATGAAGGCAATACATACAAACTCGCACCCACACACACACACACACACACACACGCACACACACACACACACACACACACACACACACACACACACACACACACACACACACACACACACACACAAACACAAACACACGCACACACACACACACAAACACACAAACACACACACACACACACACATACACACACACACACACACACACACACACACACACACACACACACACACACACACACACACACTTTGTTCAAGGCTTTAGTCTCTCGACGGCAGAATGCTTTTTAGCGTGCATTGGTCCCTGGCGAGTTCATTACTCTCCTCAGAAGCTGGTGTGAACAGAATTTTAACCAAATCATTATTCAATATACCAATGTTTAATAGCATAATTATTACATATTTCATGGGGCCTCTGATGGAAAATGCAGTTGCAATGTGCTGCAATTTTCCGCTTGAGGATCCACTTCTGACGCAAGTTGATGTTTGTGGGTTTTTATATTATTTATTTTTTTTGCTTAACGAGTCTACATCTGTTGAAACGACGTACAGATTTCACACAAGATTGACATTTATTTAAATATATATTTGACAAAATTACACTACACACACACACACACACACACACACACACACACACACACACATCTGTTCAGTGTAAGTAAATCCCAGTCTCTTGATTAGTTCTGATAACAACAACTGAGAGCAACACTGCCACTCAAAGTGTCACTCAGTGACATCGTCACGTAAAGCAGACCTGAGCCGTCCGTTCCAGCAATGGAACAACATTTTAAATCCAGCTTTCGAGAACTTGAATGAGGAAAGAACATTGTTTTTGGCTATGGTCTTCTACAGAAATCACACGTTTGGGCAGGTGGGGTTTGGAATGAGACGGAGGAATAAGTGGCGGAAGCTCAGAGGAATGGTAATAGCAGCATTTTCCCCCGCGTTCCGTCCGTAGGAAGTCGATAGTTTAGCAGATTGTTAGTTGGAAGCGTGCGTGAATTATTCTGTCTGGGGGATAAGGGTTGGAGTCTTCAATGCTCAGAAAAATATCCACTTCAACATAGTTAGAATAGGTTCAGTCCAGACCCCCCGACACACACACACACACACACACACACACACACACACACACACACACACAAAGTGAGATATTTAGACCCATGAAACGTCCCTTTACTTAGATTAAAGGAGTCAGTTGTGAGAGCACGGACAGACATAATGGCTGATGATATGATATGGGCTGTGGTTGTCACTAACGCAGGGAGCTAATTAACCCCCTGTCCTCACTCATTCACGGGGTATATATACACAGAAGCACTGAGAGAGGTCGGCACGCTCCCATCAGCTGCTGTGTCATGTGTTATAACATAATGATAGCATTAGTTGGTTTAGATTAGCATGCTCGGTTCAACTGCTGTGCAAGCTTGCAAACTAGTGTTAACCTCTCACCCAGGTAAAAGTAGCTTAACGGGGATTGAATGCAAACTTCAGCATCTGACAGATGCAAATGAATGACGGTGTTATGCAAGTATGTATGTGAGGCCTTGGCGTGAAATCAACTTCTTAAAGTAGAGCCTGCGTTCAGTAAAAACCTATGCATTACCAATTAGAACGACAAGGTCCTTTTTGTTAAAGAGATTCTCTCTCTCCTCTTTACTTGTTAACTTCAAGGCTGTGTTCTCTTGGTCCAACGCTCACTAAATCACTACCCAAGTGTCATGTTTTCAATTTACAAATGCACGCGTTCCTCCATCACCCCCCCCCCCCCCTCAGTAGCCATCACTAATGTTAGAGGAAGCAGGCTTTCGATAATACACTTACACTTTCTGGAAGCGCCATAATTTACAGCCTGTACATAAAGAATAGTCAGCTACCAAATTAATCCTTAGTGCGCTGTGCATTTCTGGATCACACCTATTAATCATGTGTACTGATAAACAGAGGAATAATCAGATTGTGCAATAAGGTACTCGTTTGCATGGAATTGAATAAATAACCACATACAGACAAATCCGCGCACAAGCGTGCGCGCCCGCACACACACACACACACACACACACACACACACACACACACACCCTCTCTCTTTCTCAAAGCCTGCGGCACACGTTATGTCTTACACATTCTGCATTAGTTTGCAAAGCACAGGAGTCGTCCAGAATGCACAATCAAGGACAATGAAGTGAACCCACTAGGATACTGTTCCATATTTCTAAATCATATTGAGTAGTTGAGTTCCGCCAGAGAGCTTTGATTTCATGGCCTGTATATTTCATATGTGAGCCTGTGGACACATACATTCAATAACAGGTGAAAAACAGCTCCTTTCCCCAGCAGCGTACAGAAAACATGCACCAATATTTAAAGTATTAGTATGATTCAGTTTTTCAGTATAATGCGCTTGAGTCAGACCCCTGATTGTGAAGGAGTTTGATATGAATACAAAACATACTCACATGTTATAATGTTTAGTGTTCGTTAGGGATGTGTTGCCTATTATACGTGGGACCATATATACTGAAATGTATGCACTCACTGCAATGTCGCTTTGGATAAAAGCGTCAGCTAAATGGCATATATTATATATTACATTATTATAGAAAAGGCCCATATTGCACAACAAGTGTGACAACTTGCAGAGGAGACCAACATGGCTCAAGCCACTGCTGTTCTTAAGGGACATCCGAAGCAATATAACAAACAGTAATTTATCCAAACCAGCAAACCAACTCGAAACATTCCAGTTGCTCAAGATGTATTTGTTTGATTGTAGGAACAGGAACATTTGACTGGAAGTTTGAATCCCTGTTTTAAAGATTGGGTTGAATGGAAGTGCAGCTGATGAAGATATCAACGAACCACAGCTTTCTAAGGTAGCAGGAAATGATAAGGCAAGCTTGTGTGTTGCGATAAAACCCTTCCCCTGCTTTCTACAGCATGAATCTGGTATAAATAAATGTAATACATATTTAAAGACCTCATACTCCTGGGGCCAACTGGTGGGTGGAGAGAGGGAGAAGGAAAAAATGGAGAGAGAGAGCAAGAGCGACAGAGAGAGAGAGAGAGAGAGGAGGGGGGTGGGGATATATGGAGAGAGCGGTGATCTGTTGTTTTTCATTCATCTACATATTACTGATATAAAACAGGTAAATGAGTCTTCGTTGGTCCCCCCCTAGATGACCATGGCACTCTCTCAGATCCCAGGTGTTTCTGAGGGACAGATGTGAGAGAGAGAGATGAGGAGAGGGAGAGACGGGGAAGAGAGGAGGTGAAGAGAGGAGGTGAAGAGAGGAGGTGAAGACAGGAATTAAGGTGGAGAGACGACAGCGGAGAGCGATAATAAAGTGAGGGGGAAGAGGGAACGCGGTACGGGGAAGGTGCAGAGGACACGACAAAAACAAAAAGAAAGGGTGAAAAGAGGGTAGATAAGTGCACAGGCGGAGAGGAAGAGAGGGGAGGAGAGGGTGGCGTTTTGGTTAATACCCCTGCTGCTTCGCTAATGGGATTTCCACTTAAACTACAGAGACCGGGGCAGACGAACACCTATTTCACATGATGAGATTGCACATACGAGCTAGGATCCCCAGGGCGCCTTTTTTCTTTACTCGTTTGATTTGGGCTTTTGATAGAAGGATGGGAGTGTCTCTCTGCGGTGGGGGAGTTAAGTGGACGATTAGGTGGGAGGTCTGTAGAGAATAAGGAAGCAGTAGGGACAGCATTGGCCTGGGAATAGTTTCTATCAGAGGATTCATATATCAACCTGCAGTATGCATACCATCCCATTGTGTGTGTGTGTGTGTGCGTGCGTGCGTGTGTGTGTGTGTGTATGTGTGTGTGTGTGTGTGAGAGAGAGAGAGAGAGTGTGAGGGAGAGCACATTTCCATGCAAAGTAAGCGATTTATCAATCCCTGCATCTAAATGGAAAACGACTATGACGCCGGCGGTCTTGGGTCATAAATACGCATTTCCTAAACAAATATGACAAGCCTGTTTTTTCTCTCTCTCTCTCTCCCCCCCCCCCCCCTTTCTCTCACCCTCTCTCCCTGGTAACTTCAGTGGACAGCAACAATCATGAATTGTTATTGTTTATGAACAACTGCAGTATTCATTTGACTCAAAAGAAGACATAATTGCAATGCAGTGTACACCACATCAAAAGTATCTTTGAATAGCCTCCTTGTTTACCCAACCCGGGAACACAACCAGTGAGGACCTAACAAGACTTTCTATTTCCGTGAAATCATATTCCGGGATTCTCAAAGTAGCACATATCACCACCTTGTCACCTCCTCCTTGCTGAATATTCCGCTTCACAACAAGTCCCTCTCTTTAGCCTAAGAGAGGGCTGCATACAGATACCTAGCTAACCCCCTCAGCTTCAGATGAAGGTAAAGATCCACCTTCAACTGAAGATGAGGGGGTCAGCTAGGTAGCTGTATGCATCACTGGGGATTAATTAAACCAAGGAATATAGCTGGGCTGTTCTCCCTTCTCTCCAGTAACAAGGGTGGGGGAATTGAAAAGACGGACCACCCTTCCTAGTGTCTCCCTCCCTCAACCCAATTAAGAGCATCATCAAAGGGAAGGGGAGTTTAACAAGGTTAAGACAGATTCTGACTCCTCGACGGGAATGGCTTTCCACGTTGCTCTCTTCCCCCCCCCCTTTTCGCTGGAGTTTAAGACGCACACGAATGAGAGTCTATCATTGATGTAGCTCAGTCGCTGCTCGCTGCCCGCTACCTTGCGGTGTTGAATAATTCTCTGAGGGACGTGTAAATGATTTGCTCGTCGAAGTGTGCAATGGGCCATTCCCATGTGAGATTTATATCTCCGGTAGTTTTAATTATATCTGTCTTTTATTTGCTCTGTAAACCAGGCCACACCAAACCCTTAACAAGCCCACTTCACAGGTATAAATCTGGAAATGGATTGGTTGTGTGTGGGCCATGCAGCCAAATAGAGTTATCGCTCTCTCTCTCTCTGTCTCTCTCTCTCTCTCTCTCTCTCTGTCTCTCTCTCTCTCTGTCTCTCTCTCTCTCTCTCTCTCTCGCTCTCTTTCTTCTTCTCTCACCCTCTTGATTTCTCGACACTTCTACCTTTTTTGTTTCACTGTCAATCCCTACCCGTCTCTCTCCTACCTCCTCACTCTCTTCCCCCTCTCCCCTCCCTCTTCCCCCTCTCCTCTCCTCTCCCACTTTCACTCCATCTTCCTCTCCTCTCCACCAGAATCCCCCTACTGCAGTAAAGTCCTGACGAAGTCCTTGTCTAAAGATCACTGTGGCGTAAATGATGGGGATTGGACCTTTAGCGTTGCGTCTTTATTGAATGGTCGTGACACCATTAGATCAGGCCAGTAAAAGTAACGCTGGACTATTTAATTACCTTTCATGACACCATAAATATGGGAGGACTGATTTGCCTCCTGGAAAAGAGGGATAGGGCAGGCTCAAGGGCAGCCGAACTCATCTCCCACTAATGGAGGATGTCAACCTAAGTTTGTACAGGGGCTGGCGAAGTGGGAGGGGGAAGTTCACGCCTGTGGATTGTATTTAAACACCATTTTACATGTTTTTTTTGCTGTTGAATTCTACAGTATATAACAATATTTAGTGATTACAATGTATTGATGTACTTTTCTCTCTCTACTCCCCTCTCTCGCCTCCTCCCTCTGTGTTTTACTAATTAAAGTACTGTTCTGTAGACATGACATGAAGTGGACACACAAATGCAAACATACACAAACACGATTGCAGTTACAGGCACACAACACTGACACACAGACTCTCTTGCTTTACGCTGCTGTGTAATTTGAGCATGAGCTGCTCCCTTTGGGGGGTTTGGACTGCATTACCCACAAACACCTGTCTCTCACACCTTCCCTGTCTGTCTCCTGGGGTCAACAGCAGCTGTTACCGCACACACAATGTGCAAACGAGCATGCACACACACACACATCCCCGGTGACAGTGACAAATGTCTAGTCATGCTATGACGTCAAGGACAAACAAGTACACACACACACACACACACACACACACACCCTCCCACTAGCCTGGAAACATGCATACAATGTCAATATCACTCGCTAACCGTCCCCAAACCAACTATGTTTTTTTAGAGTGGTTACAACTCATTACCAGCCTTCTGCTACTTATTTGTTTACACATTGAGATTTAAGGGCCTTACTTTAGGGGGTAGACAAATATTGAGGAGTGCTCCTTTAAGCATTAGAATATTGACTTGGACACCCCTAAAACTGTTAGATATTAAACATTTATCTCGTAACAACCTGAGTACATTTCTGCCCCTGAATATAAACCTAGAAATACCTGGACCACTTTCTATTTTAGACCCTTTCTGCTCTGTCAAACACTTGGCAGCAGTAACGTCAGCCTAGGAGGCTAATTTCCATTCTAGGTCTTCTCTTGAAGTGTTTCAGGTCAGTACGGGAGCTAGGACGTACACAGGCATAATGTTAACCTGCCACCCTGAAACTTTAAGCATATTCAAGCCTTTTAGCCCTTAATAGCAAAATATATGAATATATAACACCAAATACAGTATTTCACCCATCTACTGTTTCCCGTCATTGTTAGATCTGACACCTCCCAGGTAGAGCATGACACATGTACAATTATCCGTGGATGAAGTAGACGTTTCCATTTTTCCAAACACTGTGGAAACACTGGGAACGTTTCTCAGAGAATGATCATTCTGGGGCTCTCTGCATGAACTTGAGAGGTGAAGAGAGAGAGAGAGAGAGGGGGGGAGAGAGAGGGGGGGGGGGGGGAAGAGAGAGAGAGGTTGTTCCGTGGTTTTGAAAGGGTCAGCACGTAATTACACTTAGAACGGAGGCTTGGCGGGTGGACTCTTAACTTAACGGCACTTTGAATTTTAATTCAGCTATGAAAGGATCTTTTCCTTTTTTTCCCCTTTCTTCCCTCTCTCCACACATTAATGACCTTTATTTTGATCAAAACACAAAAGCTTTCAAATTCCCATTAGAGATTTTCTTAACAGGGAGTAGTTTCAACCAGATGCACACTTCAGAAAGAAACACTTGCTTCATTTTTATCTTGTGCAAATCAAATTGGTTCCCTGTGTATTCTATTGTGAACTTATTCTTTGATAAACATTGCAATTTACACAAGTTTACACTGAGAATTCAGCTCTTTAACCACACGAAATAGGCTAGAGTTTTGTGGCCATTTATGCAGAATGGTGTGACACAAATGTCTTTGTTATGTTTTTTGCTTTGTAATTCCAGTAGCGAAAGTACATTTCCATCTCTGCCATACCATTTAAAAAATAATTAACAATGTAGATTTTTGTCGCTACCTTCCTATAACAAGTAAAACACTATCTTGTATCTTGTAAGTACTATAGTATTGTGGATGCTGTACCACTATACTAATACCACATATGCCAACATAACCCTATATTTGCATACAGCATTTAGTTTAAACATGTAACAGACTGCCTCATCATCTTTGAAAACGAATTCACCAATTTACAAAAGGGGAGAGAGAGAGAATGAGGGAGAGAGAGAGACCAAATGAGAGAGAGAATGAGGGAGACAGAGAGACCAAATGAGGGAGAGAATGAGGGAGAGAGACCAAATGAGAGAGAGAATGAGGGAGAGAGAGAGACCAAATGAGAGATCCTGAATGACCTAGCCAGAGAGTATTAACTAGATAGAGGCTAACTGTCACACTGTACCTGAAGAATACACCTGACACACACACACACACACACTTGAGTAACAGCTACCACCTGGGTCTAGCCTGTCTGATTAGTAACAGTGGAGACTCCCTCCTGAGCTCACCCTCAAACCCCAAAAACACACGCACGCACGCACGCACGCACGCACGCACGCACGCACGCACGCACGCACGCACGCACGCACGCACGCACGCACGCACGCACGCACGCACGCACGCACGCACGCACGCACGCACGCACGCACGCACGCACGCACGCACGCACGCACGCACGCACGCACGCACGCACGCACGCACACACACACACACACACACACACACACACACACACACACACACACACACACACACACACACACACACACACACACACACACACACACACACACACCACTCCAGCCTGCAGTGTCTGGCCTCACTCCAACACTGTGGAGTGGTTCAGCTCTAGAGAATGGCGAGGCCTGTCTCCACCCCATCAATCAAACTACACCAGCTCCCCTCTCTCTTTTCTCTCTCTCTCCTCTTCTCCCCTCCCAACTCTCTCCTTCTCTCTTTCTCCCTCTGTCCCTTCCCTCTCTGTCTCCTTATGTCCCCGCCCTCTATCTCCCCCCCTCTCTCTCTCTCCCCCTCCCTTTCTCCCTCCCTCCCTCCCTCCTTCAGTTCTTAACACCCGTCTCTCCCTTTTCCACTTCATGCTCTCTCCATCTCTTTACCTCCCTCCCTCCCTCCCTCTGTACCTCTCTGTCCCCCCTCTCCTTGCCCTGGCTGATTGATGCTAGCAGATATGGGCGCCTGTCTGTGTTTTTTGAAATCCAAATAAGATATGCTTGCGCCTGCATTTCTAAAACCCTGGGCCATGACGCCGCTCGATGTGCTGACAGAGAGATTGTGTCCCCCGCCTCTCTCTCCCTCTCTCCCCTGCCTGAGTGTCTGATTGTAACACTCACCCCTATCAGCACAAGAATATTAATGTTACAAACTGGACAGAATATCTATCAGCGACGTAAGGGGGGGGTATATTTCTAGGGGGAATGATGAAGAGGTGTGTGGTTTTTATTTGTATCGAGAGGGTGTGTGAGTGGTGTTGGGGGGGGGGTGTGTGTGTGTGTGTGTCTGTGTGGAGCGTGTAGAGCATGTGCATATGTTTAGAGGCCCTGTTAAGCAATGCTGACCTGTTTCTTTTTGTGATGTTTCAGACACAAACTCATCCATAGTAAAGTAGGATGCGCGTGGCGGCGATACGGGAAACACCACTAATGAAATACATTCCTCCCCCTACGGCAAGCGGGTGACGACAGATGGACGGGAGATTGCGGCAGTTGGACTGAAGATTGTTGTACATGTCGTATACGAGCGACAAATACGAGCGACGAACCAATAGAATCACACAGAGAGGGAAGTCGTGAGACGCGTGTCTAATGCTCCCCGGGCTATTATAACACACAGTGCAC
>NC_139675.1:5729962-5737462 GCF_951799395.1 Argentina silus
CCATTCTTTCAGCCCTCTGGACATACTGTTGGTCTGGCTTTAAAAGGTTCATGGTTGACCGACAGAAGTGCGGAATTCTGAAATAACAATATTGGCGGCCTGGATGAATTACATAGCCTATGAGTTGTTGATCGGAGAAATTCAAAATTGACGTCCTTGGATAAACCTTAATTTAGAAGAAATCATGTCTTCATTGACACTTGTAATTCAACATGTAATTCATTGACCGACAGAAGCGCGGCGGTACCGCCACCAGCAGTTGCGGATCAACTTGACTTTTTCACATGTTGTATTTGAGGTATTTCACCTCAGCAAAACAACCATCATTGAGCAATTTTAATGGATAGCTCATACATACATCTCCGCTTGTCCCAGCTGATATTAATTGTATATTTTAATTTAATTTGTATTATTGCAATTATTTATTTATTTCATTCTGAAAGAACAATATTGGCGGCCTGGATGAATTACATAGCCTATGAGTTGTTGGTCAGAGAAATTCAAAATTGACGTCCTTGGATAAACCTTAATTTAGAAGAAACCATCATCAGAAGTGTCATCTTCATTGACACTTGATAAAATTATCTCAGACATGGAATATACAGTGTCCTGTGTAAGAAATGGGACAGTGAAACATGTTTTCTTCTTTTGGCTCTATCCTGCAGAAGTTTGGATTTAAAATCAAACAATACTACGACGTTACAGTAGAGATCCTCAGCCTGTATTTGATGGCATTTGTGTAAATATTGAGATATTGACTACAATAGAGTCTATCGACTCATTTCAGCGTCGTGGCTTCCACGCCTGTAGTGTAGCAGACCTGTGACCCTTGTTGTGAACCAGAGCTAGTGAACCCAAATGCAGAACACAGAGTCTGGACACAGGTATAAAATAATGGAGTATTTAATGAAGGAATTGGGGGAAACGGGAAGGCAGGGTAGACTGGGCACACAGGTGGGGAGGGCAGACAGGCAGGGCAGGTAGGCAGGATAACGGGTAGTCCAGGCAGGGGTCGATACACAGGTAGGCAGTTCTAATAAAGGAAGATAATCCGACAGGGAAATCCAGGCAGGGGTCGAGACACGGGCAGGCAGTTCGAGGGAAGGCAGATAATCAGACAAGGGTTAGGCAGAGCCACAGTCCAGAAAACACTCGTAGATCCGTAACCAGGAATCAACAGACTAGAAATGCTGGGACGTATAGGTAGGAAGTACTATGATGAATGATGACGAGCCGCAGGTGTGTAGATCGGCAGGTGGAGATGATGACGTGAATGGACCGGCAGGAGCCTGGAGCCACGCCCACACACGGAACACACGGACTGGGGAGAGGGACTGACACAGGCTAGGTGGAAGTGGAGGGTGTGACACTCCTACATCTCTGGGAGTGGCCCTGTCAGCCTTGGATGAGAGTGCATATACACTTTTGTGGCCCAGTGATGGAAACATTTTCCCGAGAGCCATTGGCATGCATTCAAAGTGGATTGTGGCACATCCCCATGACCTCAATAACCTCAGCTTTGACCATAGAAAAGCTGTGCAGTATCTTTGCAGTCCATGGGATTGACAATGGGCCAAGCCTGGTCAGTGCTAAGTCTGAAGAGTTCCTAATAAGGGATGAAGGGATAAAGCATGCACACCTCTGTGCCCTATTTCTCGGTCTCCAATGGCCTGGCAGAACGTGCAGTGTGCATCTTCAAGGAGGGAATGAAGAACATGGGCTGTGCATGTTTCATTCTGAAGTACAAGATGACGCCCTGGACCACTACGGGGACCACACCAGCTGAACTGCTGATGAACCGCCAGCTGAGAACAGAGTTCAACCTGGTGTGCCCCTCCCTGGTGGACAAGGTCAGACAGAATCAAGGAAAGCAGACATGACTCTCATACAAGAGACAGGGAGTTCACACAGTCAGTTCCAGTGAACATGAGAGAATATCAAACAGCAGGCCCCAAATGGATTCAGGGAATTCTGACAGGATAACTGGAAGACACCTGCCTATTTAAGAGATTATGTTCAGCCAGGGGCAGAATGATCCTAACTGGCGCCTAATGTTGGCGGTCATGTCACCCACTACACTTAGACTGTTTCCCAGTTCAGTTTCTATTAGGGAACTTCAAGTTGTATTTCATATATATGTATTTACTCTTATTTATCTTAGATGCTCATTTGCTATTGTAAAGCAGTTTTGTGTCTTAAAAAAATTAGGATGTTATGTTTAAATACAACAGTGATGTTTAAATATGAAAAATACAGACAAGCTTCCATTTCCTATTTTCACAAAGTTTACAACGAAACTTGTAGCTCACCATCTAAATCCAGTGTGTCTCTTCCCCGTGAAAACATTTAGCATTCCCCTACAAGGTTCACCTTCTATGTAAAAACATTTCATTGGTTGTTAAAAGGTTGCATTCTCCTCACACTCTCAACCGTGTATCTCTGATGTTGTGCAGATCTAACGGCCCGTTGACTGATAAAACCATTATCAAATGCACATCCAGATTAGATAGACATCTAAAAGATTCAGATGGTAATTACGGCATTGATTGCTGCAGCGAAGGGACGGGTCATCAACGAGGTATGACACGCTGTGCCCTGTCCTTAATGTCTTTTATAGATCCGTTTTAGGGGTTGATTTATAACATTGTACAGTACGGCTGTTATTATCCACTACCTCCCCCTGACTTATTGTAACAATATGGCTTGTTAAAGGAGGGAGCTCTACCAAACTGACGTTGCACTAACATTGTGTTTTGGTTGTGACGTTGTATTTTCATCATCATGACAGAATATGGTATGGTTCCCCAATGTCTAAATCCCAACATTGTATGTAATTGTATTGTAACAATAATAATAATAATAATAATAATAATAATACATGCCATTTAGCTAACGCTTTTATCCAAAGCGACTTACATTGCAGCGAATGCATACATTTTTCAGTATATATGGTCCCAGAGGGAATCAAACCCCCAGCCTAAGCGTTGTTAGTGCCCTGCTCTACCAACTGAGGCACAGAGGACCACGTATGTAAATCAATGTTAACTCACTGTCTCATGCCAACCATAAAGAGACGATGAAAAGACAACAGAGACAACGTGAAACCAAAACGTTGCACAGACGTGAATTAGCATGTGGTTACACTGTCTCATACAAGCTATTTTAGGATTATAGTAAGACAGTCAGAAAATGTCATTGTTGCAACATTAAAAGAGTATTATGGGTCTCCAAATGCCATATATCAACACATGGGCCCCCGATTTGATTCAGCAAATAGTGCTGAGCAGAAGAAAACAATACCTTCCAACTCAGAATACTCCACAGCATGATTGCATTGCAGCTTGATTTTAACAAGGGTTTTGAGAAACCTGTAATTATGAAATCAGAGTTTTTGTAAACAGTCTTTGCATATCGTGAAAACGCGAGATGGAGTATTCAAAACTCCCATTGGATTATTTCTCATTGCATCTATTGGAAATATTAGGGTAAAGATGACCGATGACTTTGCCCCAATTCTACCCATTTTTTTCACATGCCCATTGGGGCCCATGGTTTGAGAGGGCGCTACATCATCCTGGGGGATGGAACTACAAGAGAAAAAACAAGTCAAGAATTCCTCAAGTCCCGATGCACCATAACACTCCCAAGATGAGGCTGTTCTTGCTCTCTGTAATTATGACCTCATGTTTGTATGAATGTTTACATCCAGCGAACAACCAAACGTGTTTGTCAGAACAAAGACCTACACACAGTCAGCGCTGTGGCAATTACCACTGAAGCACCCACAGAGACCGAAATACTACGCTGCAATAAACTTCAAATTACACCATAAACATTGAATTTTAATTGAGTTTTTCGTGTATGTGTGTGCAAACGTGTATGAGTGCTGTTTACACAAACACAACAATAACACTGTACCCACCCTTCCCCCTGGAGGCTTCTAATCAAACAAACAAGGCGTCACCCACTTGACACACTCTGATTCCCTTCCACACACCTCAACAATTAACGAAGATCAACACACACTCACCGGCGAGGACGCCAAAAGAATGCTTTTCTCAAGGGGAACAAAACTAAATTAACTGAACTGATAAGATGGTCAAAGCCCTCCCTCCACCCCTCTCTCTCTCCCCCCTCTCTTTCTCTCTCTCTCTCTCTCCCTCCCTCTTTACCTTTCCCTGCCCTCCCTGTCCTTCTCCTCTCTCTCTCCTCTCCTCCTTTTCCTCCTCTCTTTGTTGGTGTGTGAGGAAGCTGTGCTTAGGAATTAATCTAGGATCTGTTTATACTCCTTAAATCGTAACTTTATCCATTATAGGAGGACAATGTGAAACTGACCTTAGATCAGCGACCAAAGGCACATTCAGGCACCTTTATCCTCTTTGTTAAATGTAGTGGAGGGTGACATGACCCACAAAAGACACCTTCCTAGCATGATCGCTGAGCTCTGACCTTTTTCATCACTGCAGGTGTCTTTAATCTAAAGTGAGAGAAGGGTGATGATTTTTTTTTACTCTCTCTTCTTTTTTACTCTCTTCTTTATGGTGCTCTGGCAATTTAAGCCTCTGTTCTTCCTCTCGGTGCCAACTAGGACATTAGCACGCTCCTCTCTCTCTCTCTCTCATTCTCTTCTTGCTCCTTCTCTCTCTCTCTCTCTCCTCTTCTCTTGGCAGATTTCAAGCAGAACTTTAGCACAGTCTAACAGTGGCAGCTCCATATGGATTAGTCCTCCTCCAGTGGGCAAGTTCCTCCTTAACACACACACACACACACACACACACACACACACACACACACACTCTCCCTCCCCCCAATGCCTCCTTAAATACCACAGAGTTGGCACGGGGAGAGCTCTAGCGCGTCAGGCCAAATCCAACGCCAATTTCATTTTGGAAATGTTAACTGTGAAACTGCAAGGTCACTGTTCAAAACCTTCTGATGCCTCTCCCAGTGTTCTGACGCTGAATTAATGTTTCCTGTTAAGATATGCATCATGTGTTATTGGATCCCGTCATGCCGTTTGGTATGTAAATACCAAAACAGCTTGACGCAGCAATTGCATATTCCGAAAAAAACATAACTTTCCAGAAAATGTGGCTTTTGATTTATAGTTTTTGGAGGTGTTTTGCATGTGTGAAATTGCTGTGTGTGTGTGTGTGTGTGTGTGTGTGTATGTGTGTATGCGCGCGCGGGATGTCCTTGGTGTCCTTAGTTAGCACATGAATGGCATACTATATGTGTTTGTGGTTTAACTATGAGTAGGTGGCGTTTATATTTGTGATAGCTTAGGATGACCTCCTCCCAGACAGCCAAGAACCTTGGGGTGATCCTTGACAACCACTTATCCTGTGTGGCGACAGCACACATCACAGTGACTGCACGCTCCTGTAGATTCTTCCTCTACAACATCAAAAGGATACGTCCATTCCTCACCAGAGAAGCAGTACATCTTTTGGTCCGAACATTTGTGATCTCTCGCCTTGACTACTGCAACGCACTCTTGGCTAGACTCCCTGCCTCCACCATCAGGACATCATCCAGAATGCTGCCGCCTGTCTGGTGTTCAATCTCCCCAAATTCTCCCATGTCACTCCCCTCCTTCGCACCCTTCGCTGGCTCCCGGTAGCAGCCTGCATCAGATTCAAGACCCTGGTGCTCGCCTACTGGGCAGCAAAGGAAACAGCCCCTCCGTACTTGCAAGCAATGGTCAGCCCCCAAACCCCTGCCCGACCACTCCACTCTATCACCTCAGCTGGCTGCCTGGCACCACCGCCACTACATGGATGCAGGACGTAGTGGCGGATCACCTCATTACAGGAATTACAGGAAGATGAAGAGTGGACAATTTTTAAATATCCGCTTATCTTAAATGGGATCAACTTGTGTTTTTCAAATATCATCATCTAGATAGGTACTTTTTGAATCCCTGGGGGGAGGAATAACCACGCAAACATGTAACAAAGTGCAATAACAGTTCTTCAGTGGTCTTCCCAGTCACCGGATCTGAATCCAATAGAACACCTTTGGGATGTGGTAGAATAGCTTCACAGCTTGAGAGTGCACCTGAAAAATCTGCAGGAATTGTGTGATGAAATCATGTCATCATGGACCAGAATCTCAAAAGAATGTTTCCAACATCTTGTGGAATCAATGCCATGAAGAATTTAGGCTGTTTTGAGAGCAAAGGGAGGCCCTACCCAGTATTCGTAGAGTGTCCCGAATAAAGGGAGGCCCTACCCAGTATTCGTACATTCCTAATAACTATCGTTCCTAATAAAGTGTTCAAAAACAAGAAATGGTCAGATATTGACATCAGGACAGTAATTTTATCATCTTCCATATCTGGGTCAGGGGTTGGTCCTAATCATGTTAAGAAGACATGAGATTGCCATGGTGCAAGGTTTTGAGAGCAAAGGGAGGCCCTACCCAGTGTTCCTAATAAAATTCTCAGTGAGCGTACAAAATATATAAGGAATGTTTCCAACATCTTGTGGAATCAATGCCACAAAGAATATGAGGAACAAAATATAATACCTCACACAAACTATGCTCCACTCCTTCTTCCTTTTATCATGACTCCAAACTGACTCCCAAATCTGTGGGGTGCTTATCAATAATGCTATCAAATAAAGCAAAGCAAATTCATGAATCCACACACATTAAAGAAGCACTAGGCTACAATGTAAGCCTAGTCTACAAGCATGAGCTTATATCGACAACTTTCGATTTGATCCACCGCGCCTAATTGACTTTCCTTGTGAGACTGTGGGACGGAGGGGGATAGAAACCTACTGTTTCGTGCAGGATGATCATTTTAATAATCACTTTAATTATAGGCTCAGGCCCAGCGCAAGGGGAAAATAACTAAGGGTGTGTACATGACATTTCTGAGAGGGCACAACTATTTGAGAAAAAAAAAAGGAAAAAAAAAGAAGATTTGAGGTTGATCATAACACAAGTGGATTATTGATCATACAATGACATACAATGTGTTTGCAGACATAGCCTGCTCTTCGCTGGCAGGACAGCTGTCTATGTGCCGCTTTACAAAGAGAAAACGCCTTTCTATGACTTTGCAAATAAACAATTCAAAATATTACACTCAAAACATATCCAAAATATACAGGTTATAGTTAGCTGGCGAGTTCTTTAGGTAGGTTGGGTTTATTTACTGAAAATACCTTCAGCCCAGGCACTTGGCTTTCATTCAGTAAGCAGCTGGCTCTCCTCACGCCCATATCACACTGACGACAAGCCGCAACTTCAGATGAGATGAGCCTCTTTTCCAGAATCTACACGAAGACAATCAAATGATTTGGTATTGGATGCGGGAGCAGCAATGAGGGAGGGTATCTTAAGACCGGTAACCCTTTATGGAGCAGATAAAATGACTTGACAAAAGATGTTTCAGATTCATCAAACTGGTTGAGGCACAAAACTGAGGGGGGCACAAAATTCAAACTGAGGGAGCATTCCCCCCTCAACCCCCCTTGTGGCGCCGGG
>NC_139675.1:5742462-5754962 GCF_951799395.1 Argentina silus
GCTGCACCTAGAGGTACAGTCATGGCCGAAAATATCGGCACCCCGGCACTTCTTTCAGATAATGCACCACTTCTCCCAGAAAAAATGTTGCAATTACAAATGCTTTGGTATTCACGTTTATTTATTTTGTTTGCATTAGAACAACACAAAACATGGAGAGAAAAAAAGCCAAATCTGATATCATTCCACATAGAACTCCAAAAATGGACTAGACAAAATTATTGACACCCTCTACTTAAATATTTGGTAGCACACCCTTTGGAAAAAATAACTGAAATCAATCGCTTCCTGCCACCATGAATGAGTTTCTTACACCTCTCTACTGGAATTTTGGATCACTCTTCTTTTGCCAACTGCTCCAGGTCTCTCAGTTTTGAAGGGTACCTTCTCCCAACTGCTGTTTTGAGATCTCTCCACAGGTTTTCTATAGGATTTAGATCTGGACTCATTGCTGGCCACTTCAGAACTCTCCAGCGCTTTGTCCTAAACCATTTCTGGGTGCTTTGGGTCATTGTCCTTCTGGAAGAACTCTGGGCTGTGAACTTCTTGACGTTTCGCACAGTGGACACAGGAACATTAAGATCTCTGGAGATGGATTTGTAGCCTTGAGATTGTCCATGCTTTTCCACAATTTTGGTTCTCAAATCCTCAGACAATTCTTTGGATTTCTTTTTTCTCAATGCTCAGTGTGTTACACACAGACACACAACACAAAGTTTGAGTCAACTTTTCTCCATTTAAACTGGTTGCAAGTGTGATTTCCATTTTGCCAGCACCTGTTGCTTGCCACAGGTGAGTTTAAATACAAATTAAAGGAGCATCACATTCTTGAAATCCAATTATTTCTTACAATTTTGAAAAGTTGCCAATAATTTTGTCCAGTCCGTTTTTGGAGTTCTATGTGGAATGATATCAGATTTGGCTTTTTTTTCTCTGCTTTTTTAGCGCTGTTCTAATGCAAACTAAATAAATGAACATGTTAATACCAAAACATTTGGAATTGCAACAATTTTCTGGGAGCAGTGGTGCATTATCTGAAAGAAGTCCAGGGGTGCCAATATTTTTGGCCATGACCTCACATACCTATTATAGCCGAGTGGCGGTTACAGTGACTTGTATAGATTTACAGCATGGAAACAATACACACACTGTATTCATAAACAGGCATCCACCACATGTAATTGAGTAAAGTATGTTATATATATATATATATATATATATTTTTTTTTTTTTAAATACAGTTACTCTAGACGCAAGGAGGTCTCGTCCAAGTATTGACAAAAGTGCTTTTTAGTGTTTTTTGATTTTGTTTCGCTAATGCGTTCCCCCCTGACAACTAAACCTTACTTTAACCAATCAAAGTTAACCTGATTCATCTAGCACTAACCAATCAAAGTGAACGCCCAGTCCTAACCATAACCCTAACCCGTACCTGAACCACTTAATACGTTTAATACGTAAGTTAATACGTAACTCAATACACAAGTTAATACATGAATTGAAACATAAGTTAATACGTTTTCTGGGTACATGATGTACGTACGATGTTGTGCAAATGATGAATGAGGTGACGTTGTTTATTATGTATGAGCCTTGTGTACAAGATATTTACACGAGGACGCAAATGTGCAATCTATAATACAGTGGAGGTTTCAACCTGTCAGGTGCCATCGCTCTGTAATGAGACCAGACTAATCCTACTGAAATAGACTATTTGTCATACCAGCGAATCTGACTCTGCTTCTCGTCTTATCACACACACACACACACACACACACACACACACACACACACACACACACACACACACACACACACACACACAAACACACACAGACACAGACAAACACACATAGACACACAGACAAACACACACACACACACACACACACACACACACACACACACATTTACTGAGGACTGGAGATATTGGAGAGAGTGTCGGCAGAACAAGGTCGTTATGAAATGATCATTGGCGTGAGTCACGTGACTCATCAACGGCTCGGCGATAGCAACAAGCTTCTACTGGCTGATTGCTTTTTAATGATCTGAGGCGGAGTCACAGGGTGCATCTCAATTCTCTAATATGGACTCCTCTCCTCTCCTCATCTCCTCTCCTTTCCTTCATCTGCAATGACACAAAAGAATATAAAATAAGGTTCAAGTCAATAGTGGTTCCCAAGTAGGTGCAAAGGAGGGGGTTTGGAGACTATGCTTCTGTGAGGCGTAACCTTACCTGAGACCTTTGCACTTATTGTGTACAATGTTATTGTAGCTCCCTGAGCTAATGCCTGGACTTTAGCTTTGAGGGCTGAAGTGCTGCTGTGACACACATGACAGTGAGGATCGAACTCTGCCAGTCACATATAGGCACCATATAACTCTCACAATTACTTTACTTTTGTCTTCTGATGAGTGCAACCTAAAGTAAATAGTTTTACTACGGCACCTTATTTCACCTGGTGGTAATTCTAAGAAATGGAGAGATGTTTCTTCCCTTATGATGCGTAGAGAAAACAGAAGCGTGAGATCAATAACACTGTTTCACCGAAGAGGTCTCTCTCTCTCTCTCTCTCTCTCTCTCACACACGCACACGCACGCACGCACACGCACTCACGCACACACGCACTCACACACTCACACACACAGGTCGGTGTGATGGACGGCCCTCTTTGACACGGGTGATGTAAGTGAGCTGAAACGGAGCATGAAGGTCAAAGGGATGCTGGGAGAACCCTGGCTCATATTACTGCAGTGACAGGAGAGAAATCACTCTCTCACACACACACACACACACACACAGCACAAAAGCACGCACACGCGCGCACATGATCGCACACACACACAGGCTGTAGCCCTAGCTGATGGATGCTGTTTGAACTGGAGTGGAAGGAGCCCTGTTGTTTTCTACTAAGCAGTTTCTGTCCAGCACTCAATGGCAAAAGTGATGGACGGTGCAGTGCCTCACTTTGGAGTGCGTATGTGTGTGTGTGTGTGTGTATGTGTGTGTGTGTGTGTGTGTGTGTGTGTGTGTGTGTGTGTACGTGCGTGCGGGTGTCTTGTCCGATCTCTGTGTTTATCAGTCACACTCCATTCTTTGCCAAAAGACACACAGAGAAAGAGAATCCCTGACTCACCTTCAAACTTTTTAAGACTTGGGTGTCATAAAAAATAAAGTAAAAGTCTCACATTCCTCAATCCTCACTTTGAACATAGTTCCCACCAACATTTCTGCTTGAATGCATTTAGCAGGACCTGTATGCGGGCATTCTTGCAGAAATAAAGACTGATGAATGTGCAACTTTCCACTTTATTTTCTGACAATTCAGCACCTCAATTCAATTTTGCTTGAAAAGAATGGGGAACCAAGGTTTTTGAAGTTTCCAACATCAAATGCAAAGAATTATCAGGGTCATTTTCGGGCGTAAGTAGATAACAGGACGTTTTAGCACGATTTGAGGTGACAGATGACATGTCGCGTAAACACCTCTGCGCTCCACCTGTGCCTGGCTCGTGTGTCGTCGTCACAAAATATGCTCACACAAAATATGCTAATATATTTACACCTCAAGGCTAAATTTTCATAAAAAATGTCCCTGGAAAGGTTGCACCTGGGTAGGATGTGGCGCACCATACTTGTGATGTACAAATGGCATTTCAATTGCTTTATCACCAGACAAAGACACTACCCAGAAAATATAACATGAAATATATTTATAGGACTTGTTACAGTTGTGTAGATGCTTTACATGCTACCGATGATCAAGGAATCAGAAAATATAGGTTTGACAATCACACCATTCTGGATTTAGCCTTGGGGATCGGGACCAGAGCTTTTCCGATGTTTTGCATTCCATTGCCGACCGCCTCAATCAACTGCTTGATTAACATTTTGACATCCACAGCGTGATGTTTCACAGCAATCTTTGACGCTGTACAATTTGCTTTTGGTTTTGAGACAGTCGGCAGGCGCAATGGTTCGGACTCATCACTGGTAGGTGGTGAAGGTTCATGTTAAAAATAAAACAGCACTTTAGGCCTCAGCCTATAATCAACTAAAGGGTATACGAACAGGCCAAACCGTATGATATTAAATGAAAATAACTGCTGATGCTCATACAGTAGTTTGCTTATTGATTGCATTATTGTCGTGTCGTGGTATATTATAGGTGGCTCTTACGTAGGCTTTTATCCGTCTGGATTTTGAGTAGACCCCTGCATACCCAGGCTGTCGCTGGTCACTTGGTTCACAAGTTCTAAAGGCTTTTCCTCACAGGTCTATTGTTCTTGATAGGAGATGTAGCATTCATTGACTTGGTGAGTCTCTGATTTTCTCTTTTGATGACCACCATTTTTTCCCCTTTGAAGTATATCCTTGTTTTCAATAGTTAAGTCTATGAAAATGCTTGATTTAATTTGAGGTAAAGTTTTTTGACCTGGGTTTCTCCCCTTCCAAGCCGCAGTCCATTGTACAAGGATATGAGTGAGGTGCACACGTCATTTAGACAAGGTGGTTTTTTTTCCGCACACAAGTGCAGCACAGTTAAGTATTTGAAAATAGCTTCTCAATACATAGGCTCAGCGTGGACACAGGAAAATACGCTCATATATCCGTTTTTAAGTTTCTTTGAAAATCACCCAGTATATGTCTTCCAGGGAAAAACAAATACATGTAATAGACCCTTTTTAATGTTTTCTTAGCCCCTGGGATTATGTAGAACTGCTATAATCTAGTAGTACATATTATCTTAATCCTGTGCTGCAGATTAACTTAATCCAGTGCCAAATCGAATCTGCTGTAGTCTCCAGGGTGATGAGTGAGTGATAACTTTAATCGCATGATTTGAATCTGTTTAATCAAACTTGATTTCCTGCTGCAGTTTGCAGTTTGTAAATACAAGTCCCTCTTCACCAGAGGGAGGTTTGCCCAGGGAAATAATCACAGATTATGAAGTTATTTTTATAATGTGAGCATTGACGACTCCATCTCTCCTCACAATCAACAAACAAACAAATTAAATGTTCTATCAATTGGATGGAACACCAACGTTGTCGAGATGGCAATGATTTACTTTCCCACTGAACATAGTTTTGGTTTACTATACACACAGACACAGACACACACACACACACACAGACACACACTAAACCAGAGTTTACCTGTGTGTGTGTGTGTGTGTGTGTATGTGTGTGTGTGTGTCTGTGTGTGTGTGTGTGCACGCATATTTAAGACCTTCCTGCTTTCTTGATATTAGAATACAAAGAGACCATCAGAATACCCAGTTGCCCAACCCCAAGGTTTGTTATGCTTGTGAATGACACTGAGTTAACACAAGCGATGTTCAACTGAAGTTCACGGCACTCCTACCTTGAATGAGAATTCAGCTGTCCACATTGTGTGCGTGTGTGTGTGTGTGTGTGTGTGTGTGTGTGTGTGTGTGTGTGTGTGCCTGTATGACTTCACTGTAGATTGAGCACAAGGTTATCCCTCTTCATTGTCCTTCCTTTTCTTGTCTTCTCGCTCCAAATGCTCTGTCCCTTTCACAAGAAACACAGGCCACAATCTTTGGCTCTTTTCCTGCATCCGCTGCAATTGTTATTGTTGTTTAGAAAACAGCTTTCTGGTTAATAATGAATGAAGCAGACTTAATCATGAGTTATGTGCAGCTGTGGGAGTCTAACTCTGTGAACTCAGTTTGGTCCCACCCATTGTTTTCCCCCCATTGTTACCTGCCTGCGTTCCATAGCCTTGAGGCACTCCAAATGTTCTATAAAGACTCACACAAGAGACCAATTAGGATAGCACCAAGATGGTCGACTTCTGACCCTGGAATTAAGAAACGGGAGCGTTAACAAGTGGGAGCGTTCTATCTACAAAGCACTTAACGTTGGTGCACACGGCCCATGTGTTGTATTGTTCCCACAAGTCACTTTGAATGGGAGTCGACTGTTTGGTAACTTCAAAACAACGCAAGGACTTTAAATGTGATTGTTTCACAATTTATTCAGATGTGCATGTCATGGAAATCTCTTTCACACTAGTCGTCCCAGCGGAGGTCCACAGGCACGGTGTGACACTTTATAATAAAATAACTCAAAATACCTTGTTTTCAATGAGCATCCTTTTGATACTGTTTATCGTACTGCTACAGCAGAAGCAATTATTTTTTTCCCCCTGTGTGTGTATGATTGTATGTAGACTGCAGTATGTGTGTCTGATCAAATCACAGAAAAATGTATCTGATTTATGCACTTTGGGTGGCGTCCCCGCTTATAAATACCTGGGCATTTGGTTTGACAAAGACTTGACGTTCAGAAAACATATGGAGGAGCTTGTTAAAAAGCTAAGATTTAAGGTCGGCTTCTCCTACAGGAATAGATCTTGCCTTTCCCTGAACAGCAGAAAGCAGATTGTGCAATCAACCTTCATGCCAGTGCTTGATTATGGTGATATCATCTATCAAAATGCAGCAGCCACTACTCTTAAATCTTGGGATGCCATCTACAATCGCGCTCTTTTCGCTTAATCACAGGTGATAGTTTTAATACTTAAAGGATGCGATTGTTTCTCCTGATAGATTGTGGTTTCATATGATGTATTGATTTCTGTATTTAACTGTGTTGTATTTCTTACGCATTGTTTTGTAATTGTATAGATATTGTGGACAGGCTGCACCTACAAAAGAGGCCTTGGTCTCAGTGTGTTTTCCCTTGTAAAAATAAATATAATACAAAAAAAATAAAAAATTAAATAATACAATTTTGAACACTTTTGTGCATAAATCGATTGTTTGTTATATACTCGGAGACGACATCTCTGTTGATGAGCAAATGCAACAAAGGCTTGCTTCCCCTTTATGCAGTCTATGGCTAACAAGCCCGACAAGTTTGATGCTTCGCAGCCAAGTGGGTGAGTGAATGTCAAAGAATATAAGAATGCTGCAAAGAGACACTTGGCTATGGACCTTGCACACAGAAACAGAAACAGATATGATTTGTTTTGAATGGTCCAGACCTCAGTCTGGGTTAGTAAATGAGGCTTCGAGTGTTAACCCTTGAGACCCCAATAGAACTCTAGACAATGTCTGGGTACATTGGTTAGTAATAGGGGCTTCGAGTGTTAACCCTTGAGACCCCAATAGAACTCTAGAACATGTCTGGGTACATTGGTTAGTAATAGGGGCTTCTCGTGTTAACCCTTGAGACCCCAATAGAACTCTAGAACATGTCTGGGTACATTGGTTAGTAATAGGGGCTTCTAGTGTTTTAGAACCCAACAGAAGGTCTGCAGGCTCCTGGGTTTTTGACTGAAATTATTCTGTTTCTCTTTTGTCTAAAATTCGAACAACACAAGGTCTAAGGATGCATGTCAATGACAAGTTCATTTATTTTTAAAAATCTAAAGAGGCTAAACTTTATTTAATCCCCTTGACAACTTGCAATACATCCTAATCACACTGTCAGATGGTGTGGCTATCAACGAGACAGCAATACAACTCACTGCTACTCAAGTCAAGTCAAGTCAAAGCTTATTGGTCATTTGCACGGGATACAGGATGTAAATTGTACAATGACCCCGCGGCCGTGTCTAAAAGAAAGTTAGAACTTTGGAGTTTTTCCACACATGGTGGTTCAATGGCAGAGCAGGCCAACGCATGTCTTGTGTGACGCTTCCTTTATCCTCAGGGATTAAAATGACTGAACAGGATAATTTGTTAGATTATTGTTCTAAAAGTAGCACTCACAGGGGGAAAACGGGCCCCGTCTCGTGCTCTGCACGGTGTGTGTGTGGGGGGATTCCACTGGGGTCTCTCTGCAACCCCATTGGATCCCAAGTCACAAGCATGCTAGCCAGCTATAAAGTACGTCGGTGAAGTTTGTGGAGACCCTATGTAGCGGAAATGGCTGCCTAAAGCTTCAAAATATTGGTGCTGATAAACTAGGTATTCCGTGGCTGAATGAGTTAAAACAGTGATTCAGTTCAAAGATTATATTTGTAGGAACTATGCCTTGACCATACAGAGTCAGATGTGTCTTCAATGCCTTACATTGATGTCAAGATTTGCAGGAAAGGTAATCTGCCTCTTGATCTATGGTAACTTCTAATTTAGGAGTTACTTCTAACTGTGGTAACTCCTAAACCAGGGTTTACACCTTCACGTGTTACTGTGGAAGCAGAGGAGAAGTATATACTTTGAAGTAGAAGTTCTGAAAACAGCAGCTGATGATTGATTCCACACCAACACAACCGGATGCTTCAAAAGACGAAGAAAAAGGTTTTTCTCTCGCTTTGAATCCCCCCCCCCACCCCCTCAGAACCATGACGATAAGACCAAGTTGAAGAGGAAACAGAAGAATGTTCTATATTTGAAATGGCACACACCATTTATGTATTTGAGATAGAAGGAATATGGCAATTCAGCAATAATACTGAGGCTTCTGTTGGGATCAGAGGTGTCCACAGGGCTGGAGGATTCACGCACACACACAGACACACACACACACACAATCACACAAAAGTTGCCCTGGGCTTTACGACTGCCAATCACAGAGACAAGCTTTTACAGAAGTTTTCATCCCCGAATTGAAACCATCAATGAATCCATGCCATACACAAAGAAAAATGGCCGCCGTCAGTCCAAACATCTGAAAGGTGAGATTAAAATATAATAAAAAGATGACATTTTCTCCACCTCACAGATTTTCTGTCAGTGCGACAGTCCTGGTTTTGACAGGTAATTATTTTATTTAACATATTTTGACGGATTCGTTCATTTATCATGCAGCAGGTTACCTTAGCTTAATTCCCACAGACAAGACAAGGATTATTCTACATTATTGTCTGAATAGTTTGGCTTTATGTGAAAAGAGGTTCAGCTACACCGTTCAATCATTAATCTGTCTTGGATAGCAAACACACAAAAACGCACACAAACGCACACAAACACACACAAACGCACGCTCACTTACTCACCCACCCACTCACTCACTCACTCACTCACTCACTCACTCATTCACTCACTCACTCACTCACTCACACACCCACCCACCCACCCACTCACTCACTCACACACCCACCCACCCACCCACTCACACACCCACCCACCCACTCACCCACCCACCCACTCACCCACCCACTCACTCACTCACCCACTCACTCACACACCCACCCACTCACCCACCCACCCACTCACTCACTCACTCACTCACTCACTCACTCACTCACCCACCCACCCACCCACCCACTCACTCACACACCCACTCACTCACTCACCCACCCACTCATTCAGTCTCTCACTCACTCACTCACTCACTCTCTAACCATCTGGGGCCCTTTTTCTCACTCTCCACATGTTTCTTTAGAGAGACAAGTCTGTCTTTTTTCCGTCTCTGTCTCCCTGTGGATATTCTCTGCTACAGCTAATTAGGTTTGTCAGTCAACTGGTTCAGATTGGATTAGAGGAAGAGTTCTTAGGAGGGAGGGAGAGAGAGAAAGAGATAAAGGAGGGAAAGAGAGAGAGAGGAAAGGAGAGAAAGAGATAAAGGAGGAATAGAGAGATAGAGGAAAGGAGAGAGAGGGAAAGAGATAAAGGAGGAATAGAGAGATAGAGGAAAGGAGAGAGAGGGAAAGAGATAAAGGAGGAATAGAGAGATAGAGGAAAGGAGAGAGGGAGAGAGAGAGAGGTAGAGGAAAAAGACAGAGAGTAAGAAACAAGCGGAAAGAGAAAAGAGAGAGAGAGGGGGGAGGGGGGTTGAAGAGAGAGAAAGGTACAAAAGAAGCCAGAGTGGAGGATGAACAGCTGGAGGTAGCCTGGAGGAGTTTGAATAATGTGGCGCCATTAAAAAAAAAGGTTGATAGACTCACACTCAGGTCATATCCTCACCTCAATCCACGCTTTATCCCCTTGTTTTATTAACAGTCCCATAACATGCATTCTGAATGATCTTGCATATTCTATATGGCTGAAATATGTCCAGTCGACAAACATGTGGCCAGTAATAATAAAATCACACTCATAGAATAGTAGAAATTGGCAAAGCACCAACCGTGTATGAAAATATATGATGGTGGGTGTTGTTACATGGTATAAATATTTGATAGTTCAGATGGTTGTATATTATGGTTGTATATTATGTTGAGATGTTGTAGCAGGGGGGGAAAACAACAAAGACACAGCAGGAGGAAGACAACAAAGACAGACGTACTTCTTGCTGACGAGTGATCTTTGAACTGGACCTGACCTGGTGCTCTTCACCTGGATACAGAGGTACTGGACTATTGTAGCTTATTGTTATGGCCTCTGACATATGGATGCACACACAGGCAGAAAGACAGGCAGGCAGGCAGGCAGGCAGGCAGGCAGGCAGGGAAGTAGGCAGGGAGGGAGGCAAGCAGGGAGGGAGGCAGGCAGGGGGAGCAAGCAGGCAGGGAGGCATGCAGGGATGGAGGCAGGCAGGGATGGAGGCAGGCAGGGAGGGAGGCAGGCAGGGAGGGAGGCAGGGATGAAGGCAGGGAGGGAGGGAGGCAGGGAGGGAGGGAGGGAAGCAGGCAGGGAGGGAGGCAGGCAGGGAAGGAAGCAGGCAAGGAAGCAGGCAGGCAGGGAGGGAGGCAGGCAGGGAGGGAGGCAGGGAGGGAGGCAGGCAGGCAGGGAGGGAGGGAGGCAGGGAGGGACGCAGGCAGGCAGACAGGGGGAGCAAGCACGCAGGCATGCAGGCACGCAGGGAGGCAGGCAGGGAGGCAGGCAGGGAGGGAGGGAGGCAGGCAGGCAGGGAGGGAGGCAAGCAGGGAGGCAGACACACGCATTTCATCCACTTGAGAGCCAGTTGAAAACATGTTTATTTTGCCTACTTTCTCTTTCTCTTCCTGCCACTCTTGACCCGACGATTTCCTTGCCTCAAATCAGAGCGTGTGCATTAGAGCAAAAGATGTTTTGACAAATGTTTCAACGTGATGTAACCTGAATGAATCTACCTCAAACATGAAAGCTATTTCTGTACTGTTGCCAGAGCTGAAAGGTTGTTCTCACCATAGAAAAGAGACACAATAACTCTGTGAACATCATGCTGCAGACCGTTCAAGGTAAGGCTACAAAACACTTTACCACGCCTTCTACCCTAGATGCTGATCGCGGGATGGGGGGGCCTTCTACCCTAGATGCTGATCGCGGGATGGGGGGGGCCTTTCAAGGAGGTTTGCTTTCAGATTCGAATTGAGGAGGATAGAAAAGCTGAACCGAGAGCTGTTGATTCATTCGAAAATGAATTCTCTCTCGTTCTCGTTCTCGTTCCAGCAACAACAAGATGCTTTTGCGTGACAACAAAGCGAGAGAGAAAAGCACACTAATAATGAGAAAAACAAAAACAAAAAACGAAAACACAACAGGTCCTCTCGCTTCCTACCTGCTTTCTCTTCATTATTGTCCAGCCTTCAAAGCTGTCGTCCCCCTCCTCTCTCTCCACTTTGTGGAAGCTTAAGCCTGTGAAACTCCCCATTTACGCTCTCTGAATAGCATTATAGCACAGTTCTGCAGGACTAACAACCATGGGTGCCCACCTGGGCTGGGCGTAGGCTCCTTCCCCGCTGTTATTACCCCTCAGCTTTGAAGTTTAAGGTCTCCACGATTCGTGGGTAGAGCGGTAAACATGCTTATGGTAGTGGGTGTGTGTGTGTGTGTGTGTGTGTGTGTGTGTGTGTGTGTGTGTCTGTGTGTATTTGTGTGGGTGTGTGGAAAGGTATAAAGGATAAAGTACCTCTGAATGGGTTTGTTTAGCATGTGTGTGTGTGTGTGTGTGTGTGTGTGTGTGTGTGTGTGTGTGTGTGTGTGTGTATGGGGGCAGGGGGGGGGACGTTTATCCCTTTGGAGTTAAAAGGGTTGTAATAAATAAATAAATATAATATAATCTCTGGACGGGGAGTGTGACCCCCACTGGCTTGGTATCAAGAGCACTAAGTGTGTGTGTGTGCGTGCGTCTGTGTGTGTGTGTGTGTGTGTGTGTGTGTGCGTGTAAACCTCCTACTGTACATTCCCTTACATGACCCGAAAGTAGATCATGTTGGCCTGAAGTAACTCTTCATCTAGGTATGACTCACAATAACACACAATACACACTGGTTAATCATTTGAGCGTATCTACCTACAGGTTTGACCCCGTCACGTAGATGCATTGTCACAGCCGCCAAAGCTATGATTTCCGAAACAAAAACATAATAACCAATATCCAATATACACACAAAACACAACTAACACAATCACTCAATGAAGTGTAAAAAAAAAAAAAAGAAAAAAAAAAAGAACCAAGGTGCAGAGAAATGAACCAAGGTGCTTGCAGACTTCAAGGGCCGATCAATGGATCTCATCATGCCCAGGAGAGACGCGGGAGAGGGGGGAGGCGGGGGAGGCGGTGGAGGGAGGGGGTGGGAAGAGAAAGGTGTGAAGAGTACTGTGGGGTGTGAGGCGAGTGGCAAATCTCTTAAGAGAATATGATGTGATTTATGGTG
>NC_139675.1:5757462-5759962 GCF_951799395.1 Argentina silus
GTCTGATTCGTATTGCTGAAGGAAACTTTTTCTGAGGAAAAGTTGTTGCACACTGTCACTATGAAGTAAGTTAGGAACAATGCAGCAAGGACGAAGCTAAAGGGAGTCTAACTAAATCATTAACATCCTTCTTTCGTCTGTGTTCATTTCACAGGAATTTCAATTGTTTTACAAGGAGACTTGTGTTTCTGTATCAAATCAGCCGTACCTGCTAGTACGCTCGTCTGGTTCTGTACACAGTACTTTGCTTCTCCTCTTAGTACCAGGGCCACCCCGAGACCAGCCACCCCCAGACCAACTTTCACCAGAGCTCCCTCCCAATCCCCTTTACATGTGAATCCACAGGTAGCCCTGAAACCCCATTTCCAATGGTAAGCCTCTCAACTCGAAGCTCTCTCACTGGGCAGCTGTGTGTGTGTGTGTGCTTGCATGTGTTGTGTGTGTGCCTGCGTGCGTGCGTGCGCGCGTGCGCGTGTGTGTGTGTCGCCGCGGAGCCATTTGGCTAAGTGCCGCCTCGCCATGCCGTACCCGCTGTCGTACTAAAGTGGTCCCACTGCTTTCCTCCCTGCTGTTGCCACGGCAACAGTTGTCAAACCAAGAAAGGTGGCGGCGGTTGTAATGACAGGGAGAGAGAGGGAGCAAAGGGAGCACTTAGGGGAAGAGAGAGGGATTGTGGGTAGAGGGAGGGGTGTAGCAGCAGAGGCTGGGAAAGAGAGTAATACTAAAAAATACATACAACCTTTTTAAGAAGTTATAAGATATTTCTCGACAGGGGAATGGACCTGTGATGTCTAACGGTGCCTTTCGGAATGTACACTCACCTTGAAAAACTGTTCTGAAAAAGTAATTTTTCCAACGCCCGTACCAGCTTCAATTTCAAACTTCATACCCCTAAGCCAAACAGTGCACTACATCAACGCAACACAAACCTGGGAGGAAAATATAATTTTCATTTTATCTACCTCCGGCACTGTGAGTGGACAATTACAATCTAGGGCAGAAGAGTAGAAAGGAGAAAGGACAACAGAGGCTACAGTCTGGCACTAAATTGACTTATTTAGTTCCAGTAAATAATGATACCTATTTCTGCTACAAGTTGTTACGGATGTTTCTGGTTTGTCACAGATCTATTGTCGAGTGTGTGTGTGTGTGTGTGTGTGTATGTTTGTGTTTGTGTGTGTGAGTGTGTGTGCCTGCAAATATACGTGTCTGTGAGTGCCTGTGAGTGTGTGTATATGTGTGTGTGTGCGTGCGTACGTGTGCGTGTATGTGTGTGTGTGCGTGTGTGTGTGTATGAGTGTGTGTATGAGTGTGTGTGTGTATGAGTGTGTGTGTGTGTGTGTGTGTGTGAGTGTCTGCGCTTGTGCACACACACACACACACACACACACACACACGCGTGTGTGTGATTTCCTGCCTGTGTGTTTCTGTGCCACCCACCAACAAGCTTTACACGCCAGAGGGCCAAACATCAACTGTGATATTACTAATAGGAGCCTCGGTGGAGTTGCAGCATTACTGTATGAGAAGCTAAGTATGTCAGGCCTCAAATGAATTGATCTGAAACAGAGATATCTGTCACATTTCAAAGGCAGACCTGCAAACCGAGGCCAATGTGATTTGTGTATGCCAGAGAAAGGGCAAACGCATTAGCAGGCATAACCTGTCATCTGTGTCTCAAACAATGGCAGACGAGAAGGCGGGAAATGGTGAGAAAAACACTGTGGTTTTCACTTGAAGGCGTCCCGGGCGAAAAAAGAAATTACAATAACAACAAATAGGGGACGTTTTTTTTTTCTCCTGATGTAGGTTTGAAAGTCCCACAATATTAGGAGACTAGGGGAGGGTAATGGAACGAATAAATCTTTAGGGGCGGTGAGTCACATAATGCCCCTCTCGTGGCGTCGAAGGATGGGTCGCATTTGTCAGAGAGAGAGAGAGAACAGCGCCGCAAAGCTTTTTCGCGAGCGCCGATGACAAATATTTCAATCTCTGAGGAATACGCCTTGGCGTTCTTCTCCCTGCACAAACCAAATCAGCTCCGTATCGCTGCTGATGAAGTAGGAGGCGGCGGAGCGGGGAGAGAGAGAGAGAGAGACGCATGGCGTCTCGCCCGTCATCACTTATGGGCTGACAGCTGAGCGGGGACCCGAGCCAGGCGGCCCAGGCGAGACCAGACCAGGTGCACGGTGCACCGCACTGGAGAGTCACACAGAGGGACGACGGGGAAGGGAACAATGGGAAATAAACAATTGGCCAGTGTTAAATTGTGACGTCACAATGGAGACGGAATCATGGAATTATGGAAATTGTGCCGCGCCACTGTGGGAAAGAATGTCACAGTCGCGGTGACACTTGTATCTCCCAACCCCCCCCCCCACCACCACGCCTTGCATTACGCTTGGACAAAAATCACTTCAAAGGTGGCCTAGAGGGGGGAGGAGGAAGGCGTTTGTCGTCATTTGAACTCAACTTATCACGCAAATGTGAGGTGTGTCTT
>NC_139675.1:5764962-5767462 GCF_951799395.1 Argentina silus
CTACTTTCTTATGATGTATGATATTGTCGAATCCTGGTTTGTATCTTTCTATTCACAGTGAAGTAGAAATTGTAAAATGCCATTGCTGATTCTGAAAGCTCATCCTTGTACGTGCGGCCTTGATTCCCTTTTCTCTAATAAGTTACAAAACCTTCCTTTTAGCGTCTTGCAGGTACATGAAGGACAGACCTTTCGATCACAAACACAGTTTCTTTATATGTTGAAATACTCTTGGATGTCACGTAAATAATACAGCCAGCCACTCTCAAAAAGAAACATGAATGTTTCATGGACAATCAGCATAGTCACTGTGGAAGTGTTTGGCATCAAGGTGTGTGTGTGTGTGTGTGTGTGTGTGTGTGTGTGTGTGTGTGTGTGTGTGTGTTTGGCATCAAGCCTATTTCAGCACACACAATCCAGAACCAGAGGACACGCCGTCATTTCCAAAACTGATTGGCTAATTAGGCCAATTGAAAATAACAGTGTATATGCAAAACAAAATAATAATAATAATAATAATAATAATAATAATAATAATGGGTAGTTGTATAGACATTGTGTTCTGTAGTTCTACATTTATATGGTAGCTCAAGTAAAGCGCTTAGCTCAAGGGCACTCCAGCAGCACTACCAGCCCTTATGCTTGAACCGGCAACCTTTCCTTTATTTCCTATCCGTGTAGCACTTTAACATCCCTCAGTACTATTGTGCCCTATATACTGTATCTGTATCATATTTAATGAGGAGGGTTTTTGCCCCGAGCTACAAACAGCCCGGAGCATTGAGCCAGCAGTTCGACATCCGGATAGGAAACCAGTCAGAGACCTAGCCTAGCCGCTACAGGTGCTAAGACGTGTTTAAAAAAGACCTGAGGATTGCGCCGGTGTCCAGTGTAGCCCCCACACCTATCAATAATGTAGGGAAACAAAGCGTCCCGTACACAGAGTGTCCGATACTATAAGTGCCGAGGCTTTCGTCTCTCCTCCAGTGTCAATGTTTTGACTGGGAGTGTGAAGAGGGAGGGAACCCGGGGACTCTTTGGTGCAAAGTGTTCTTTCATGTTTCGCTAAGTGACCGCTCTCTCTCCCCCTCCATCTCCGTCTCTCACTGTCGAGATGGGAGCTGAAGAGAAGCAACAGTCGGGTACAGTAGAGTTCTGAGTGACTCAGTCCTGAGCCAAGTGACACTCGTTAGCTTTCTCTGTCACTCTCCTACTTCCACCTCTCTGGCTTTCTGTCTCAGGCGCTCCTCCGAGCCCCAGATGAGCACAGGTTTTTATCACCTGTCTCCCCCTCTTCCCCTGACGGCCCCCCCCCCCTCCTCCTCCATCAGAGAAATGTTGGTGTCTTCCAGGCTGACACCAGTGACTCCCAAAGCAGCAGGACGAGGGTGGAGGAGAAAGTCGTTAGTGAGACAGAGAAGAGAGGTAGGGAGGGAGGGAGGGAGGGATAAAATAGATAACACAAGAACGAGTGCCAAGGAAAGAAAGAATAGCAGGAGAGAATGGGAGAGCAAGCAAGAATGAGCAAGGTCATGGAAGAGAGGATGAAAGCGACGGGGATAGAGAAGGCTTTTGTGTGCAAGTACCAACGTAGGCCTTTCAACATTCTCCTCAACAAATATTCAAAACCATACATTCTTTATGCGAGCACCCTCCATGAAACTCTTCAGTGGAATCTTCACACTGTTGTTAATTGTTTGGTAATTAAATTAATTAATGACAGGAAAGAACCAGCAAATCTCTATGATTAGATCTGCTTTAAGGAGGGCAAAAGGAAAACAAACGTATGTTGTTATCAAGTTTTGAATGCATCTTCTAAGTCATTTACGAACAGACCACGCACAGTAACAGTTACGATAGCTACTCTGCCAGTAGTGCCAGTCTGTGTGCCACTCTGACAGTGTGTCAGCTGTGTGTGTGTGTGTGTGGGGTGGGGGGGGGGGGGGCGATACACATGTGTATAGAAATGTGTGTTAATGAAAGTGTGAGTGTGTATACGTGTGTGTGTGTATACCAACGTAGGCCTTTCAACATTCTCCTCAACAAATATTCAAAACCATACATTCTTTATGCGAGCACCCTCCATGAAACTCTTCAGTCGAATCCAAAGGAATAAACTGTATAGTTTTCTCTTCCTTCACAAGGCATTATTTGGGGCAAAACTTTGCACAGGTGTAAACAACGAACACATCTAGCCCGGTGTTGAAAATATCTAGGCTATCCTACGCAAACAATCCAAAATCCGGCTCGTCAGACTTCAAAGGTAAACTGTTATTTAGGTGGGAAAATCTAGGTTGTCCCACGCAACCAATCATTTAACTTCCTTCAACTCATCCGTTATGTACAGTTTGGTACAGTACAAACACACCGGGGCGGAAGTCACAAACACTCTTCCTTATTCCGTGAGTTTCTCCCTGCTGCCCCACTTATTCAGACTTTCCAGCTCGGGAGAAGGAGTGCTCCGGAGTCTTCGGGGACTGTGGCGCTCCCTGAAGTGGGA
>NC_139675.1:5772462-5784962 GCF_951799395.1 Argentina silus
ATTCAAAGACAAATCTCTGCTGTACCGTACATGACGTTACAAGAACGTGTGTATATGATATTGTATTCAAAAGGTTTCAGAGGTCTGTCGGGGGAGAAGTCGTTAAAGCCTGCAGATACAGCTTTGTTCATTTATTTAATTAGCCACCTCACGAAGGAAGTCCTGTGTGTCATTCCCACACCACAAGGGATCGTCTCATTGGCCAACCACAGCGTGGGCAGGGATTTGTGGGAAATCTCTTGTGTTCCGTATCTGCTTTGATGACACTTTAAATCCCACAAGCATGACAGGTGGCGCAGATGGGAAAAAAGCCATCGGTTGAATGTCATTTGAATATCAAGGTTGTGCGTGTTTTTGTTTTGTTTTGTTTTTTCGTATTGAGACGGATTGCACATACATGACCACACCTGGTGACATGAATTGGTTTGGACGCATTCCGTGGGGATAAAAAAACGGGGATTTGTGATGGTGTGTGGAAGTGTGTGAAGTATGCACTTGACTATCTATAACAGAAGCACGCGCGCACACACACACACACCAGCAAACGCTGAAGTCTGCCAGTTGCTGAAAACCTCAGTATGATATCTCTCAGCAGTTTATCTGGCATTGTTTTCCATCTTGTTAGCCAAGTCACAGAGGATGAAGAGGATGAATATATAGACCGTATGAAGAAAAAAAAACGACAAAAAAAGAAAAAAAAAAACGTATGGGCGAACAGTTTTATTTACCGGGCCCCTCATCTTTCTTCCCCCTTTCCAATTAAAGTTCCAGTGAGCAATAATAAGAGTGCTTACTCTCTCAAAAGCTGTTTAAGTGAATTTCAGCAGCTCACCGGGGAATTGGTCTGCGGAGGCTTTTGAAGGCATTGAGTCGGTGAGAGAAAGTAATTACTTTTTTCCCTAAACAGAAGCGGGGGGGAGGGGTTGGGGGGGGGGGGGGAGAACGGTGGGTGGGTGGGTGTTGTGCGCGGCGTGGCGTGCATTCTACGGCAAGAGTTAGTGACTCGGGGGCTGGTGACAATAGCAAAACAGCAGGGGCCTCATATTCTCTCCCGTGGTGAGCCAGGTGGAGGGTTCGGTGGGGACTACAGGGCACAGCTGTGGCGAGGTGGAGTCTCACTCTGTAGAGATAGAAAGAGATCAGATGTTGGGAGAGAAAGTAGAAAATGAAAGCGAGAGAAAGGGAAATACTTGTGAGGCGACGTTGAATAGAGGTTAAGTTGGCTCCGTGAAGGCTGAGATTCAAGCCTGCATCGCTTCACTGAGCTGGTGTGTGTGATGGGCATGTGTGTGTGTGTGTGTGTGTGTGATGGGCATGTGTGTGTGTGTGTGAACGTGTGTGTGTGTGTGTGTGTGTGTGTGTGTGTGTGTGTGTGTATGCGCGTGTGCGTGTGTGTCTGTGTGTGTATAGATATGAATGTCTATCAAAAGATTTGACAGTCAGGTCTGGTGTCATGTCATGTCAGGCTTACGCAGCCCTTACGAAGCCCCTTAAGCACAGCCCCCTGGTTTTAGATCTCTCTGACTCTCTTATGTAAATCCTTGTGAGCCCAGTGCTGTCGCTGCCTGTGTCACTACCCTCCATCTCTCTGCATATTCATGCCCCCGCTCGCTTGTCCTCCTCTCCTCCTCCTCTCTCTCCACCCCTCCCTCCCTCCCTTTCTTCACCTCAACTCACTCCTTTCCTTCTTTCGGCATTTCCTCGCCCCCTCCCTGTCCCTCCTCTGTCCTTGTGTCCTCTCCACCTCCACCTCAAACGTGCCTCCTTCCCTCTCTTCTCCTCCTCACCGTTCCTCCGTTTCTCTCTTCAGCCTTTCTTCTTTTCCTCTCCTCCCCCTCCCTTTCCTCAGTCTTTCCACTTCACCTTTGCATTCCTCTCCCCTTTTGGTCTTCTCCTCTCTCCCCCTTCCCTTCTTCTCTCCCTCACCCAGTCCCCAGACTTTGCACTTTCCCTCTCCCCCCCCCCGCCCCCCCCGTCTCCCTCCCTCACCCAGTCCCCAGACTTTGCACTTTCTCCCCCCCCCCCCCCCGCCTCCCTCCCTCACCCAGTCCCAGAGCTTTGCACTTTCCCACCTCTCCCTCCCTCCCTCCCTCCCTCCTTCCCTCTACCCAGTCATTCCACCTCTCCCCCTCGTCTTCTCCGCTGACAGACAGATAGAGTGGCAGCCAGCCTGCCTCCTGCCCTTAGCTAAGCGCTAGCTAAGACCCACGACTTCCCCTTTTCTGCTCTCCATCTGACTGGGCTAATGCTAATACACACACACACACAAACCAGTGGGGGGTGCATACACAGCGTGGCAAACACAGAGAAATACAGAAACACCCAAACACACACAATCTCACAGATCCATATGGATATCAAATCTCAAGAGCAAACACATTTTAGACACACACACACACACACACACACACACACACACACACACACACACGGCAAGCGGGGGGAGAGGATATGTCCAGAGAGAGACAGGAAGAGACAGAGACGGATAGGGAGCTCTGACAGTTCTCCACTCTGTCACTCAGTCAGTATTTGGCATGTGTGTTTTGTGGGGGCTTGACAGCCAACAGAGTCTCTCAGACCTCTGATCTCAAACCTGCCACGTCAACACATAACGTATCTGTCTGAGTGTGTGTTTGTGTGTGTGTGTGTATGTGTGTTTGTGTGTGTGTGTGTGTGTGTGTGCGCACGTCTATGAGCCATCTGAGGAGATCATACAACGACAGGGAGATTTAAACCCTGCGGCCTGATGTTCCTAAATAGCAGCAGTGTGATTCATATACAAGTAGCTTAGTCTGAGTTGCGACCTGGAGACCGTTGACGAATCAGACAGGGCAAAGATTAAATATGCTCTTTTCCCTCCTAATAAGGAGAATATTTGTGTCAGAGCTTAGCTATAATAAACCTCAGCGACAGTGATTCATAAATATACCGGGCTAAATATATGATTGATTGATCCAATTCAGGGACTATTTTGGTTATTTATGTTAAATGTACCAGCTGAGACAGTAACAATATTTTTTTTTTTTCCTGTGGATATTGAGCCAGAGGTAAGAAAGGCAGAGATGAAGAAAAGCACGTAGCACAGTCAATGTCTCAGTCAGATGCGTGTGAAGGATTTACATTTTTTTTAAAAGAGCTAAATGTACAACTCAAGAGTTAGTTCTTTCACTCCTAGTATGTTTGACTGAGCAAGATCCCCTATGGCGCCAGTTGTAGCTATCATTGGGAACCCACTCTGTATAATTGTCGAGGATTGGATTCTCCTCCGGTGGGTCCATAGTGAGCACCAGGGCCTTTTGATGCTATTTGTTAGTTTTCCTGGTATTACTCCATCTCTACTCGACCCCCCCCCCCCCCCCCCCCCCCCCCGCCCCACCAGCCTAAGGGAACGCTTCTGACAAGCGTAACATTGCATTTTTACAGTGCATCATTACATATTCATGCCAGCTGAAAACTGGGTTTGAACGGTGATACAAAAGTAATGTGACAAGGATGTCGAATCTGACACATTACATTATCTATTAAAAAAATAAGTGTTTCATCTCTCTATCTCCCTTCTACTGACAGGGTAGTGGGGAATGTGGTGTGGTAGAACACCAACACCGCTGCAGAAGAGGAATCAGTCGGTTCACTTTTACCACTAGTTACACACTAAGAGCACCAAAACAATTATAACATCTAAATCAAAACTGGTTTCCAGACACTTTTAGGCATAGGCCAAAGCAGCGTTGTGCCCTGTGAGCTTGTAAAATACACCTTCCAACTTAATTAGTTTGAACAAACACACAAAAAAATAAAATAATATATGCCACAGTACCAACCAAAACACTTATCACTGCAGGGATATTAAAAATATAGTTCTAATCCTGCAAACAGCCGGTCACGCAACACTGAGCGCCCTCAACGGAGCCACACACACTTCACAAACCAAGCATTAATTACCATCTCAACCGAGTGCAAACAGGCTCCCTCTCTTCTAAAACCACAACTTCCTGGGTTCATTAACTGAAGTCTGATGCCGCGGACGCCACACAACTGCTGTGACATATGGCTAGCCCACTCGCTAACGCAGAGACAGAGATTGCCAGTGCCAGTCCCTAATTACCTGCTCATTAGCACCCAGGTGCTAACCTGCTATTGGCGAAGGCCAGCGCCGTGTGGCCTGGCTGGGCGACTCGGCAGCAGTGTAATTACGTTGACCCTATGACCCCGTGGTTGATAATTACCTCCTGAGCCTGTTTAGAATGTGAAGGGTAAAAAAAAAAAGCAGAGGAGGGTGGCAATGGAGACCGATGCAGCCCTCAGACCCTGGTCTCTCAGGGAGGCGTTTGCAGAGCGGTAATTTAGCCGATTAGTTCAAATCAATGTTGAAAGGAAGGGTTAGGGCCAGGGACCCGACGAGGGAGAGGTAGGTCTGTCCTCGCAGCCGAGAGCTGGGGACACCCGGAGGGCAAGGATGCTAATGTTTAACAGGCGTGACGGTCTGTTGGTTTAGAATGGGGGGTTGATGTTAATGTTAGGCTGCTCCGCAGGCATGGTGGTCCACTTGTACTGAGTCACACATGCACTTTATAGTCAAGTTGCGACGATGCAATGTACCGTAAAACCTATTTTAACCGCCCACGCGTTTTTCGCTTTAACCACAGAGTGCACCTGGAACGTATTGGGGACAGGCTATTACCTCCATTACGCCCGCTGCTGTGGTATCATAGCCTCCTGAGAACCAGGGAGGGGTGGAGAGATCCACAACAATATTAGCCTACAATGAACAGTCAAACCCAGATTCATCTTTGATAGACTTTTTTTTATTAATTTATTGTTGTTTCCATACTAACCGCCGTGAATTATCTTTCGGACTGTTGAAAATAATGTTGCTGAGCATTGCGTTGATTTAAATTGCTAATATCAACAGAGAATATATACAGTACAAGTCAAAAGTTACGACACACCTTCTCATTCAATGGTTTTTCTTTATTTTTGATTATTTTCTAATTAATCGACTAGAGATTTGTAGATTAATATTGAAGACATAAAAACTATGAACGAACACATATGGAATTATGTAGTAAACAAAAAAGTGTTAAACAAACCAGAATAATGTTTTATATTTTAGATTCTTCAAAGTAGCCACCTTTTGCTTTGATGACAGCTTTGCACACTCTTGGCAAGTTTGTGTCCAAACCTTTGACTGGTACTGTATAGTGGGAAAGAATTAATTTTGACCCGCTGTTTTGTTACGGACCGGTGCTTATTTGCTTCAATGTCATTAGTGGCCCGACTATTATTGGAGACTGGCATTTACTGGGGACTTAGTGCTTATTGGAAGTTTTTACGGTATTACATTCCTGAAGGTGTATGCAATTACACATGTATTTACACAGTAAATCTGTGGTTTTGAGAGAGAGAGAGAGAGAGAGAGAGAGCTAAAGAAAGAAAGCGAAAGGTTGTGAGAAAAAGAGATGCAGTCGCAGTATACCAAGAGCCACCGCCTGACCTGATGTCCTATATACTGTATTCCAGGTGGGTCAGTACGATACCCTTGGGTCTCCTGCCTCTCTCCACCAGGGCTATAGAGCCAGGTCGCTCCAGGGGCTTAACTCTCTTAACCCATCTCTCTATGTCTCAGTTGGAGGTGTTATGTAGAGGTGAGATGGCTGGCCAAGGGGGATTGTTACCATCTCCACAGAACTCGTAAAAGGAAACAAATGAGGACCATTCAAGCTCAGGGAGGGACTCATTCCCAGTGAAGAATTCAGCTGTACCCTCTTTTTAACGGACAACACATTAAACACACAGGGCTATCTATCTCCTGTGGGTTCTTTTTTTTTACGTAACTTTTGAAACATTTGCATGTTATTACTGAACACGTATGCATTGTTTGCCCTCAATCATTTACAAATAACTTTTAATCCAGACAAATCCCTGTTTATTTTTGTTGAATAACCTTGGCATGTCGCAGTGCCACTCGGGGGAGGACCTGAGCCCTCTCTTATCATTAGTATCCAGAACACAGTAAATCTGGAAAGTAGATTGCGGAGCAGTGGGCTGTGGCGGGCAGGCGTGGATGTGAAGCAGAGGCAGGATGACAACAGCCTTGGCTAAATCAAACCGACGGGGGAGAATACAAATATTTGACTGGATTCAATTGCCTTTTTATCAGGCCCAATAAGAGGCTATACCAAGGGAGGCCCACCCTCGATATCGCCCAGGCGATGAACAAATTCCAGCTTATTAGCCACTAATGCGCTAGGTGGCGGGGAAAAGCAAGGAGAGGCTGTTGGAGGGAAATAAGGAGAGGGGGAGTAAGTCAACGAATGTATGCAGATGTTCCCTTCCGAATGGGGGAGGGAGATTGTGAGGACGCTGTCCCTTATGACGAAGAAGGGGGCAAAGTCAAAGTTGATTCATTCTGGGATCGACGAGGCGCCACTTTTGATTTGATTCTAATCAGGCGACACGGGCAGGTTGGGAGTTCTCCGCTCAACCCCCGGTGATGAAGGAGAATCAAGTATCATCATGTGATTGTGTTTCCTTCAGACGGAGGAGTGCTGAGACAGAGAGAGAGAAGAAGAAGAGGAAGAAGGTGGAGTATGAGAAATCATTCACTAGGTCATGATAACATTCACACTTATGATATCACTAACGTCTTGACATGAGTGCTGTCGCGAGAAACAATCAGGCTATAATTAGGTAAGAGTGCACTGCAAAATTAACCCTCGGAGGAAAGAGAAGGAAGAGAGACAGAGCCCACATTGAAATTCCAATCATGCTGATCACTGCCATGCCACTCATCATGATTGCAGCCTCTCCACCATCTGTAGTAAAGCACGATTCTTCATTATCGTAAATAGCCTCATTCCCTTTAAAAAAGCCCACTCGGAAACGCATTACGCGCCACACGTTCCGCAGTCGCATTCCAACCCACTGGATGGGAATAGGGCTTGGAGGAAACAGACACCAGTCATTACCCCGTAATGGCTGACCGACTTCATCAAAGCCACATTGCCCTGACAGTGCACTCACACTGGCAGGCTAGGGGAGCATTGATGTATCTGAACAATTAGTGACAATTTCGTTTGGCATCTAGCAGTGGCAATTCCAGGGGCCCAGACCAGAGCTTAGGGCGAGGGGACTCCCAGACAACGCCAGTATGACTGGCCGTTCTAATGACACACGACATCTGCAGGGTTCAAAGGGAAATGGACAGAACAGAGCAAAACCCAAGACGTCAGAAGGGACACAGTGAAGAGGTCTCGGGTGTAATGCTATTCTTGCATCTCTGGCTCGACACTGCATAATTACAATGCTAACAAGTGGAGGTTGTTAAGGGGAGGATGAGCACGTGTTGGGCTGCACTACTGTTGCTGATATTTTCCAGACCAATATTCCGATGTTGTTATCACTACATTTACCCGTACACTATGATTTCCTCAAACACACTAACTTCTAACACTAGTACTACCACCACCACCACCACCATCAATCACTACATATCATAAACTGATCCCATGGCGTCTTGGACACATGATTTGAAGCTTTTGAACAAAAAGGACACAAAGGAAAGAAGGATGTAGTGTATGAATGGGTTTCTGTGTTTTGTACAGAGCCACTAATATGCATAAAATAATATCTGTAAATGTCAGGGGCCGATCAGTGAGTAAGTCAGTAAAAAATCTGATTGCAGTGCATTCTGTACAGTGGTACAATGCTACAGTACAATGAGTGGTAATATGAGTCAGAAATACTGCATTAACTCACCTGGGTGGTTGGGTGGTTGAGAACAACAAAGACTGTGCTTTGACTTTTTTTGGTGTCAGAATTCAGAGCAATCAATCACAATATGTTGTTGTCCTCCTCCTACTCGATTTCCATAAAACAGTACAACCCCCCCCCCACACACACACACATCCCTTGCAATTGAAAATGAGTAAGAAAAAAAAAATGAATCCTGTCATTTCTTCCCTACAACCTATTATAGAATTGTTCCAGAGAACAGAGGGAACAGAGAGAGAGAGAGAGAGAGAGAGAGAGAGAGAGGGAGAGAAAGAGAGGGAGAGAGTGAAAGAGTGTGAGAAAAAAAGAAAAGGTCAGTTGAACAATGTAACGTCCTTCACACTACAGCTGCATAGGCCTCTGCATGTACTCATGCATGGAAATAGAGTGTATGCATATTTTAAATCCCCCTTCATTTTCACAACCAATGTATTTGACCTCCGCAAAGAACGAAAAGAACGTTCTTCTATTCCATATAGCATGTGAGCGTACTCCGACATACTCTTCCACTATTCAGGAGCAATAGGTGGCTTGAATAACCCATTTTCCTCCCACTTCCTTGCCATTGTGATACAGTGACAGCAGTATAGCCCTATGGTTTAGATATCCGTGAATACCAAGTTGAGTGAATCACTTTAACATGAATAATTAAGACTGCTACGATCTAAAGAAGGAAGACGTTTGAATAATCTCTCACATGGCTCCTCCGTTCCACCTCCATAACTCACCGACTTGATTCAGAAGAGCAATTCAGAGACAAAGAGTTGTCAACTCAATATCTAACTTGTGTTTGACTTGATTTCTACAGTGTTCGGTGGTAGACGAAGATGTCATTTTCTATCGCCCTCTGAAAAAAAGACAAGCGTGTTTCACGGAGGCTGTGTAATTAAAAGCAGCATAATGACTATTCCAACTGACAGTTAAGGAGCCATATTACGCTCTTAAAAAGCGCAGACAGAGAGCTTGTTTATCCTTCAAGTGGACCTCTACATCTGCCATAGATGAAAAGGCACAAGAAGAGAGGGAGGAGACGTGAAGTAAAGGAGGCAACGGCGCTAATTCAACTTGATGTATTGGTTAATTCAATTGAACAGCATAATAACACTTTCTATTTTGAGCATGTTGAGGGAAGAAAATGAAAGCACTTAGCGGATTGGAACTGATGATGTTATCTAGGTCATTACTAATTAATGTATTTATTTTATTCTTTTTCTTTTTTTACTGATGTATATTTTTATTTTCTGTTAGTTAGACTTTGAAAGCAGAGAAGACAAGTAAAGAAGGCCACTGCTGTGGAGATCTACCCAGAGTAGGGGAGCTTTAAGGATTGCAACGCTACTACTTTGGCTTTTGGCCCAAGTACTGTGTACAACATTGTGAAACATCAATTATACCAGTGCTACACTTCATTAAAAGTTAATCAAACAAAGTATTGAAACTTCAAGACACCACAGTAAGCTAACAGCCAGTCCATATCTACAGTAGATAGTGTAAGGGAGTGCTACATTCGGCTAATGCTAACCCATTCCCAGATACTGTGAAGTAATGCTAAATGTGGCTAATGCTAACCCATTCCCAGATACTGTGAAGTAATGCTAAATGTGGCTAATGCTAACCCATTCCCAGGTACTGTGAAGGAGGGCTACATTCGGCTAATGCTAACCCATTCCCAGGTACTGTGAAGGAGGGCTAAATGTGGCTAATGCTTACCCATTCCCAGGTACTGTGAAGGAGGGCTAAATGTGGCTAATGCTTACCCATTCCCAGGTACTGTGAAGGAGGGCTAAATGTGGCTAATGCTAACCCATTCCCAGGTACTGTGAAGGAGGGCTAAATGTGGCTAATGCTTACCCATTCCCAGGTACTGTGAAGGAGGGCTAAATGTGGCTAATGCTAATCCATTCCCAGGTAGTGTGAAGGAGGGCTAAATGTGGCTAATGCTAACCCATTCCCAGGTACTGTGAAGGAGGGCTAAATGTGGCTAATGCTTACCCATTCCCAGGTACTGTGAAGGAGGGCTAAATGTGGCTAATGCTAACCCATTCCCAGGTACTGTGAAGGAGGGCTAAATGTGGCTAATGCTAACCCATTCCCAGGTACTGTGAAGGAGGGCTAAATGTGGCTAATGCTTACCCATTCCCAGGTAGTGTGGGGGAGCAGGTGGCAGCGCTAATCATTCTCCTACATGGCTGATCGCCCCTCTGATGGAGCCTGCCTCCCTCCCTCTGATATCTATCCATGCTAACAGGCGCGCCGCGGCACCTCCTATTCTAATACACCGCTCGTTAAAGGTGTTGGCTTCTATGCAGGGTAATCGCTCAAAGCCAGGGCTGTCTTTAACTGGAGGTTTGCTGCCTTAATCAAAACGATGTTCTCAGGTTTTTGTAGAGGTTTTTTTTTTTCTATCCCTTTAAAGCTTCTCTAATGAAGTGGGGCTCCAGGGCCCTCACGCAACATCATTCACACGCCAACACTCTCAATCCTCAACCTTCTCTCAATCCTTAGGTGGACATGGATGTAAACGGTTTTTTTCCGTAAACACTTTGATGTTTTATCCACTGTATTTTCAGCTGTTGCTTTCAAAGAGCTATCTACTGCATTGCTCTCAACTCATTACAAGGTGTGTACAGGCCTCTGAATACCTATTTCTTTACACATTTACTGCATCACCTGATGGATGCGTGACTTATTTTATCTGTACTGACTCACCTTGGACAGGGGGGGTACGCACATGCCCGTACAGACCACTTTAATATGCTGTGGCTGGGATTCAATCTCCTACACCAATCTCTCACCTCCTACACCATCACATCACATTCATGTCCAAGTTCAAGAGCCATTACCCCCCCTCCCCATCCCCCCCCCATGATATTTCTCACCTGAGGGCCCCCCATAGAAAATCAAAAGAATCATCACTTGAGTGTTGACTGTCTCGAGGCACTGTATGTGAGGGGGGAAAGAGAGAAATTGGAGCAGAGCTACAGTGTCTCGCTGCACTCGAGGGGGTTAAGGCTGTTCTCTTCAGGCCCGGGGCTGTGTGGGGGAGAGGTGACGTTGAATAGAGGTGTTTCTGCTCTGCAGGCCTTCAGGGGTTAAGTTGGCTCTGTGGAGGCTGAGATTCAGACTCGCTTCGCCTCAGTGAGCTGGTGTGTGTGATGGGTGTGTAAGTGTGTGTGTGTGTGTGTGTGTGTGTGTGATAGACAGACAGGCACTTGAGTATCAGCTCCAGGCTCTCCTCGGTTTAATGCACCCAGACCAGCTAAAACCCTCAAACATTCAACTGTATGTGTCAATATTGACTCCAATTTGCATTAGCAAAAAAGTGCCAAAATGTGAGCAAAGTTGGCCATCTTAACCACCTTTTGAATACTTCAAACAGATGTTCATGATGTGCAATGACTGTGTACTAAAACTGTGTTTGAATAATCAATGTTCTCATGTTTTCTCAAAAACATTGTTAAATACAAGGTACAATAAAATCCTGCTGTAGAGTAGTCTGAGTTGTTAGGTATGTTTTGCTCTGCTCAGCAGTATTTGCTCAATCAAATGGTATTGGAGGCCACACTCTCTGTCTTTAGAATGACAGGACAGCATCCAAGGAGCAGTATAAAAGGTACAATCAAACCCAACCCAAGTCGTATTAAATGACACTCAAACTCAATCCCAATTGGTTTTAGCCGCTGTACTGCACAATCAGAACCTCAAGTCACAGGATATGAAATACAAGAGCAGCGTGTCAAGCTGTCCTGCAGCTGTCGAACAACTCAATACACATCCTCTAGTTGCAATTCTATACATTTAGATCACAAGGCATCACAATCAGACATGAGGGGCAAGACAAGGTACACTAGTTATAAGCTAGGTACTACATAGAACTACCCCAGATTCAGGTCATGTCCACCTCATGCATTATTTCATATACCAAGTAAAACACTGTTATGCAAATTATCTGTAAGCAGCCTTATGTGACAATATAGCCATCAGGGAGGTAAAACTAACTGGAGGAAAAGGAAAGAAGGTCACTGCTGTGGAGATAGGGGAGTAGGGGAGCTTTAAGCATCGTTACACTACATTTTAGCTTTTGGCTAACCCATTCCCAGATACTGTGAAGGAGGGCTAAATGTGGCTAATGCTAACCCATTCCCAGATACTGTGAAGGAGGGCTAAATGTGGCTAATGCTAACCCATTCCCAGATACTGTGAAGGAGGGCTAAATGTGGCTAATGCTAACCCATTCCCAGATACTGTGAAGGAGGGCTAAATGTGGCTAATGCTAACCCATTCCCAGGTACTGTGAAGGAGGGCTAAATGTGGCTAATGCTAACCCATTCCCAGGTACTGTGAAGGAGGGCTAAATGTGGCTAATGCTAACCCATTCCCAGGTACTGTGAAGGAGAGCTAAATGTGGCTAATGCTTACCCATTCCCAGGTAGTGTAGGGGAGCAGGTGGCATCGCTAATCATTCTCCTACATGGCTGATCGCCTCTCTGATGGAGCCTGCCTCCCTCCCTCTGATATCTATCCATGCTCACAGGCGCGCCGCGGCACCTCCTATTCTAATACACCACTCGTTAAAGGTGTTGGCTTCTATGCAATCGCTTATTTAGCCTTTTTCCTAAATTGTTAGGAACTGGGCCCCCTTGCGTCCTCTGCTCCTTCCTCCATTAGTGTCCTGCTGAAAGCTGTCGAAAGTCTGGCCCTCCCCCGACCTGCATCTCTACCTGAGC
>NC_139675.1:5789962-5807462 GCF_951799395.1 Argentina silus
CATAGATTGCGTCTAATGTCAGGGGATTTTGAAAGCACTGTCTGAATGCCAATGGCTGCATAATCAAACAATGCTGGGCTGGCAGGGCAGCTCTACCTGCTAAGAAATCGCTTATTGAGCTGGTACCTTTTTTATCTACATACCTTTTATTGTATATAGATGAGACAGTATTGTTGTGTTCTCAGAAGCATATTTATATTCCCAGAACAACAACAACTCCACACAGTTCAGTCTGTTTGAAGAGATACAGGGCGTAACAACATCCAATAAAGGCCAATGATAGCCCTGCCACAATCAAAATAAACAGTTTGGATGTTTCTCTGTTGACGTTAGGAGATGATTAAAGGGGCGCATTTGATTCTTTTGCGACAATGTCTGTATTTGCTCAACAGTTTAACAGATCGTTTACAGCAGTCTAATAATGTTGGTGGAGTGTTTGTCTGTATTTGCTTTCAGTATAGTTTATATTTCAGCTCTGCCATATTGTGGGTTTGAGCAGCAGTTTGGCAACAGAATAACCGCCGGTCTCTAATAATAGCCCGTCTCCAGTACGTGCCCGCTCTGTGGCAAAAGCACGTTTCTTGGTAGAAAAACCTGTTTTTAGCCCATCCAATCTGGCTTCATTACGGTCCATGTCATCATCATATGCAAGACTATCCCATCGTCATCATCATCATCATCATCATCATCACCACCACCCCAATACACATGATAATATTTGTTATCCACCTCCTCCATTGCTTTTTTCATACGGGTCTATCCTTTATTGTGGAACCATTCACCCTGTCTCTTCCCTGTCCTGCGTTGACATCATATCATCTAACCCTCCCTCCCTCTTCTATACCTCCCTCCTGTATCCCTCCCTCCTGTATCCCTCCCTCCTCTATCCCTCCCTCCTCTCCATACTTTCCTGTCCTCCTCCTCCGGCATCCATCCATCAGGCTGACTGATTGATAGCAGTCAGGTCAGAGAGTCGCCCCGCGGCTGTCTGAGACAGACACTGATCGTCTTCACAGCGGGTTCTGGGGTGTGGTGGCTGCACTCATTCAGTGGAGGCTGATGGAGGTAGAAATCGGAGCCCCGTTGTCATACATGGAATGGAATAGAGGATTCCTCATTCCATTCCATGTATTCCAACAAACATGTGTGTTTGATACCGTTCCCTATTCCGTTCCACGTATTACAGTGGGCCTGTTCTTCCAAGTCTACCTCCATGCTCACACACTAAACAGAATTAGGCACTTGTATGTAGCCATCCAGAGCCATAGAAAGTATTCAGATTGAGACCACTGAAGTGCACTTCACTCAGAGTATGCAATGCACTCAAGTTCAAGTTTGGCTCGTTTTGTCATTACATTGAATGCAGGCACACAACGCATTGAAGCGCCTTGGGCAGAGCAGCTCTCAACATCCACAACAGCAACAACAACAATAGAATTCACTCAGCGTCGATGATGGTGGTGGTGGTGGCGGGAGGGATGAAGACAATGATGATGATGATGATGATGAAGCAGAGAAGGGCACTGGAGAAGTGTTCTGTCTGTGTAAAGTGCACTTCATTTGTTTGTCTCAAATGGAATGCTTTCTGTTCGCATGGCTCTACGTTCTGCGTACAAGTGCATGATTGGTTCATCGGCATTCGTTCATCGGGATCGGCAATACATCCCCTTTCTGGTGTAAAGTTTTTACCACAACTCCTCTCCATTATAGCATGTGAACCGGAGTCTAACTGGAGTTGAATATACTATGTGCTGCTTAGGGAGTCTTTAAGCATACTAACTCTGATAATGACATTTTAATTGCTTTTCTTTTGTTCATAACATTAAATATTTATGAACAGTCTCGCCCCGTCGTTCCCCCCATCGACTCCTCGTCCTTAGGAAGAAAGACCCCGACATAAAACTGGTTATGATATCGTCCGTCAAAAATGATGTCCGCAGTTGTCATTTTAGAGCCACTAAATTATACATGTCCTAATATTGAAAGGACAAGCCTAATGATATGGAGTCTAGTTCATAAAAAGCCCCGGGAACAGTTGCCTGTAGACACAGATCTACTGTCAGTTTTCCCTCTCAATCCTGACCTTAACTGTTAGGGGGAGAAGACGCAGAACGGATCTAGGATCAGTGTATAAAGGCAACTTGGTCCTGCTCCTGTCTTTGGAAGAGTACCGCTGCCGCACACAAGGGGGAGACCTTGATCTCTGGAACGGTGAAAGGGTTCATTCTCTGCTCAGGCAATATGATTCCACCGGAGATGTCAGTCCGATTTTGTCACACAAGATCTAGCGGAGACATGTATGATAATTCATAGAACGTCTCCTCTTTGTTTTTTTTGTTTTTTTTCTGACTTGTGCTATGAGATCCGAACAGTATTGCCTAATCCAGTCTACAATGGCCACGTCTGTTCGCATTACTGTGATACTGTTGCATTATGTCTATTAAATATGGAATTGGAGGCTTATGCTAATTAACTTCAACACACTATTTTATTTATTGTCATCTAATAAAATGGTGGGTCGCAATACTTGGAATGCAGCCCACAACTCCTTATAGGGCTATCTCCGTCATAACCATTACCATCTGCATATTAATCCATGGCTTATGGAATCAAATGAGTATATGATGCAATTATATTTCAAAAGTTAAGGTCGGGGATAGTGGCTCAGTGATTAAAGAGTGGAGACAGGGGTACTTAATACGCTATAGTCTATTTGCACGGCAATACATATAACTAATCACAAACTCGTACATGGCCATGACAAGGTCCTTCATAGCCTAATGGTCGTTTTATGCTAAACAAGAATATGGGAATTAAATTGAAAATGTCGCGAATTAACGATCACTCCGCGGATCTGACAACTGCGTATTTGTTATGTATCCATTTTGTTGGATCAAATCTGATAGGGAATAATATACAGCCGTGCAGTCATGCGTATATCGATCATGTGTGTGGGGGAAGAGGGTTAACAAGATCATTGGAAATCTTAACTCACTTGTTTCGACCGCTAGAGGGCAGATAAAGGGTAGGACTAACGGTGGGTTTGAATTGGCGACGTCCCCGTGTAGTGTCAAGTTCACTACCTCGACACGGTTACCGAGTAGACAGTGCAATAGTCAGACGGGATTGTGTGAGCGTATATGGTGAAAACAGTCAAAATTGCCTGTGTTAGATGCATCATCATCATCATCATCATCATCACAAGTCTACAGTTAGTGGGCTGAAAGAGAGCGAGAGAGAGAGAGAGAGAGAGAGAGAGAGAGAGATAGATGGAGAGGGGGGTAGGGGGGTGGGGGGTGGATGGATAGGCACTAAATAGGGTATTTCGTGAATATAGTTCATTTTACCTGAATAGGGGAGCAGTTGTTGTTGTAGTTGTTGTTGTTGTTGTTGTTGTTGTTATCTTGGCTACCCTACACATCCATCCACTCTGATACATGCACATAGCAGGCATTTCATCTAGCCGATCGCTTCACAGCACACTTCCCATAATTCCCAACGGGTTCGTGTTGCCTGTCTGGGCACACTGTTTCCAGCAATTACCCCCCAGTTTCATTAATCACACTAAGAGGAAAAAATAAACACATTATGATGATTTATGGCCAATTTTCTGAATATTCACCGTTACTATCTCCCTGCGTAATACGCGCCATGTAAGCTGCGCACTTAAAAGCGATGTAGTGCCACAACTTTACCGATTCACCCGTCGCCCACCGGTTGACTTAATTCACAGGACGTGTAAAACCATTTAATTTATCTGGCTATGCCGGAGCAGGCTGAGGCCGGAGCACTTAACTGGTTGTATTATTAATAAGGGGTCCGTTATGCGCTCTGGTCGGCGTTGCGGCGCCCCAATCAGGTGTAACCTCGGTGGGTAACTGTAACCACTATTGGCTGGTGGGAAGAGAGCTGTGCGCAAAACCAGCCTCGCTACCCTCACTCGCCTTACGGGAGCCGACCAGAGAGGATCATCCGCTTTTCCAGCTTACAGAGGCAGTGATTACACAGACACACACACACACACAGAGAAAGTCCCGATTATCATCAGTATTTATATGTAGCCGTTCAAGTTTAGGACAGTGTTTTGTATGTGAATGGTGCTTTTTTCTTTTCTTTTTTAATTCACTCGTGTTGGATTTGATATTTTAGTTGTGGGACTTGATTGGGGGTCCGACCGTCTCTGTGCAAAAGGAATATTCTGCGTCTTGGCTCTCCCTCTCCTGCGATGTTTGCACTGACGCCAAAACTCACAGACCGGGGCAGAATGTATTAAAAAAAACAGAGAGAAGCGAAGACCAAATGGCTGTGCTTCTCACGATTGAAACGACATGGTTTTCGATTGACGCGACGCAAAGGAGAGGAATTGCTGATTTGGGCAGCCTTGTTGCAGTTTCGTGTGCCTTCCCACGGACAGAGGCGCTGGGAGATGCTTAATCCTTGTAGAAGAACGGAATAATACTAATATCCAAGTGCACTTGAGCGGGAGAGGAGATGATTTTGCTACTGCTCCTGCTCTCCGTCCTGGATGGCGTGGTATCCCAGCTGCACTACTCCGTTCCCGAGGAACAGGAGAAAAAGACCGTAATTGGGAATATCGCGGAAGATTTGGGATTGGACATCACCAAACTTTCCGCCCGCCGCTTCCAAACGGTGCCCAGCTCGCGAACGCCGTATCTGCAGGTGAACCTGGAGAATGGGGCGCTCGAAGTGAACGAGAAAATCGACCGGGAGGAGATATGTAAGCAGACCACACCATGCCTTCTGCACCTGGAGGTGTTTTTGGAAAACCCACTGGAGCTTTTTCGGGTGGAGATCGAGGTTATGGACGTCAACGACAATCCCCCCAGCTTCCCCGAAACAGACATTACCGTGGAGATAACGGAGAGTGCCATCCCCGGTACCCGGTTTCCCGTGGAAAACGCATTCGATCCGGACGTGGGCAGTAACGCGCTCAGCACCTATGCCATAACTAACAATAACTATTTCTACCTGGACGTTCAGACGCAGAGCGACGGAAACAAGTTTGCTGAGCTGGTGCTGGAAAAACCGTTGGACCGGGAACAGCAGGCGGTGCACCGGTACGTGCTCACGGCAGTGGACGGGGGAATACCGCAGCGGACCGGCACAGCTCTCCTGGTCGTTAAAGTTATGGATTCCAACGATAACGCACCCGCGTTTGACCAGTCCGTGTACAGCGTGAATCTGCGGGAGAATTCCCCCGTGGGAACCCTGGTCATTCAGCTCAACGCTACGGATATAGATGAGGGGCAGAATGGGGAGATAGTGTACTCTTTCAGTAGCCACAATCCTCCTCGTATAAAGGACCTTTTTAATATCGATGCCAGGACGGGGAGGATAGAGGTAGCGGGGGAGGTGGACTATGAAGAGAGCAGTACGCACCAGATATACGTGCAGGCGAAAGACCTGGGACCCAATGCGGTTCCAGCGCACTGCAAAGTGCTGGTAAAGCTAATCGACGTTAACGATAACACACCGGAGATCAGTTTCAGCACCGTGACCGAGTCGGTGAGCGAGCAGGACGCCCCGGGCACCGTGATAGCGCTGTTCAGCGTGACAGACCGGGACTCGGGAGACAACGGACAGGTGAGCTGCGAGATACTTGGAGAGGTGCCATTCAAACTCAAATCGTCGTTTAAAAATTACTACACCATAGTAACGGACGGTCCGTTGGATAGGGAGAACACAGACTCTTACACAATCACTGTGGTGGCTAAAGACAAGGGGCTCCCCTCCCTAGCCACGAGCAAGTCCATCAAAGTGCACGTCTCCGACGAGAACGATAACGCGCCCCGGTTCACGCAGCCGGTTTATGATGTGTACGTGACGGAGAATAACGTACCTGGCGCTTTCATCCACGCAGTGAGCGCTTTGGACCCTGACGTAGGACAGAACGCCCTCATTACTTACTCCATATTGGAGTGCGACATACAGGGCATGTCCGTCGACACCTACGTGTCAATTAACCAGGACACCGGCTACCTGTACGCATTACGCTCCTTCGACTACGAACAGCTGAAGGAGTTTAGCTTTATGGTCCAAGCTAAGGACACCGGCACCCCCGAGCTCTCCGCCAACTCTACCGTGAACGTTATCATCGTTGACCAGAACGACAACCCACCGTCTGTCATCGCTCCACTAGGTAAGAACGGGACAGCCAAAGAGCACTTGCCGCGCTCGGCCGAGCCCGGGTACCTAGTCACCCGTATTGTCGCCATGGACTCGGATGACGGGGAGAACGCACGGCTCTCGTACAGCATCCTGCGGGGGAATGAGATGGGCATGTTCCGAATGGACTGGAGGACTGGAGAGCTAAGGACTGCCAGGCGGGTTTCCACTAAACGCGATCCACAGGGCTCCTACGACCTGTTGATCGAGGTGAGGGACCACGGGCAGCCTCCGCTCTCCTCCTCGGCCAGTGTGAGCATCCTCCTGGTGGATAGTGTGGTTGAAGGCCGGAACGGGGACCGTGGCGGTTCCACCTCCAAGTCCAAGGAGACCTCCCTGGACCTAACCCTCATCCTCATCATCGCCCTCGGTTCCGTGTCGTTCATATTTCTCCTGGCCATGATAGTTCTGGCTGTGCGGTGCCAAAAGGACAAGAAGTTGAACCTCTACACGTGCCTCCTCTCGGCCGACTGCTGCCTGTGCTGTAGCTCGTGCTGCAGCAGGCAGGCGCGCGGCCGGAAGCAGAAGAAGCTGAGCAAGTCAGACATCATGCTGGTCCAGAGCACCAACGTCACGTCAGGGGTGGGTCCGGTCGGACAGGTGCCCGTGGAGGAATCCGGGGTCGGGGGCGTGGGGGGTGGGTTCGGATCCCATCACCACCAGAACCAGAACTCCTACTGCTACCAGGTGTGTCTGACGCCGGAGTCCGCCAAGACGGACCTGATGTTCCTCAAACCGTGCAGCCCCTCGAGAAGCACCGACACCGAGCACACCAACCCGTGCGGGGCCATCGTGACCGGATACAGCGACCAGCAGCCGGACATCATCTCCAATGGCAGCATCCTCTCCAACGAGGTAAATATCGGGTTCACACTCTCTCTCTCTCCATTGTGCGCACATCGTTTAGGGCTATGGCTTTGATCTTATAAAACAATCTGTAGCTGTCTTCATGTTTCCATCATTTGTGATGTAGGCCTATGAAGATAGAACTACCACATTGGAGTTGTTTGGTGAGCTTGTCCTGCGGAATTGAAATAATCAATAACCTTTAAATATCGACAGGGAAAGCTGTCTGAAGGCAGGTTGTGTACGCACAATTGTTGTGTAAGAGGCTTCATGAGAGAATCACTTCCACCGTACAAAGGTGACGCCAAATGTCATCATCTGTCAGACTGAATGTTCAAGTCATTTGTTGAACCCATATGCCATTTTAATGAGCTCATCAGGTCATATTCGACGGCTCAGCTGTAATTTGGAGACTGCGTCGCGGTTTAAATCGTGTGTGTCATTCTGCTCGGAAAGCCTCAGAGCAGAGCTTATAGACTGCGGCTGGAGAAGAGGGCAACAGCCACAGTCAGTCAGTATTGCGCGTTAAGTATGCCGCTCACGGCGCCACATAGCAGCACCGTGAACAAAGGTTGTTCAGTTGCAGCGGCGCTTGGCTCAATCATTTACGCATTCAACCGCCCCCTAACCCACTCCTCTTCTCAGTGGATACAGCGAGTCAATAATGCGTCACGCCACTCTCTCAATATCACCAACATAGTAACAGCTCTTCTCAACGTCTTAGAAACATTTGTTTGTGCGTAAAACTGATGAAGTGAATGAAATGGAAGTAAGGTTGTGTGTGTGTGTGTGCTGATTTTTTTCCATTAGCATGATTGTGAATGTGATGAAATGTATTCCTTTCAGACAAAACACCAACGGGCAGAACTCGGCTATCTTGTTGACAGACCACGTCGTGTTAACAGGTAAGCAACACGGAACGCAGGACACGGACACACACACGCACACGCACACGCACACACACAAGTATCCAAACAGCGCAATTCCTCTAGATAAACATGCCATAGCCTACACATCATTGTCACATCTCTATAACATTCAAAATGCCACACGGACCTACAGTATCATACCCAATCCACAGGCCTAAGATTCAATATTCCACAGAGGGCTATCAATCCCAATGTGCCCATAACGTTCACTACACTCCGCAGAAGTTACATCATTCCCAATATATCCATAACGTTCATCTCCAATTTGGACTGAGTCCCATAACTGACAGTGGCGCGCCTATTAAGCCGTGATGCTGGATTTTATTACACGTCAAGTGTAACATCCAATTTAGACACTTGATGGCCACCGTGAACGCATTAATATGGTGTCAATTTCTGACTGAGCTCTCTCTCTCTCCTCCTCCCTCTGTCTATCTACCCCCCTCCCTCCTTCTATTTATTTCTTCCCCTCACCCATCGTCTTCTCCCTTCCCCCTCATTACTCTCTCCTCTTCCCTTCACCCCCCCCCCCTCCCTTCCCCCTCTCCAGTTCCGCGTTCCAAGAAGCGGACATCGTGAGCTCTAAAGACAGCGGGCACGGGGACAGCGAGCAGGGCGACAGTGACCACGACGCCACCAACCGGGGTCACTCGGCCGGTGAGTCCCTCCGTAATTATCCCGTTTGAGCGCTCCGTGGGTGGAGGGATAATGCCCTGAGTCTCGGTGCGGACCGTTGACTCTTAATTTCTCTAATTTGAGACCCGGGAGGGCTTGGGTCGCGGGCTGGCGTGACTATCAAGCAGGACTGAGGTGTTGATTATGTTTCACACCGAATGAAGGAGAGAAAGATACAGAGCATTATTTCCGCTCCTCTCTCTCTCCCTCTCTCACTCTCGCCGGCCCGTGGTGCTGAAGGGACAGCGACCTGCAGGCGGGCGGGGCGAATGTAATAATGACATCCATCGCAATTAGATGTAGGCACCGTCGATGAATTCGCCGTCTGTTTAGTGTTGTTTTGTTTTGGGTTTTCTGACCTCTAGCTGGGCAAAGATGTTTGTGTCTTGTTACGATGACGGAATTGGCTGGGTACTGGCAACTCGACGCCAACTCATGTAGGCGGCAACATGCTGATAGCAAGGACACACCCTGAATGTTGGACAGCAAAAGTACAGAATTGTCACTCTTACCCGCAAAAAAAACACGCGCATGCGCGCACACTTTACCAGCCATATGCGGGTTAGTTAGTGGGAGCCAGCTACAAAGATCTTTCCAGACTTGGTTGCTATGTCAAATCAAATCATAATTAAAGGATTGGTTTGCAGTGGATTCTATTCATTTTTGTTTATGCGTTGCATTGTTGTTATGTTTTATTTCCTAACCTATATTAGATTTCTACCTGTTTATTGATCATCGTGGAGCCAGACAATACAGGGACATTGCACAATCTGATTTCGTATTGAATTGCCCTTTCCTATGAAGGAATTGTAATACACACACACAGACACACACACACACACACACACACTCATTGGGCATCTCATTGGGCAAATGTCTAGACAGAGTGCTGCCAAATACCATATCAATACGCTGCAGAATACAAATGCTGTGGGCTTGGTTTGGACTGTAGCCTGTGTGTGGTATCTGAACATTAGCTACCCAGCTCTATTTAGAAGAGAACAGCTTACCACGCCACAGGAGGCACTCCGACACTCTTGTTACTTGGGAAGAGGTGCCACTTGAGTTTCACAAGCCTTTGTCTATATTAGCAAGTGTGTGTGCATGTGTAGTGTGTGGGTGTGTGTGTGTGGGTGTGTGTGTGTGTGGGTGGGGGGGGGGTGATGATGTCTGTGTTGAATAGGAATTTTTCACAGAGACACTGCTTTGGGAAGTGCAAATTATTTTATGTTTAAAGTGAGAGAGTGACAAAATAGTGTAGGCAACGCCTGGCATGGTTGCAGGTAGATGGGAACACACATGCATCGTGGTGTCTTCTAACGTTGTTTGTGTGCATTTGTGGCTGTGTGTATTTGAAGCTGTGTGTGTGTGTGGCTGTGTGTCTAACACTCTGTGTGTTTAAGTGTGTGTTTTTGTAATAAGTGTTCCACCTGTGCTTTTAGATGGCCTGGATTTGTATTAATAATGCTCAGTGTGTGTGTGTGTGTGTGTGTGCCTGTACGTATCTGCACCCTAGCTTGTAGCAAGGCTCATCCTTCATTCTGTCTCCCGCACACGTTAGCACGGTGTAACACTCCACTGATCAGTAATTCATTTCCAGAACCTTTGCATAGCAATTATCAAATGAAGGTTAGCTCCAAGGCTTCTCCATGCCGGGGATGCAACACCTTTTGCCTACCTTGGAATTTCAAATCAAGGGAGGCCATTTTGAGGTGGAATACCATTAAAAAAAAAAAGAGTCCTCTATCTTACCTTGCTGAAAAGAAAACAACATTCTTTGGACATTCAACATTCTTTGGACCAGCTTCTACTGTCAAACCAGACCCTGGGTGAAATACAGAATGTTGAATAAAAAATGGGAGGTGTGCCAGATTAGTTTAGTTTACAGTTTTCACTATTCCATTGGGGACTATTCCATTGGTTCTGTTATACCAGTCAAACTAAACCCTCTCTGATTAAGCATCTGACAGTATTTCACATGCATACTGTAGGCTGTCTGACCCAGATCTGCCTCTCCAACCCCCACCTTTCCTTTTAGAAAAGAGGGACTCTATCTATTAGTCAATTGACTTTCATCGATTGACTCCCGACAACGTGACCTTTTTAACATTTTACTGATGACTTGATTCTAATGACAATCTTCATAGCTCATTATTTGCAATGTTATTGTTATCCAGTCTGACGGTGTGTAGCCCGAGTGCAAATCAAAAGGTGATAGTTGAGAAAGAGAAACACGATTAAATATTCACCAGAAAAGAGATTTGATTTTAAAGCCGAAGAGAGACCTATTTGAGTTAGAGCGTTTGGGAGTGGTGCCTTATTTTGTTTAACAATCATTATCTTGACGTTTGTTTTGGGCGAACAACAGGCATGACAAATTACACAATTAAATCACTACAGCGTTGCATTAGATTGCTGATTATAAATTAGTGACGCCCGGTAAGTTGAGTTAGCCACGTCTGGGCTGTCAGTATAATTTAACACCCTCATTTTTAAACTCAGGCCATGCAAACTTGATTAATTGTTTCACAGATTTTATTTTTAGAAAAGTGAGGTAAGCGAGCCCAAAACCCCCCCCCGCAAAAAAGAACATTATCAAAGTGTACGAGAAGGAGAGGAGACTAAAGTCTTTGGTTTTTATGGTGCTTTGGGTTTTATTAAAATACAGGGGCGAGCCTATAGAGTACACATTATTTGAAATTACTGGAAAAATGACAAGCAGTGGCTTTAATGAAAATGCTGCTTTTTAAACATGTTTGACCTGAAACCTATAAAGCATATTCTATTGTAGCCTAGTGATGAAATAACTTGCACTTCTGTCTTTCCTCAAATACAACACTGCCCCTTTAGACCTCAGCCAGACCTCAGCCAGACCTCAGCCAGACCTCAGCCAGACCTCAGCCAGACCTCAGCCAGCCAGTATGTCTATCCTGCGTTGAGCAGCACTAAACACAGCTGTATATTGAGCTACAATATCTGCAGTTTTTAGTTTGGTTATTTTTGCCTTATATACAAATCTAAACTAACTGCTAACTTTAAATTCTCTCTCTTGCTCCACTGCCGCTTTCACGTTTCAGCTGCTGTGCTGCATGTCACAACCAGTGACTCGCACTGAAGCAATAAGTGCCCCAAATGTGTGCCTTATACCTGGGGAAAATAAGAAATAATTAACTGTGTCATTTGGGGCCATGTGCAAGTGCCTACTTTGCCCATGCTTTGGGCCGGCCAAATTAGAAAACAATTAAATTAAACCATATAAATAATCATGTATCATTTTAAGTGAAACGGGGCATCCGTTTAACAGTTATCAAGTCTGTATGGCCCTGTGTTTTAAACCCATGCTCCCACACCAGTCTAGACCACACTTTGAGATTTGATCTCTGGATACAAGTTATGATCCAGCAAAAGGACTGTTCCATGAAATGATTTAACTTGACTAGAACTCTCTTTCGTAAGGGCTTTGAGCGTAGTGAAGGAAACGGCACAAAACAGAATTATTTGAAGAGGGGTTGTCGAGACCCATTGGGAGGAGGTATGTCAAGGAATTGAGGTGGCATGCAGCCATTTTGGATCTTGTTCAAAGCAGTTGCACTAGCTAACATGGAGGTCTCAGGAGATCTTCCTGTCAACATGTCTGTCTGTCATCACTCCGTGTGGAAGAACTTTCGTCATCCATTTTGGCTCTGGGAGGTCTCTGTTTTACTCATCACAAGCCCCGTTGGCAAATCTGAGCGGAAACTGCCCGCCGCGCTGCCTTCCTGTCCAAATATTGACATTTCCTGCCTGTACCCTCTCTGGGGTATTAAAAGCCAAATCAGACTTGAATGCCTCCTGAGGAATAGAGATATATACACATGGTGCTCTTGTACTGGATACATTGTTACAATCTGCAATTTCCTCCTCCCGTCTCTCAGTTCATCTCAGACGATGTCATTAGTAAAATCATGCTGTTTTGGGACTCCAGAAATGAGCACAGATGCAATAGAAACACAGAAACAAGAGGGGAAAAAAGAATAGCAGGGCTGATTGCTTATTAGCAACACAATTGTTTGTTTGCGTTGTCTGTGGTTGCTGTGTGTGTGTGTGTGTGTGTGTGTGTGTGTGTTTGTGTGTGTGTGTGTGTGTGTGTAACTTAATGCTTAACAACAGTTTATTACAAATGCATCTGTGATATTAAGCAGGAGAATGGTAGAGAGATTGTACATGTGTGTTTGTGTGTGTGTGTGTGTGTGTGTGTGTGTGTGTGTGTGTGTGTATCTGCTTGTGTATAACTGATGTATCTGTGTTTGTCTGTGTGTATGTGTGCATGTGTCATTGTGTGTGTGTGTGTGTGTGTGTGTGTGTGTGTGTGTGCAGCTTGATGAGGTCATTCTATAATATACAGCTGCTGGCAGGGGTTGTCATTGCAAGTCATTGTTCTGTTTTGTTTGTTTCCTGCTCTGGGGAGAAAAAGGTGCAGGGGATAATAAACAGCCTCCAGTGAAGTGGGCAAAAAGAACATGCAGGCAGACATAATCACAGGCTAATTTTACATCATCTGACAAGGCTTTTTAGCACGACACATCCCTCTCTGTTGGCTCATGCAAAGGCTGTCTCACCTTTGCATCTTCTGGTACCTATTTTCGAGGAAGTGGCTGCTGATATGTCGGCCATTACCAAGTCCTGCAATGCTTCATAGTTACAGTAGCCGACCCTCTGTACAGTTCCCCTACTGTTAATAATAATAATAAAAAAAAAGAAAAAAAAAAGTAATCCTTCCTTCTTCGAACATTGTGACTGCCAACCCTGGCATATATTTTTTTCTTATGATGACTGATGCATAGATGATTCACTTACTTTAGACAAATGTAAAGTTGTAAGTCGCTTTGGATAAAAGCGTCTGGTAAATGTCAAAACATTTTTATGTAAATGATTAAAGTGTATGGCAGCCAAACCTCATGCAGCTGTACCACCGGGAGTCACAAATTGTGAATTATATACTAGGCACACAATATGTTTGTTTTTTCTCCTAAACCGGACATAAAAAGCATTCCATTGCAACGTTGTTTGTGACTGTGTTTTGTGCAGCCTGTGTTTTACTGATGGGAAAGTCTGACTGGGCTAGTCTCATACTCGAATGTGCTGTTGCCTGTTATTGCCAATGAAGCAAATAAAGAACAGTCTTGTACCATCACCGAAGGTCCAGCTACAAGTACTGTATGTTACATCATAAAGTCCAGCTACAAGTACTGAATGTTAGACCATAAAGTCCAGCTACAAGTACTGTATGTTAGACCATAAAGTCCAGCTACAAGTACTGTATGTTACATCATAAACCTTGTCACTTTTGGGGACAGGTGGCAGAAGTTATGATTTCTCCCTGGCAAGTGAGTAAGGATGTTGGCTAACTAACGGTAAATATGTGAAGTGTTTTTGGCTGAAGTTAACTAAACACTGCCAGCGAAATAACAGGCATTCCTGACTGAGCAACGTGCAGCTCTTACTCGAGGTGTTTCACATTCTGTTTAATTTCTGTGGTTTGACAGCAAGATAAATTGGAGGCTGTAGCAGTAGTTTTCTGTAGCCAACTGCAGCCTGCTATCATCCTCTTTTCAATTACTGTTGTGGCATCAATGATCTAACAAGATTCAACCAGAGCCATTTTACCCTTTTCAAAGTGCTGGCCCTACATTGCGTTCCATCCAATCAGAGAGGTAGATTGTGAATTGCGTAATTAAAAACAGACTTTCAGCCTATGGTAATTCAATTAGCGTTCATATCTGTAGCTACGGCCATTTTTCTGATAAGAGAGGATACGAGAGATGTGGCGTCAGACATCCTTTTAATATTAAATCATTCTTGTTTGTGTATATACAGTTGTGTGTGTGTATGTGTGTGTGTGTGTGTGAGTAGGTGTATGTGTGTGTGTGTGAGCATGAGCGTGTGTGTGTGTGTGTGTGTGTGTGTGTGAGCATGAGCATGCGTGTGTGTGTGTGTGTGTGTGTGTGTGTGTGTGTGTATATATGTGTCTACACCAGTGCTTCAGCACTGAGAGCAGGAGTGGGTAGAAGGAGCAGCATTATCAGTAGGACGGATTTGTCTAAGGAGACCCTTTGATTTAGAGCTCCACTGCCAGGGGGAATTAGAGATTAGAGATTGGCCTCCTCTCCTCCGCCCCTGCCCCTCTCTCCTTCCACCGCTCCTCTCCTCCTTTGATCATACCATTCCGACGCTCCGACATTGTCCCTGCATCAGAAAAACTGGGATAACTGCAAATCCAATCTACCGATGATTAGAACAGCTGGAGGGCCTCATTACGGCTTTCTCTCTTCCTGTTTTTTTTCTCGCTCTCTCTCTTTTTTTTTTCCCCCCTCTTTTCTCTCTAAGACTGAGTAATTGACTTAACTGTACCTCTTTCATGGCGTCTGTGTGGGTTATTGGACATTGTCTCTCGACGGAACATTTCTGCTCTTTGTTTCGTCCCCCAGTCAGAGTTTTTTGAGAAACGCTCAATGTCAATCTTCAAGGCTTGTCAGTTTGCGTTGAGGGGATTCAAAACGGACTGAATAGCATTCAATGCACATTATGTGACCGTTTTGTCTGGCATTTCTGAAGATAATTGTAGTTTTTGTCTGGATGTAATGTAACTCATTTTGGCTTGTTTTGGTGCTTGAAAATCAATTGCAAGGCAGTGGAAGTCGATTTCTGAGGGAAAGAGGGTTGAATGTTTCTGAAATATGCCTGTTTGATTGCACATTTCTTTAAATGAATGTGAAATCGGGGAAAACAAACAATCCACTTCATCAACGTTGGCCCTGTCTCTTTGATGAATTGCGTTTGCAGTTTGTTTATCTGTTTTCTACACCACAAAGCAATTTTATAACTTCTATGTTTTCTCTCTCTCCCTTGCCTCTGCCCACCCACTCTTCCCTCCTCCTTTCACCCCCTCTCTCACTAACCCCTCACTCCCTTCCCCTCCTCTCCCTGCCTTCATCCCTGATCTCCAATTCCACCCTATTCCCCCCCCCCCGTCCTCTCCCCCATCATCTCTCTCTCCTCCCCCACAGGCAACGACCTCTTCTCCAACTGCACCGAGGAGTGCAAGGCCCTGGGCCACTCCGACCGCTGCTGGATGCCCGCCTTCGTGCCCGCCGACGGTCGCCAGGGCGCCGCCGACTACCGTAGCAACCTGCACGTGCCCGGCATGGACTCTGTCGTGCCCGACACTGAGGTACCCGCACTCGACCCCGCCCACGACAACCTCACCACCACCGCCTCCGCCTCCGATAGGTCATTCTCTACGTTTGGCAAGGAGGGTTCACACCACCACCACCACCACCATCACCTCCAACACAGCCAGACACTCCAACATCCTCACCATCACCACAACAGCGGCAGCAGCAGCGGCACACTAGAGAGGAAAGAGTTTGAGTCCCTCAGGGGTACTCTGCCGTACAAACCGACGTTTCTCTGTGAGTATGAGTACGAGACTTCGTTGGAGCCGTACGACTTCGGTCTGGTCCAGTATCGCTACTAGCGGCTCCGTAGGATGAGGATTCTTTGTTTTGTTTCTTTTTTTTTTTTTTTTTTTGGGTTGAAAAAGAGACTTTTAATTTTAATTTTGTTCTTTTGTGTTCTTTGGGAAGTGCCATGGAATTGGATTGTTTATTTTTTCAAACTGTAACCCCTTCTAATCCCTAGAAAATGTCTCTAACGCCCTAAACTCCAAACCCTATTTATTGTCTTGACCTGTTTCCTAAAACAATAATAAAATTCTCTTCTGGACTTAAAGCAGTGTTTGTGGCCACCTTTTTCTTTCTTACTTAAATTCCCCCTTTTACTTTCCTCGTTATTCTCCTAGTTAACCATATTTTCGGTCGGCAGTATAGGCAACGGTTAGATAAGACACCTAACTTTTCACACCTAACTTTTCACACCTAACTTTTCACACCTAACTTTTCACACCTAACTTTTTGGACTACAGTAAAACAACCTTCTTCGTCTCAACAAACACATATTACTGCATAAGTGCCATTTCGCTGTATGTTAATTACACATTATGTCAGACAGGGAAGATGTGTTGAATGTTTGTCCCCCGAGTCACATACTGTACATTAAGCTCTGCCGTCTCGAACTGTGTTGATGTGTTAATGAACTGAGAATCTTCTGTCTTTAATGCATGCTGGCTATGGTTTTCCCCTCAGGCAATAATGAAAGTGATGTTCTGCTTCATGTTAACTAATGTCAACTAATCTAACCATGCAGCCTCCTGTTTTGTTTGCCATTGCCTCTGCGTGCGATGTAGCATAGATAATGACTAGAACAGCTTATGTCCTACTGCTTAAGTCTTTAACTGTGTAGTGTCTGTTTTACCTATTTCTTCGCTGTCAGAAGTTGACTGTGCTGGCATGGATTTGTAGGAAAGATGGAAAGAAATGTCGGTAACACCTTACTTGAAGCAACCTCTTATAAGTGTTATGTACATGTTATACACAGTCTCATGTTGCATTATAAACAGTCATAGAGCCTCATAGCTGCAGCCAGAGTATTATGACGCTATGATCAAGGTATTTGAACAGCAAAGGGCTGTTGTGTCTTATTCCTTTATCATAGCATTTCATAATACTCTAATATGCCCTATAGGGTGCTATGCATGTTTATAAGGCTTTATGACACTTCATAAAGAGGGTGCTTCAAATAAAGCGCTATCTAGCGAATTTCTAGAGGAAAAAGCACGATTCGTTTTAACGAGTGTGTTTTTTCTCTGCTTGCAGCCCGTAAAAGGATTTGCTAGCTCGTTCCGTGTGGACTTACCCGAGACAGCGTGAATTTGCACAATTGATGACCCGACGGCAACATTAGAAGAAGAAGAAAAAAATTGCAAA
>NC_139675.1:5814962-5867462 GCF_951799395.1 Argentina silus
TAACACGCACGCACGCAGTCATGTTACTACAAAGAAGGTACAAAGCTGATTTCATCATGTCTTTGTCAGAGATCAATAGGGAAATGTCTTCCCTTCACAGTATATGTTCAGCTTCACTTCATGTAACCCTCATAATGTGAACGGTATACTTAGCATGACGCCTCACCAGTAACTCAGACCCAAAGTAATAGTGGGAGGTCATTTCGATATCCGAGGAAATCAGGCTTTTAAAGTGTAAAATTGGGGCTGGATTCTAGCAGTCTCTATAATGCAGTGCATTCGGAAAGTATTCAGACTTTTTCCACATTTTGTTATGTTACAGCCTTATTCTAAAATGGATTAAATTCATTTTTAATTTATGCTAATTTATTAAAAAGATAAACTTAAATATCACATTTATATAAGTATTCAGATCCTTTGCTATGACACTTGAAATTGAGCTCAGGGGCATCTTATTTCCATTGATCATCCTTGAGATGTTTCTACGACTTGATTGGAGTCCACCTGTGGTAAAATCTGTTGATTGGACATGAATTGGAATGGCACACACCTGTCTATATAAGGTCCCACAGTTGACAGTGCATGTCAGAGCAAAAACCAGGCCATGAGGTCGAAGGAATTGACCTCCGAGACAGGATTGTGTCGAGGCACAGATCTGGGGAAGGGTACAAACAAATGTCTGCAGTATTGAAGGTCCCCAAGAACACAGTAGCCTCCATCATTCTTAAATGGAAGAAATTTGGAACCACCAAGACTCTTGCTAGAGTTGGCCAAACTCAGCAATAGGGGGAGAAGGGCCATCATCAGGGAGGTGACCAAGAACCCAATGGTCACTCTGTCAGAGCTCAAGAGTTCCTCTGTGGAGATGGGAGGACCTTCCAGAAGAACAACCATCTCTGCAGCACTCCACCAATAAGGCCTTTATGGTAGAGTGGCCGGGCGGAAGCCATTCCTCAGAAAAAAGCACATGACAGCCCGCTTGGAGTTTGACAAAAGGCACCTAAAGGACTCTCAGATCATGAGAAACAAGATGCTCTCGTCTAATGAAACCAAGATTGAACTCTTTGGCCTGAATGCCAAGCGTCACGTCTGGAGGAAACCAGGCACCGCTATCACCTGGTCAATACCATCCCTATGGTGAAACATGGTGGTGGCAGCATCATGCTGTGGGGAAGTTTTTCAGCAGCAGGGCCTGGGAGACTAGTCAAGATCGAGGGAAAGATGAACGGAGAAAAGTACAGAGAGATCCTTAATGAAAACCTCAGGACCTCAGACTTGGGTGAAGTTTCACCTTCAAGCACACAGCCAAGACAACGCAGGAGTGGTCTCTGAATGTCCTTGAGTGGCCCAGCCAGAACACATAAACCAGACCGATCAAACATCTCTGGAGAGATCTGAAAATAGCTGTGACCGACACTCCTCATCCAACCTGACAGAGCTTGAGAGGATCTGCAGAGAAGAATAGGAGAAACTTCCCAAATACAGGTGTGCCAAGCTTGTAGCATCATACCCAAGAAGAATTGAGGCTGTAATCGCTGCCAAAGGTGTTGCAACAAAGGACTGAGTAAAGGGTCTGAATACTTCTGTAATGTGACATTTCAGTTTTTTATTTTTAATAAATTGGCTGTTTTGGCTTTGTCATTATGGGGTATTGTGTGTAGATTGATGAAGGAAAACAATTATTTCATCCATTTTAGAATAAAGCTGTAACATAACAAAATTTGGAAAAAGTGAAGGGGTCTGAATACGTTCCGAATGCACTGTAACTATTCATTACACAATGAAAAAAACAACAACAACGTTTTAAGTCAGACATTTTGAGTTGTAGCCAGAGTAGCCAGAAACGACATGAAATTCAATTCAATTTGTTCGACTACTGCACTTCAAACAACATAGGTTACACTCAGCACTGGGCATGTTGTGCAGGATACACACCTTCTCAGAACCAGCCTAACACTTACTCTCCAGAGAGGTAATAGACCTTATAGTGGACTGCTTTCAGAATAATAGCCTATCTAGGTTTGCATTTGGTTGATATAGATTATGCACGCTAATGGTAACATTACATTTATTTTGCAATGCAGAGATGTCCACTTGTAGATTGAGGTTACACAACTCCTGCTACAGTCTACTCTGATAGCTTTCTTCCATGAATTTAATTTATATTGGGCACATTTGTTCTTCTTCATCACAACCATATTCTAACTGTGTTTCAAACCTTTATCAATAAACTTTCAACAAAAACTCAGGCTTTTATTGAAATATTAAAATCACTGGGATTACCTCCTGGGAGTTGTGTAGGGTGCATATTGAAACAACCCAGTTAACTTGGGAACACTGCTAGGAAGGTCGACTCAATTAGTACAACGGGGTGGGAGGCCCGGTTTCATGTTCATGTCCAGTAGAGTTGTCTGCTCCAATCCCTGTTCACGACAATATCTTTATTCCAACACTGTGCTGCTAACATACATGATCCAAGTAACAGGGTCTTAAAAGATAATAAGCCCAGCTGATGAGTTAGCCTAAACTGGGAACATGTCTGTATTCACATTATATTAACGTGGCTATTCTTCTGAAAGCAGTCCACTATTAGGCATGTTACCTCTCTGAAGAGTAAGTATTATCAGAGATTGTATGTACTAGAGATATGCCACTCCCTTGATTTACTATTGGTTTTGCGAGAGACGAGGAAGATCGCGATAGCCAAAGTAGGGATATATTTCGGATCAGTTACCATGCAGTTACAGATTAGCATTACTGACAGTAGGATCGCGTTGCTAGGATCGCATCTTTCTCACGCCATTTCCCTAGCAACACCTGTGTAAGACTAGAGCAGGAGGTGAGGACAAATACAGTATCTTTAAGCCATCACAACAACAATAACAATCACATGAGCGCATGAAATGTTTCTTCACTCTTCGGTGATATGAAAAAATGAAATGAAAAGTTGCTAATCCATGTCATTTTGGTGTTTCTAGTTTTTGTCTTGCCCTCCCAAAGGCGACCTGTGTAATAAAACAGAGTTGGTCTCCTTATTGAAAATTGCCACACATTCAATCTTCTCTACATACGGCTGCACTGCTTCGTGCATGTACCACACTTTCCAATCGCTGCCAAAGGTGCTGCAACAAAGGACTGAGTAAAGGGTCTGAATACTTATGTAAATGTGATATTTCAGTTTTTTATTTTTCCGTTATAAACAGAATTGTATAGTTATTTGCCCACAAAACAAAATGCAATAAACAATGTTAACTTCTCACACAATTTGTTTCAATGAACTCAAGTAGATGTGCCAAACGGCTCTGGGACATATTCAGTAATGGCGGAGCAATTATGACAGGAAAAAACAGCCTTTGTCCAATGTTCAAGCATCTCAAAAGTCATCACATGTCTCATCCTCAACTCAGTTGTTTGGCTGCGTTTAGCCTATAAATACACACAAAATTCCCAGGAAAATGGTTCAAGGAGTCAGAAAACGTCCTGGAAACCTCCTGGAAATGCATCAAAGACGAAATTAGAGGAATGTTACCTAAGGCAGATTGTGAAAGTAGGTGATCTTTTTTGATTAGCTGGAGTCTTGTGTAAGGGTTTAAGTTCAAGCCATAAGGGAATTCATCAATAAAAAGCATCTTTGTTATTTTTTTTCTTCACACATAATTCACAACGTGTGTTTTTACAAGCTCAGAAACTCCTTTTCTGTTTGAGTTGGGTCCCATTTTGAAGTGTTGATCAGAGGGAACGTGGTAGCTAATGTATTCCACTCCGGCAAATGAAAGCGACATCAGAATGCGGCCCAGGCTCATCACTGTAATCAAATGCAACAGCAATAAAGGAACAGCCACCAAACAAAACAAAGACATGGACAAAATAAATATAATGTATGTGTAAAAGATTTAAATAGATGGGTCCCCGGGGGCACGAGGACAAGTTTAATCCCCCTAACCCCAAAGGTCAAGTGCTGAGGGGTTCCTTCTGATGTGTTGTTTCTGTAATGTGTGTGCAAGTATGTGTTTGTGTGTGCGTGTTTGTGTGGATGTTTGTTCTATAATGTGTGTGAGGGTTTGTGTGTGTGTGTGTGTGTGTGTGTGTGTGTGTGTGTGTGTGTGTGTGTGCGCGCCCCGGAAGCCACAGTAAAACCCCAGTGACCCCACCAGCCATCTCTTATTTCCCTATTAGAGAGGTCCCACTGTAACGTGGAGTGTCAGAGAAGGAGGCCACTGCCTCATTAAAGAAACACGCGCACACACACACACACACACACACACACACACACACACACACACACACGCACACGCACACACACACACACCAGAGGGGAAAGAGAGAGAGTGAGGCACAAAAACAAATTAAACCAAGCGCGAGATAGGCCTTTCATTATAATTACCATGTTCAATAAAACACAGATTAGATAAAGGGAGAAAAGCTCTGGGAGAGAGGAATGTGTGTGTGTGTGTGTGTGTGTGTGTGTGTGTGTGTGTGTGTGTGTGTGTCTGTCTGTCTGAGTGTGTGTGTCTTGAGGTCTTTCTATGTCAAACGAAAAAGTTGAGGGGTTTATTTGTTTTGTTTATTCGATCAAATAAAACTCAGAGGTTCCGGGTAAGGCGTGTCTTTAACGTCCATGCTAACATACGTGTCCAGGCTGCTTGACCACGTGTGTTTGTGTCTGCATGTGTACAATCCCCCCTGTGGCGCGGTCATCCAATCGGATTTATTCATTTTCTCCTTAATTTGCCAAACCGGGTCAAACGTCCAGACAACATGAACCACCGACCAAGTAGCTGACGTTTGAAACATTCCCCCCCTCACAAAAACAGATCCACATTCAACACCCCTGCTGTTTTAAGTCTCTTATCTTGTCCCCCAAACATTTACAAACCTGGCCATGGCCCCCTGCTAATGAAGACCCCACATGTCCTCTTATCAAGTAAATAAACTTAATGCAACAGCCGCCACCAAAGGCGCACATATATACAGCTCACACAAACACTGACGCACACACACACACACACACACACACACACACACACACACACACACACATACACACACACACAGCCCTCCCCTCCCCGACCAATCACTTGCACGCTCACACACTTACAAAGTAATTAGAGTTAATACAATAGCCGCTCCTTATGCACATGCGCGCACAGACAGACACTCATAAGCCCTGTTTACACAAAAGGCGCGTCCTGGTATTTCCAGGTAATTTACCGTTACTGTGGTCTATGTAAACTGACCTGGGGTAAGGCATACCGGCACATCTTTTAAATGCGGATGGCCTAGTCTTGTTATTGGTACAAATAAATAAATAAATAAAAGCTGATCAGGGGTCTGTGTAAACTGAGCCGAAACATTGCGGTTTCAACCGCATGCTTTGTTTATGTTTAGAGGTTAACGTCCGGAGCGTCCAATCAGCAACCAGGCAACATGAAGTGAACTCATGTACTCTCTCATATCATCTCAAGGAGCAGAGTAGAACACTTCACTGACAGGAATATTTTTGTGAAAACAAAATCACCATGAACCAAGCTTTCAAGTGGTCTTAGTTCATCTTTCCCTCCAGCTGCAGATAGCTCCTTTCAGAGCAGGAAATAGCTAGCTAGTCTGACTTGATGCATCTGCTATGAAATATAGCTGTAGCTAGCAAACAACTTTACTACTTTGGTTACTTTGAATGATGATTGAAAGGTTTGTATTGTGTTATACTGTAAATAGTTATCAAGCCAGAAAGAACTACATATTACTGTGTGACTAGTCAAAACTCTGATCGTACCATTGGACAGTGTGACAGAGTTTATTGTTGCCTATTGCTCCTTTTCTAGCTAATAATGACATTTGCTGGCTTGCTAAATATCTTGGTTATTATGAGGAGGTGCTTGCTGAATATCTTGATTGTAATGGGGAGGTGCAGAGTCTTTTTTTCTGACACTGGTCACTTATGAAACTAGTGCATCATGTAGTTTGTCCCCTGAAACTAGCTGGTCTGTGTGTTAGTAGTTTGGGTGTGACTAAAACGTTTGTGATAACTTGCTATGTTATTACATGCTGGTGCATGGCCTTACCTGTCTCAATACAAACAATAATGGCTCGGTACTAAAATAAATACACCTCGCTTTTTCCAATGAAAGACACTTTCTAAAAGCATTTGGTCCCCTGCAATTAGCTTGCTTGTGTGATTGCAGTTTGTGTGAGTGCCAGCGTATGAATATCAGCTGTTAATGCACACCCTTGTCATCTGTTAATGCTTACTCATCACCTCCCACATTCCGGGTGCACAGCAATGTGTGTAAACAGGATGAAATCACGGTAAATCAAGGCCTGTTTGTAAACAGGGGTCAGACAAACGAATACGGGCATTTTACCAAAATGTCTGTGGGAACAGAGCTATGCATACACGTTACCCTATCCCCTCACGCACACTTACAGACAGGCACGCACACACACACGCGCACACACACGCGCACGCACGCACGCACACACGCACGTGCACACAAAGTAAATACACTTACTGTAATTTAACAGCCTCCTCCTCTAGTCCCACCGCATGGCTAATTCCCTGCCTCTGGAGTATACCCCACTGTGACTGAGACAAAGCTAATGTGTTTAGCGCCGGAAGCCTGGCAGAAGCTACTTGGTACCCTACCTCCATGTGTACCTGGATGTGCCGTTCTTCTTCATGGATGTCATACATGTTCTCTGCGCGAGCGACACGGGTGGACCTTCATTGTGTTGCCTCCTGTACAAGACAAGAGAGAGAAGGAACATCATTACACATTATTCGGGGGGTTCCTAGTCAAGACAGAGATGTAGGTTCCTACTGGAAACGGACGATGTACAGATGCAGCCATCATGAAGCCTTTATAAGGCCTTGGTAGATGCTTCCCATATCATCTTCTAACAAAATGTCATGCTTGGCGGCGTTAGGGTTATGCTACATTTGGCAAAGCACCAGTTGTAGGGGCCAAACATGAAAGAAATGTGTTGTGTGGAATGTCAACCATTGTAGTTGTTGCTACCTTCTGAATGGGCATCACCAGGTGGATGTTTTATCTGATGGTTCACCATACTTTTGTGACTTTAAGTTTTACCATAGAAAGTAAGGGGAAGGAGTATATCCATTTCAAAAGCACTCAACTCAAATCTCCAACCCAAAACTATGTCCAGTGTGTGACGGGGGTACTGCTTTCTGTGCATCAGTACGTTAAATCTACTCATCCAATTCTAGGTGGAGTTGCAGCAGGTTTGCACCGTGCTAACTTTTAATAGGAATTTATTTTTACACAGCTCGCAATCAGTTTGGAAGGGGGACGTGGATATCTGTCACCGGTAGGCCTAGCGAGCGCGCTAACAAATGACCAAGGCAGTAGTCTAATGAATTACTTTTATTCAGTGAGACAAAATTAGTGTTTCCACAGTCTATTAGCATGTGTGAGTAATGTGGTAAGTGCTGCTGAAGACACTAAACATCGAGCAGATAATCTAATAGGACGAATCGCACGGAAATGGGCTTCAATCCACGTCTTCAATCCACGTGTAATCAGTGCTCTACAACGTTATCGACGAATGACGCATTTCTACCCTCGGTCTGAACTAACACCGCCACCTCAACAGTGGAGGAAGGGAAATGCCATTTGGGTCACACTTTAACTGCCTCGCCCTTTATAGTATTGCTTAAGGATAGTTTATAAACACATATATAACATAATGAAGCCTTTGTAAATCCTTAATAAGGCTAACAAAGATGTGCCACACGTTATTTATGAGCAAATGTCATGTTTTATCACATGACGAAAGGACCCTGCTATATCTCCCTTTTTAGTGTGTCATTTGCTTATAAATGATTTGTTTAGCATCTGTGTAAGCCACAAAGGGGTAATGAAGTCTTCATTAAGCATTCATAAGATATACTCTGGCTCCTAACGAGTGTGGCCGTATCGGGTGTGAACCAGAGAGCCCTCCCCTTGCAGGAGGCACCTGATGGAAATTCAAAGAAGAAATATTGTGTGTGGTTGTTAAGTAACAATCAACACATACATATAAAAGACGAAAAAAACTGTCAGTCAATCCGCGACTGTGTTTCTTAATAAATGAATAGATGCCAAAATAGATATGTTTAATGCTGTTACTGTTTAATTCCCATTGCTGAACAGTAAGATACAAACATCTGCTATTGGGGGAAAAAAAACCCTAAAACAACGCAACCTAAGGGTACAGCAATGTACCAGCCGACAGTAAAGACAGATAAAAATAAAAACAAAATGATGTGATGCTTTAAGCTACTAGCACTCAGGTCCTTGCTACTTGGAAGGTTAAAGCCTTAACAATCTGATAGAAGAATTTTTATTTTTATTTTTTTGTTAATGTCTACCATTACGTTGGCACACACTCGAATGGGCGCCCTTGGCTATCTGTATTGGCATTGGCCATTATCAAGATGGATCACCGTGACTGTCTTTTAAGGACAGGTGGCCCATGTAATGTTAGTGTGTGTGTGTGTGTGTGTGTGTGTGTGTGTGTGTGTGTGTGTGTGTGTTCATGTTCTTACAGTCTTAAAACATATAAAGCTCATCAAGACTCAATTAATGCTGGACCCACAATTAACAGAATTTCCAATTAATGATCATCATTGTGCTCCATATAACATAAGCATTAGTATAGTCACTCAAATTAATTACCTTAAATTAGATGTCAAAATGGTTAATTATTATGATGAATGTTTTATTGCAATAATACTGAGAGGAATTAGAACAATGTTAAATCGGGGCGCACGCACTCAGTGCAGAGTTGTCAGGGAGAATAATTGGTATAATTCATTTAATGGGGACCAAAATACCCGTAGACTTTAATAGCAGAGAGAGAGAGAGGGGGGGGGGGGATGGATGGATGAATAGTCACTGAATAGGTTATGTTGTCAATAGAGCTTTTGAGACCAAGGTCTCTTTTCGAAGGGAGCCATGCACACAGTTTACAACTTCCACCTGAATAGGGGAGCAGTGATTGTTGTTGTTGTCTTGGCTACCCTCCATGAAACAAAAGAGGAACGTGATGAATTGAGCCCATAAATGAACATCTTTATCCTTCAGTCTCCTTGAATCTCCTTGAGTCTCCCTGAATCTTACGGCGTTATCAGCCTTGGTGTGAGGAGAAGTGGAATTGAGGAGAAAAAAGATTTGACAATTTAGGTAGGTTTGTCGGAAATCTGCCACCTCTGGCCATCGCCAAGAAGATCCAAACAACAACATCCTCCGTAATAATAATATAACTCCCTGAAATGGACTTGCAGTGTCAGATTTTAGCTTGTGTTTCTGCAGGCATGCACGAAGATGCAGCCAAGATCTGTGGAAATTGGTGAGAACACCGCTGGCAGTAATGTTTATATGCAAGCCAAATGTTGGGTAGGACACTCCATTTTAGAAAGCACTTATCGCTGCCGTCAAAACATAATCATTACAACCACGAGGAAGCTTTCATAAAGCTTGAGTGTTACATGAGTTGGACATTTAAGAAATGAAATAGCAACTGAGTGTAAAATATTCTTACGGTCATGTTCATGATTTGTCAAGGACGTACATTATTCAGGCTGATGTGTTGATTCTTTTTCACTAAGACAATTTCGACTTAAGCCTTTGTGCCTGTAGCCTTGTCATCAGTCCTGGGTCAAAACCTGCAAAGTGGACAGTACGCCAGGTGTCAAACAACCACTTGAAAAAGGCCATGGAGGAGATATAACTCAACGGGAAATGGAAAAGCATAGTTCTGAAGCCACTCAAGGTCTCGAATAATCCTGTTTTTCAAAGCATTTGTGTGTAACAAAGCCTGTTCATGACAGCCAGTTAGATAACCTTGTAACTATTGAGGACTTCTGAGCCAGTCAGAGTCAGTTTGTGTGAAAGGGACCAGTTCAATCGAAGATAGTGACTGGGAGTCAAGTAATCTAATAAACAATTTTGAAGTCGATAAATCTAACTGAAATGTCACATCCCACCTCCTATATTGCAGCTAAAGAGGATCGTTGTTATGCCTCTAAAAACACTTGGCTAAAGTTTATGATTGAGTTGGGCTCTTCACTTATGGTGAAGATCTGAAAAGTTGCCCTTTCTGAGTGAATAGGAGAGGAATTTGTACACTGCAATTCATGCTCCCAAATATAACGTGTTTGTTGTGATGACTTTTCAACTTTTAGGTTATTCTATCCAAAGCCTATTTTCAGATGCTCTCGGTGACCATAACCTTCAGCTTTCAAAGTGCCCAAATATACAGTACATGGTCATCCATTTTGCCTGATTCACCAACATACAGAATAACAAGCTGTGCCCCGAACTCTACCATCCAAGTTACTAAAGAAAATAATTAGTGAATCATGGACTGATAGATTGACAGACTAAAGGTTGCTGTATCTTCAGTAAGGTTAAGAGTGTCACTCTTAACCTTTCTCATGTGTCCATCATCCCCCCCTTATTATGGTGTTTGTGGCCAAATTTGGCCGGTCTGTTTTAACTGCTCTTATATTAACACAAAAACCATAAATCATCACCAAATTTAGTTTAACACCTTTTAAAGCTGTGAAACAATGTCTTCAGCTAGTGGTTAAGATGAGTAACTGCAGTGAATATACAAAAAACAGACACTGAAAATGTATTTCGACTAAACCACTCAAAATTAATTGAAAGTGGTGTCAATTGTATATGTTCAAATGCCGAGTGTGGAGGAAAACATAAGGTCTTGAGGCAATCAGATGAAAAACACAATATTTATGATTTAGGAAAAGTTGCTGTGATAACACATATTTGGATCAATATCATGTATGATGTCACAATGCTTACATTTGGGAATACAGAGGAAGCATACCTAGGAATCAATTCAAATCTGTTATGTTGCAGTTTGGGAGGACAGTTTTGTATGATGTGTCTTATTACAAGACATATGCAAAATGGAATGAAACAGGATCGAGTTGCAAAGACAACTTTGATTCCGATTACAAAGGGCTCCCTGAAGTATACTGGAAGTGTAAATGTCTGTATGTTAAGCTTGAAATGGAAAACAATTGATCGCAATCACAAGAGAATAAGATATATAATATAATATATTTAATATGGCGCTGGCAGGCTTGAAGTTTCCTGTTGAAATCACTAAGTCAAAGTGTGCCAGGCCTGGTGAGGCTGCCTATGTGAAAGAAGCTCACAGTCTCAAATCTTTACCCCTGAAGACAGACTCCGTCAACTAAAAATGTCATCCTCTTAACTGATCTCTTCACGTGCCAAATAAATAATAAGTACATCTGGGCCTTAAAACCATAGAGTGGCTCATCTTTTCTTTTCTTTTTTTTTCTTTTTTTTTTTCTTTTCCCAGAAGAGGGTATGGGGAGGGTAGAGAGATGGATGGGTGGGAGGTGGGCTGGAGGCAGCGGAGGCTGATGGAGGGAGAAATTGGAGGACAGCCTCATTGAAATGCATGGTATTACAACGAGCCCGTCCTCCGGTTTGCCTGGTAGGAGGGTAATGGGGTGCTCTGACAGCTTGTGTGAGTTCCTCTGTTCTGAGCGGCAGGCTTACCTGCTCATCTCTGCCTGCCGGGGTCATGCCGGCACAATCTCCTTGCTCCCACCATGACCTGACTTGTACCCTCTTGGGCCGTCCAAATAGGGCCTAAGCTGTCTGGTCCGGCCATATGCCAACATAACACTGTCTATCCACCGTGCTCTACCAGGGAGCTGATCCACTCTTTCAGCGTGAATGGAAATAAAAAAAAACAAAAAAAACATGTTGATTCAGGGGATGATGGGGGTAGATGTTATGGTGGATAATGGAGGTGACTGGGAATGATGGATAGAAGTAGGATACACTGCTATCAGTGCTGGGGCGTCATCACAGAGCCTACTATGGTTTGAGGGGAAATGAACTGATGCTTTTGTGGTATATTTAGCCCAGACTGGAATCAAACCCAGAGCTCTGATGGGAGATAAGCCATCCAGAGCGGCAAGACATTTTCAAAGGCTCAACTAATGTTATGATCCTGTTTTACATTAAGCGGTCGAAAACATACTGGAAGTGGAGCGTGTCACAAATCACTTGTCTCTTTGAGTCAACTGCTCACCACACTTGTTTGCAACACACTGTGTGCTAGCAGTAGCTCATGCTTTGAGTACTAGATTCATTCTCTGATCCTTTGATGGGGAAGATGTTAGTTCATACTGCAAGATCTCTGATTGTTGGAGGACATACACAGTAACTATGACAACTTCCGGAGTAAGTCCATGGAAGGAGGTGGGAACCACAAGCCTCCTGGGTCTTGTGTTGAAGTCAATGTAGCCAGAGGAGGATGGACAATAGCTGTCCTCCAGCTACACCATGGTGCTAGCCAAGAGATTGCTGTTGAGAATACTAGACCTTCTTTGCAAAACAGTGTGTTTTAATCAGGTATTTGGTGACATGTGAATATATTTAGTGTAGTTTTATCTCAAAAGGACACATTTTTACTATTTTTCTGAAATCACTGAGTAAGATCATCCTTCCCTTCCTGATCTGAGGAGCCTGCTAACGCATCTCGGTATAGCCTTCGGTGTGGTATTGGAAAATTTCTGAAGTGGTCTTTTGAAGTTGGGGTTCAGTGTCAGGTTGGCTGGAGTGAGAGGAGGGGGGGGAGGATTTGACGGCTTCTCATCTGCCTCGTCCATCTCTGTACGGAGGTTGCTGGTTTTTTTTTTCCCTCATCCTCGCAAGATGCTCCCGCCATCTGGCATCAGGCTTTGAAAACCAGGCCAAGTTCTACCCACCAGAGTGGTGTGTATAAAACACCCCATGTACCCATCCGTCGCTTTTGTTCAAGTCAACACGCGGCACCAGGAGACGATAACAGGGGTGCTGTTCTGTGCGAACAGAGAGACGCTTACAGAACGAGAGAAAGCCCGGAGAAAGTATTGTGATGTGTGTTGCCACGGTGCAGTAATGCCAAGCACCGAAGGAGTGAGAAAACATTCCGCTTGGAAAGACCTTTGGAACATGTAAGGTACTGTGGGGGAATGTTGGAAAGAGGAATGATGGAATGAATGACAGATAAAAAAAAAAAAATATATATATATATATATATATATATTTTTTTTTTATCTGTCATTCATTCCATCATTCCTAGCATTCATAGCATTGCGTGGGAAATGGGTTAGGGTTAGGGCTATACAAGTGGAATCTAAAATAAAAGCATTGATGCTTCTGTATCTATGGCAATACTTAGTGATAAAAGTAAGTTGTACTTCACTCCAGAGTCTGTTGTTTACCAGGTATAAGGTTATATGACCTGTTTAAGTTAGTCCCATAAAGTAGCTATTCGCTCCCTTTTTATTACTTAGTTCACGGTAGTTTGATACCAGCTGAAACAGGACTGCACAAAAGTGTTTAAAAAAAAATAACTCCAATGTTTGCTCCAAGTAAATGCATTACAAACAGTTGCCGCCTTGAGAGAGCTCCAGTCACCTGTATAGGTCGTAAGATTGCAGAAGTCAGCTTGGAACCACATTAACTCCCTCTGGCCAAAGCCAGGGTCATCTGCATAACCTCGCCCCTCTCGCTGCCAGTCGCCTCTCCATCTGCCTCAATCCCTGTTTGTTCAGTGCGACCAGGGCCATTTTGGATCGGCTTTGTCGATTCCCTGTCCGTGGCTGGGCTTTAATTGCCTGGGTTTTATGCTGGGTCAGGCTCGGCGAGATACCCAGACCTTATTACGTCTCATTGTGAGGGTGACCTTTAAATTGCACCAAGCTCTCTCTCCCTTTCTCTCTCCTTTTCTTTCTCCTCTGGCTCTATCCTTCTCCCACTCCCTCGCTTTTCTCTGGCTGTCTCATTTAGGCTGCCTGCTGTTGTGTTTACTCTGGAAGTCTCAGAAGGTTCGTGCCAAACAGACACAGCAGGAAGTTAAAAGACTTCACACCTTCAGGGGACACTTGTATCGTCACACTTCGACACTATCAAAAACTATTTACCTGGGAGTTATGTGAGAACAATTATCAAGCAATCTAGCTGGATCACTTAACACTAGATGCCTACGGGCCTTCATTACTGAGCAACGTATCCAGAGTGACGTCGGGAGACCTCCATTTGTTGACATTAGTGTAACAGTGTAATCACAGAATTAGATCAATACAATGCTAAACGTAATGAACTGGTTGTGTTTAGTCAGGACTTAAGCATCATTAGAATATTCCATGTTGTATTCTAAAAAGCTTACATAGGCCTACTGGATGTAACATATTGACAGGACATAATTGCTGTAACTGTACACACACACACACCTGTAGGCTACTGGAACACACACACACCTGTAGGCTACTGGAACACACACACACCTGTAGGCTACTGGAACACACACAGGGGGAGGAAAATATGGCGGCTCTAACAGACTGAGAGCAAAATGATTGCTTGAGTAAAACAAGCGTAAGCCTACATTTCGAAATACGGGCGTTTGGTCCAGTCTCCTGTCGGCTGTTGGATGTGTACCCGGCTTTACGTGACTGGTGGAGTCCTTCGAAACTCTCGAGTTCTAGAATTACAACTCTCACGGTATGCAGTGATGTGTGGTGAGGTCTGAGGCCGGGGAGCCATTTTCTATTGGCCGTTTTGTACCAGATCAGCACTTGTTCAGGATGGCAAAAATGATTATTGATAAAACTGTATAGGTATTTATTTTTATTGCAGTTATTTTTTTGTTTATTTTCACAGGGTAGGCACTGCCTACCCTGACCACGGACGCTACGTTAGTGCTTCAGTGTGACACACATATGGAACCGCAACTGACCTAATTGAACTTCAGTCACAGTTTCCCCCTCATCCTATGGATTTTGATTAACCCCCTCATTAACACTACTATAGACACACACACACACACACACACACACACACACACTAGTGTAAATAAATACTTGTATTATGATTTGTGTACAAGTCAAGCTCATATTTTTGCAGGTATTAAATGCAGGGTATAATTGTGGCCTAAAACGTGGATCAATAATGCATTGGACAGATTATTGTGGTGTAAATGCCGGAAAGCCAATTAAAGACCACTTTGCATATAACAGCTTTTTCTACACCTCAATTTGTATCCTCTCCTCTCTCTCTCTCTCTCTCTCTCTCTCTCTCTCTCTCTCTCTCTCTCTCTCTCTCTCTCTACCCTCCCGACAGTATATGAAACTCTTTTGTCGTCCCCCGACCTAACCCTGACCTTAACTGTTCAAGTCCAAATAGGCGTCTATGGGCCATTTGTCAATGAATGGACTGAATCTTAATTAATCCTCTCAATGTACAGTTGACAACAAGACAAACTCCTGGTAGAAACAACCACAATAGCAACAGTGATGGCTTTGGCCATTTTGGATTTAACCACAACAACAACGTCAACAACAACAAGGTGTCATTCATGTCTCGTTCCTTCCTCTTAAGCTTCTAAGACAATGGTTGGTTGCAGCGGTGGCGGCTGGTGTGTAACTTCGTCAACAGCATAATCACCTTTGATTGGTGCATCGCTCTAGCAGAGCAGAGAACAGATGCTGCCTGATCTACTGCCCACCCCCCCTCCCCTGGCCTATACACACACACACACACACACACACACACACACATACATACACACACACAGACACACACACACACACACAGGGGAGGGAGAAGGAGACACCACACCCAGAGGATAATGGATTAGTATAGATTTAAGAAGATCCTGCTGTTTGCTAAGCTGTGCAGTTTGGTTAAGAGTGTGTGTGTGTGTGTGTGTGTGTGTGTGTGTGTGTGTGTGTGTGTGCATGTATGCATGTGTGTCCTATATCAAGCACAGCCTGTCTGTTGGACACAAGAGAACAGCCATCATACAGGCAATGCGGACTCTGTTAAGCCTGTCAAGTACAGTGTGTGCTGAATGAGACAGGCAGTGTGAAAGAGATAAGAGAAGAGAGGATGGACAGATAGACACACACACACACACACCCATGAAGACCCTCCCACTGTAAGTCCAAACACACTCACACACACACACACACACACACACACGCACACAAGATCACACACATACACTTTTATGAAGACCCCCCTACTTTAAGTCCAAACACACACACACACACACACACACACACCTCCATGAAGACCCTCCCACTTTAAGTCCAAACACACTCACACACACACACACACACACACAAACACACAAGATCGCACACATACACCTTTATGAAGACCCCCCTACTGTAAGTCCAAACACACACACACACACACACACACACACACACACACACACAAACACGCAAGACCGCACACACTCAAGCACGCATGCATGCACTTGTTATGGTCCCCTGCTGTTGAATAACCCCAAACCCTTAACTGCCCTCATACCCTAACCTCCCTAATTAATTTATCCCACAACTCTTCTCCTAAGTACCGCCTAAACTCCCTCTATGTAACCTTTACTCATTCTGTTCCCTTCTGGTACAATTATCTTTGTCTGCCGTGCACACAAACAAACACATGCACACACACACACACACACACACACACACACACTCTCCCTTTATTCTTAGGTGGTTGATAGACTAGTGTAAATAAATACTTGTATTATGATTTGTGTACAAGTCAAGCTCATATTTTTGCAGGTATTAAATGCAGGGTATAATTGTGGCCTTAAACATGGATCAATAATGCATTGGACAGATTATTGTGGTGTAAATGCCAGAAAGCCAATTAAAGACCACTTTGCATATAGCAGCTTTTTCTACATCTCAATTTGTATCCTCTCTCTCTCTCTCTCTCTCTCTCTCCTCTCTCCCTCTCTCCTCCCGACAGTATATGAAACTCTTTTGTCTCCCCCCTCTCTGCCCCTACCCTACATCCCCTCTCTCTCTGCCCCTACCCTACATCCCCTCTCTCTGCCCCTACCCTACATCCCCTCTCTCTGCCCCTACATCCCCTCTCTCTGCCCCTACCCTACATCCCCTCTCTCTCTGCCCCTACATCCCCTCTCTCTGCCCCTACATCCCCTCTCTCTGCCCCTACCCTACATCCCCTCTCTCTCTGCCCCTACCCTACATCCCCTCTCTCTCTGCCCCTACATCCCCTCTCTCTGCCCCTACATCCCCTCTCTCTGCCCCTACCCTACATCCCCTCTCTCTCTGCCCCTACCCTACATCCCCCCTCTCTCTGCCCCTACATCCCCTCTCTCTCTGCCCCTACATCCCCTCTCTCTGCCCCTACATCCCCTCTCTCTGCCCCTACCCTACATCCCCTCTCTCTGCCCCTACATCCCCTCTCTCTGCCCCTACCCTACATCCCCTCTCTCTGCCCCTACATCCCCTCTCTCTGCCCCTACCCTACATCCCCTCTCTCTCTGCCCCTACCCTACATCCCCTCTCTCTGCCCCTACCCTACATCCCCTCTCTCTGCCCCTACCCTACATCCCCTCTCTCTGCCCCTACCCTACATCCCCTCTCTCTGCCCCTACCCTACACCCCCTCTCTCTGCCCCTACCCTACATCCCCTCTCTCTGCCCCTACCCTACATCCCCTCTCTCTGCCCCTACCCTACATCCCCTCTCTCTGCCCCTACCCTGCATCCCCTCTCTCTGCCCCTACCCTACATCCCCCCTCTCTCTGCCCCTACCCTACATCCCCTCTCTCTGCCCCTACCCTACATCCCCTCTCTCTGCCCCTACCCTACATCCCCTGTCTCTGCCCCTACCCTACATCCCCTCTCTCTCTGCCCCTACCCTACATCCCCTCTCTCTGCCCCTACATCCCCTCTCTCTCTGCCCCTACATCCCCTCTCTCTCTGCCCCTACCCTACATCCCCTCTCTCTGCCCCTACCCTACATCCCCTGTCTCTGCCCCTACCCTACATCCCCTCTCTCTGCCCCTACCCTACATCCCCTCTCTCTGCCCCTACCCTACATCCCCTCTCTCTGCCCCTACCCTACATCCCCTCTCTCTGCCCCTACCCTACATCCCCTCTCTCTGCCCCTACCCTACATCCCCTTTCTCTGCCCCTACCCTACATCCCCTCTTTGTCACTCTTGTTATTTCCCCTTTTTCCCAGCCTCATGTTCTCTTCCCCTCCCTCCTCTATCCTCTCTCTCTCTCTCTCTCTCTCTCTCTCTCCCCTCCTCCCTCCCTGCCTCCTCTATCCTCTCTCTCTCTCTCTCTCCCTCTCCGTCTGCACTCGTGACCATGTGCAGCTTCCAGCAGCAGCAGCACCCGTTCAATGGAGAGAGTACTGGGAAGTGTAAGCTCCCCCCCCAAAGCTGGAGTAAACATCGCTAATGCATCCTTAAACTTGGGAATCTCGTGTGTGCCGAACGCCTAATCCCTCATAAACCTACATTTTAGCAATGTTCATGCCATCATCCCTCCGCTCCCACTTTGTCTGTCTGCCGGTGACATAGAATTAGAGTCACTAGATCAGACATTCCTATGGAGAGTGAGAGAGTCTCTAGAGAGTGCGGCATTGGCTTTTTTTGGTGGTACAATATGGATACATATCCTTGAATGATGCTAAATGCTACTCCATCGGTGCTACAGTGCCTGCTGGTCAATGCTAAGCGGCTTTCTCAGTATTCTATAGACATCCAAAACAAACGCAATAGACATCCAAAACTCTTTGCGGAGGGACACTGTCACGTTCCACTCATTCTGTTTCTATGGCAATGAGCTGTGTGCTGCCCGCTCTGTGGGATACTAACTAAAGAATAGGATTTGGGTTTGTTTTGCTGAAAGGGATCTCTCGTCCACACTGGCTTACGTGGGCATGATAGTATGGATTCTGAGTACAAGCAGTTTTGGTTTGACTCGTGTCAAAAACGGTCGACAAGATCTGATGCTTTAGTGAGAACCAGGGATCTCACTCTCTCGTTAATAGAAAATGCAAAAACTATTGCTGCGTGTTACACATATTATACTGCCACGTGCAGTTAGTTCACTCAGGTAATCACTTCAAATGCTTTATATAAGCGGCAACAACTGAAGTAATTCGAGAATACAAGAAAATACTCTCTTCAAACAGCTGCATGACTAAACTCTTATAAGTATTATAGGATTTATGTCACAGCAGGTGCATTTTCCTCAGAGAAAAATGCGAACACAGACATACACACACGCACACGCACACACACACACACACACACAGGTGGCAGACAGTGGTACTTGCATGAACTTGTCTGTAGACTGGCGTCAGTGTGACAGAGAGAGTCCCCTCTGGGTCTGAAACTGGGGAGGTGACACTCTAACAGTCTCTGATCGACTGAGGAGAGGAGAGGTGACAGTGTGTGTGTGTGTGTGTGTGTGTGTGTGTGCGTGCGTGTGTGTATTTGTGTACCTGAACGCGGGAGTGTTTTTGCGTGCGTGAACGCGGGCGTGTGTGTGTGTCTGAGAAAGTGTGTCTGTGTTTGGCATGAAATGCCTTAGGTGTCAGAAATACTGCACCTACCTCCCTCGACGTCCCAACTCTGTGGTAGAGGTTCAACTTAACACAAAGTCTAGCCTTCAAAGTGAATAGCCTCACTAGACAAGGGCAGCGACTGTAACAAAGCCCGGGTAACCTTCAATAGGCAAGAATCAAGTTGTTTTATAAATATTAACACGTAAACATTGTAATACACTGTGCAAGTGAAGTCATTCTGTGACAGTGTGTGTGGTAAACAAAGACAACGTCACCTCACGATATGAGCGAAGCCCAGCGGGTTTCACGCTATGTGGAAACGTTAAATGAAATAATTCGTAACGGTCCGTTTCATGTGTTTTCTGATGACATCAGCTCGCACTGTAATGATCCGTGCCCATATGTACAGACACTAATGAGATCACATTCGTCAGGGAGGGCAAGCGCATCCAACCAATTAGCATTATTTTAACTACCGGTCATTTCCCAGATTCTATGTCTGACCATATTAAGATTGATATGAGAGTGATCATCCAGACAAATACAGCACATGGACCTATTTCCACAGTGGAATGGACACTGGCCTTTTTTCGTATTTACATTCAAGCCACCTCCAAGCCACCTAAATCTGCTGTACAAAGAGTTTTGGGGTTTAGGTAACAGGAAACACTGCAAATCACCATAAAGCACACATTGATTTATCTTGTTTACACCTAAAAGTAGCCAAATCAGCATTCCCCAGTCTATAGGCTAACACTCATTAAGGGCCAGCGGACGCTAGTAATGGCGCTATATAAATTCACCTCATGCCTACAACATAAAACCGCAAGCAGGTAAGCTAAGCACCAGGCTCTCTCTCTCTCTCGCTCGCTCTGTGTGTGTGTGTGTGTGTGTGTGTGTGTGTGTGTGTCACCACGGGAAAAACAAGCCATTTATTTCCATGCCTGAAAGGCATAAAATGGCACTAAGGTAACACGGCGAGTCATTTCTATTGACTATTCCGTTGATATGATTTCATATCATATTATTACATACCTGATGGATTATCATATTAAGACAATATGTCTGAAGAAAAGGTCATGGTTATTAGGGTTTTAAAAACAATGCATAGGCATATGTTGACATTTAGTACAGATACATGTCTGTGGAACTTAAAAATCATTTATCATATTGGTGATCCACTCCAAATGTCAACTTGGATGTACATGATTTCATCATGGGCTTAGTAATGGAAATCCTCAACAGTTTAGACCAAGGCATTCTAGACTGCACTAATCTTAGGCTTAATACCAGAGGATTGTGGAAGCTTAGGCAAAAGATTCTAGGAGCTTTTGTAGTCACTAGGAAAAGCAGCAGGATTCCCAGTATGCACACTCTCCCTGGAGAAAAATACCTAGAGAGAAACCCACTACAAAGCCACAGAGAGAACATACATTTGAAACCAATGTATGTTTTGTTTTTCTGTGTGTGGTTTGTAGATCTTTTATGTTTGGATGTGTTATTCTGTTATTTTCACCTGTATGTGTGTGCAGACATGTATTTCATGCTGATCTCATCTCTGACAAGGTTATGTTCATGTACAGAATGTGTTCTGTGCTGCACGGAGACCTTTGTCCTATATTTTTGTAATATCTTGAAGTTGAAATAAAACATTGTCTGTGTGTGTGTGTATGCGCGTGAACGCACGCATGTACAGTTGCCGTTTCTCTGTGTTTGTGTGTTTTGTACCATGTCAGCTCTCCTCTATTTCTCTGAGATCTACATCACCGTCTGTACAAGCAGGAGACATGCCAGTGCATTCCTCCTATCCCCAGGAGACTCCTTTAACGGCCGGAGGAGGCGCAGCCATACCTTGGTGTGGAGGAGGCGCAGCCATACCTTGGTGTGGTGCGATAGCTCTGGGTGCAGGGGACTCCCTGTCCCACAGCCACTTTATTACCCTTCTTAATATGTTTAACAGACATGTGCCGGGGGGAGAGGTAAAATATGCGTTGTCAGAGTGCCGCGGTAAACTCCAGATGCTGTCGAGTTAGAATAGGAAAATGATGGAGCTGGCATGGACGTTGGGTATGTTCACTGTACTGTGTTGTCTGTGAGGTGTACAATGCAACTGTGTGTGGGGAAATCATGCTGTAGGTATGGTGGTTGGTTTGGAATCAGGGTTTTGACTAGCAAGATTGGATAACTTGCTTAAATGTTGGGTTTTACCTGTATAAAGTCTTTGAAATGTGACATTTTTGTCAACGTGTTTCAATGTAAAAAAAAATGTAAATGCTGCATTTCCAACGAATTCTGCCATATATCACTGTATGTATGGAAGGACGATGTACTCAAGTATAGTATTGAACCCAAGCTAACAAGTCAGACAACATGGTGTTTTGGCTCAATGGTGCTGCTCTCCTATGTGACTGAATCACTTACAAATGCTAGCTCTTGGTTCATTGCTGCCTTTTTTTTATTTTATTATCATATTCATTATAACCAGGGTTTTAATTGCAGCCCAAGTGCATTCATTGCCATCGAACTATGCAACAGTTTTAGTAATAATACAACTAAAAAGTATGTGTGATCAGGCCTTTTTGCCTCTGAACAAACATCATTTTTTAATTAAGACTGTTCTAAGTTTCAAACAGAACTAAAATCGTTTGCGAGAGAGAGAGAGAGAGAGAGAGAGAGAGAGAGCGGGAGGGAGAGAGACATAAGCAGGGAGAGGGAGGAGAGAGAGATAAAGAGAGAGAGGGGGGGAAATAGAAGCAAGCAGGCTGGGGGAGGAAGCGAGAGAGAGGGGGGGGGAGTGGGGGAGGAGAGGGGGGATGGAGACACAGAGACAAAGAGAGTTCTATTGAATCCAAGTAATTGTTTGCTTTGCATACAACACAAAAGGTCTTTTGTTAGTTCACTCTAATGAATAGCAAATAAAGCCTGGCTTTGAACGCAACAACATTCATACTTACACCAGCAACCTGTTAAGGATTCATAAACCAATTTCAAATGCAACTCAAATGAATTCTTCAGAAATAATAATATTCATAAAGTCGAGAGGGGAGAGAGGGTGGCAAAATTTGATGAGTAAAAAAAAAAAAAAAGATTAATAAGATGCAAATTAAAAAGGAAGAGAGAAAGAAAACAAGGTACTTGAAATGAATGCAGTAAATATGATATACTTCAAAAGTATAATATGGTATATAATCCAATGCATCAACTGTTAGAGAGACTCTTAACTGAAAGAGAGAGGGAGAGAGAGAGAAGAGCAATTAGCCATTCCTTGAGCATTCCTTATCAGAATATTGAACCTCAGAGTTCCATGCTACCGTAGGTAATCCTGGAGTAACTCCCACCACTTTCAAACACATCCCTTCAATTGGATTTCAATCGGCTCCAATGACTATTTTAAATATTCTCTGGCAGCAAGTCAAACTGAGGGTCAGGGGGGGAAGGCTAACAATGGCTCAACGCTACAGTTGGTAGACATGGACCTAGAATGTAGTCCCACTCACTGGGCGGCCATTTTGACTCCAAGAACAGATGTACTTTCTGAAGATTATTTGAGATGCAATAACATCTCTAATCTATCTACATCTAATCCGTATTCATTGCATCATAGATATTAACTCCAAGTGAACACCCAGACATGCCCGCTTTTGCCCACAATGTCTCACTCTACTAGGAAACTCCAGTCACTTGGATAGAACGAGGAAGGCTAGAACAGTGAACGGGATAGGACAGGTCTAAGAATGATCTGGAGGTAATCTTGTGTTGGGGGTCACAGAGAGTTCCATATTCTATTCCTGTCACGGGAGAGTGGAAACTGTGGCACTCATGCATTGGCCGCTGTATGACATCAATATTTTCCGATAGTTATGACCAATGCAAATTGGATACTCTGATCAATGCAGTGCAACTTACAGTGTGTGTGTATATGTGTGTGTGTGTGTGTCTGTGTGTGTGTGTGTGTATCGTCTGCAGCAAGTGCAGGATGCAGCTGCAAGGCTTTTAACCATGAGTAAAATCACATCACATCAATTCTAGCCATGTTACACTTGCCTCCAGTGGATTTTAGGTTGATTTTAACATTTTATTGATTACTTATAAAGCAATACATGGTTTAGCCCCAGTATACATTCCAGCCCATCTACAACAACCATATGAACAGAATCACAGCCTTTTTCTTCAGGCAAGGCTCTACTGACTGTTCCAAAGTCTAGACTGGGAACTAAAGGTGACCAGGCATGCCATTCCAAAGTCTAGGGGCCTGAATGGCAAAAGCCTGAAGACACAAAGCTGGCAAAGTATGTGTCTTCTTTTATATGTGTCTTTAAAACCTGTCTCTTTAAACTTGCATTTAATTGTGAAGTTATCTCAATGTTTAAGTATTATTTTGTAATGTTGTCTATTCTTTGACATATTTGATTATTTGATTAGTCTGTTTTGCATGCATGTATTTCAGTGTGTGTGTGTGTGTGTAAGGGGGATCGTTTCTGCAGGCCAGGAAATACGGTCTGGGGGATCGTAGCGTATGACCATAAGATACATTAAAACTGTAAGATACATTGTGTAAGAGTTACATGAATTACGACTTGCCTAGTGGTGAGGCAGTATTAGGCATTAACTTTGACTGGTTATGGTCAGGGTAAGTTGTCAGGGGAAGGCATTAGCACATATTAGCAACAAAAAAAAAAGGAGTGTCCCAGCGTGATTCAAACCAGCAACATTCAGGTTACAAGTCAGGTGGTTTCTGCCTCCACCACCTTGCCACCGCCTTATGTGATGTCATGCTTTCGGTATTTACCTGCCAGTATAGTTAGATAATACGACCACACAGATCGTATTCTTTGGTCTGCAGAAACGATCCCCCAGAATGTAATAATTTGGAGACTGGTTTGGTAAGGGAATACCCTCACAGGCCCTGACTCTGGTCCGTGCATGGGGGTATTAAAAGCTGGTAATCAGTTTCTGTCCCTCTCCTCCATGCCCATCTCCCTCAAACAGCTGCTCCTGAATAAACATTGTTTACCTCCGAATCGAACGGGAGAGCTCTCTGGGCCTGAAGTCTTCACACACACAGACACACACACACACACACACACTCTTCCCATCCCTAAACGCTCACAAACTTTCCCTCTGATTCCCCAACACACACACACACACACACACACACACACACACACACACACACACACACACACACACACACACGTAGCAGGTATGACGGGTAGCAGCCTGCTTATCTTTGTATATATTGAGAGAACTTTGACAACATATAATGACATGTATTGCTCTAAAGGCAATACGGTTCCCACCCCAATCTGAACTGCTCTAAAGGCAATCAGACTCCCCGTCTTCTGTCGTTCTCCTGGCCTGTTTTGTCCTCTGTTCTGGTCATGGTTATACAGTGTGTTTTACACATGCGCACTGTTCACCCCAGTCTCGCTCCCTTTTTTGCTGTTCTTGCAAGTTCTTCACCAGTTCTAAGAAATTACATGTAACATCACCGCTATAAGTGTTCACTGTGTTGACTTTGAATGTAGTTACGATGTGTTCGCTAGCGGGAGCGGTTAGCGCGAGTGACGTCAGCGTTGTTGTATGAGGAATGTTAAGAATGTAAAATAGCGGCTAACTAATGTTTTTCTTTGCAGTTTCGTTTCACATGTGAACAGGACTGGAGCTGATACATTTGATTGACCATTGACCACCTGTGTTTTGTTATATATTGCCAGGTATATTTTATATTGTGAAATGCATTGCTTTGCATTTCAAAGTTAGTTTTTATCTAATACAAAATTAATTCTGCATTGTGTAATGATTGTGTAATTCTGACGTGTGTAATTGTAATATGGGAAATGTATTCATTATAATTGAAATGTGAAAAACTATAGGACCACAAAAACTATACGATCTGGTAAATAATTCATTCTTGTTATACACTCACAAAAACACTTTATTAGGAACACCTGTACACCTTCTCATGGTGGATATGGTGTAAGGGTGTGGGGAATGTTTTCTTGGCACACTTTGGGCCCGTTCATACCAATCAGTCATCACTGGAATGCCACAGCCTATTTGAGTATTGTTGCTGACCATGTGAGAGAATATAGTATACACATTGTGACAAAAAGTGATGACGTCACATAATTTATGAGGCTGTGGCCCCGCCCACAGGATGTAGATCCGTGAGAATGGAAGGTGTGGGTTAGGAGGGAGGGGTGGGTAGGGGATGTGGAGGGGGCCCCCCTGGGGGGCCCTGAACTGCCTGAAGAACCATAGGGGGGTCAGCTAAAGTTTGTCACAGATAAGGGGTGTTGGGAAGGGGGGTTTATTGCCCTATGAGACGTGGGTGAGAGTCTAAGGTGTTCAGGGTTTGTCGGAACATGACATTTTTATGAGGATATGGTCACCCTCGGGCGCTGTAGAACCGCGAGAATGGTTGGATGGAATAGGGGTGAGGGGTGGGGGTCCCCATGGGGGGGCCCTGAACTGTCTGAAGAACCATCGGGGGTTCAGCTAAAGTTTTGTCACTGATAAGGGGTGTTGGGAGGGGTGGTGATGACTTTATGATGCATACAGGCCTCTATGTCAAAAATTGCATGTGAGGCTTAAAATAAAACTTCAATACTGGGGGGTTTAAAATGTGCAATTAAAAAATGGTTAGGCTGCTACTCTAGTGCTAGTATTGTGTTCAATAATGAAGGGTTAGGGTTAATAAAAGGGGTTTAAAAAAAAAGGTTCATTTTTTAAAAAATGTTTAGTTTCAAACGAGGGGTCTGCCACAGTGGCACGGACGTGACGTGATAAGATCATGTGTTTTCCAGGGTAAAAGGTGTATATATATATATATATATATATATATATATATATATATATATGATCCTGTGTGAGAGCTGTAGTAGTGGTTGTGGCTGTATGACTGTGTCTAAAATGGCTTTCTACAAGGAGGATGGGGGAAAATGGAAGGGTGTTTAATGATCCATGAGACATGGGTGTGAGGCTAAGGTGTTCTGTTGTTTGTAAAATTAGTTGTAGCATCTTGACATTTTTATGAGGCTGTGGTCCACCCCCCGTAGGATTGTAGAACCGTGAGAATGGATTTGGTTGGATTAGGGGGGAATCACTGGGCCCTGAACTGTCCTGAAGACCGACCGACCGAGGTCCTGCTAAAGTTTGCCTCTGATAAGAGCATGTGTTTCCCTGACAAAAAGATGTATATATATGTGACCCTGAGAGCTGGTCACAAAGGCCCAAAGACTTGGGACAGCGGCATCTGATCAATCTCTCTCCACCATGGAGGTGCAATTGTGTGGAAATGGCTGTGTGTTCTACCTCTTGTTACCTGTTCAAGTGTTAGGGTAACATCACACTGCTGGTCATTTCCTCATAATTACACGTGATATATCTATCTGATAGGCATCGCTTGAGTCTTGTATTGAGGTTCAACGTTTTTCAACGTTTGCCATGTGGGACAGTGAACCGGCATTCTGTAATCCTAGTTTTTGTAAGCTATCCTGAAGCATGTTCTAAATGTTTTTTCAAGAAAAAAGTGGCTTGAAAGTCTTGGGATCTTTAGCATTGAGCTGTAAGACCCAAATTGTTAGGAAAGTATTTGTTGGTCGTACAAAGCTTTTGGCTTTTTCCTTTTTTTCTACATGCCAATGGAACAGCATTTTTAGCACCTTTTTTTTTTATTTGAGATGGATATGGGAAGTTTAGAAACCAATGATGGATAACAATACAATCTGACTTAAAGAAGCGTATTGCATATCTTTGAATATAGACATGTTGCATATGTAGGTATGTTCGCAAGTAACATGTCAGTAAAGAAAAGGGTAATGAAAGTCATAGCAGCTCACCACCAAAAATCTGAATTTGACTATGGGTATTGTCTCTTATTTTAACCCTTGGCTTGACATTTTAAATGTACAACATGTACCGCTATATTCCCATAGACCCATATAGAGTTCATGAAAAGTATCACTAATTTGGTTCGTTATCTCACAATTTGTTATTTAGGTCGATTTTTAGGATAGAACTTGAGTTGCTGGTATTATTGTGGGAACTCAAATCAGTCACTCAGCTTTTTCTATAGGATACCCTCATCAATGCAGAATATGTGCTTGTCCAATGAAATGTGAATGTTCTCGTTTCAGTACGTTGAACGCTTCATCTTTCACTCCACCGTTTCCTAAATCATTTTACCTCATATCCTTTGTTCATCCTAAATTTGTTTCTAATACTGCTTATTCATGTTTTAAGTTACCTATTTATGCCAGCACCTTAGATTACCAGACCTGTACAACATTTGATAACAATGTTATTTTTGCACTAAAATAAAATGACTTTTGGAGCTATTGCTTGAGTTGAGTCTAGTGTGTTTCAGATGGTTGGACGTTCAGATTGTTCTGTTTTAGAGAGGAGAGGTGATGAGGGCAGGTGGATGTTCATCATGAAGCTTACTTTGTTTAATACCAGGCTAGTTTGTCTGGTGAGACCACACCAACTCATTGCATAGCTTGTTAACCAACTGGTCCCGGATACACATAATGTACGGGCACTACTAATTCAGAAATTCATTTTTACACCCAATGGTCGAGAGGGATACTAACTAGCCAAATAGCATGCAGTGGGTGATATTACAGAGAATAATGCCTTTAATGTTTTATTACAGAAATAACTGCCAATAGGTTGTCATTGAATCTCCCCCCATAAAATGTTGCTGTTCATTAGTTATGATCTCAGTTTTGAGCTATGGTGAAGCGTAACAGTGCATATGCAAATCATTGTGAAACTGACATTTATTTTGACTTTTGTTGGACATTCAATATGTAGGCTAGGCTATATCTTACTGGTTGTTTGTAGTCTGTCTGTCTATCTCTAGTGTGTGGAAAGTATCCAGCAAATTGGTTCTTCGATGAATATGTGTAGGCCTAGTACTTGTTTCTGTGGTCACCGAAACTACAGCATTTATAGAGAAGTCAAGCTGCAAAAATGCATCATGGAATGTTGCCACTGGCCATGCAGATAGAACTAGTTACATATCAGGATGTAGTTGAATTATCTGTCAACCTATACATTTTTCATCGTTGGGGGACACAGTTTATCTGAAGCTAATCTATTTCCAGTGAATGGATATGTTCATGGGTGTGTGTGTTGTCATTCCAATGAGGGATAAGTGTTTAATTTGAGAGTGACCTGAACAATAGCAAGCCCAGGATGTAAATAATGAAATCACATTTAAATCATACATGCACCATTTCTAGTCTAGTACTTGCATAAAAACTAGGCTTAAGGGTGCCCTCTGATCAGATCTTGACAGTTTTTAGGGAAAAGGCACATTTAATTGCGAAAGAGTATGGTTATGAGGGGTCTGTTTTGTTTAACTAAATGGCATATCATCATGGATATCATAGACCAATTCAGCTCACCAGTAGGCACATTTCACGTGCCTCTGTTGCTTGAATGCAACAATTGAATTGGATTCAATTGGATTGTCTGTTGATCTTTTTTCATCATGCTTAATCGAGTTGTTGGGAGTGTTTTAGAGATTGTTTAACGTCGTCATTGCTCGGCTTTACCCTTTGTTGGTTTGTATGACTTCTTCAACTGGTCCCTACATGGATGTCTCAGTTCAGTTGTCAATCTCCATTCAAAACGGGCTAAGAATAGTATAGATGGATGCCTTTTCCATATGACCCATATTTCTCTGTGTTGCAGAAGGACATTCAAGCAAACAATGTTAATAACAAAATGAAACGTGAATCTGGGTTTGCACTATTGTAGGCCTATAGCCTACTGCTGACCATCTAAACATCTCCTAAAAGTATAATGTCAGATATATAGGCACAGTAATGCCTCTCTTTGCCTTTCTCCTATCTTCCCCTGAAGAGCTAACCTCCCCATATAGTAGAGTATAACTTATTTTCTTAATTCAAAGGTAACAATAGGTAACACTGAATGTACTGAAAGCCAGAGTGTTGATATACTTTAAGAAATGACGTATCCACCTGTAAAATGCGTATTATGCATGTTCATTAACTTGAACTTATTGACCCCTCAAATTGGGATAGTAAGAAGTCGAAGTTGTCTTTGTTTTCTGATGTCTGTTCTCTGGCAAAAATTGACCCTAAGAATGAGACTGATGGAACATTAGTCATGTTAGTCGTTGAATTGGCATCTACTAGAAAGATTGAATTTGAGCTGGTGCGAAGATTGGTCCTACTTTGTATTGACTGTTGAGGTGCTGTAATAGAGGAGCTGTTACCATAGTTGCGGTGTCGTGTGATCTTATTGTATGTTTAATTTTGGCTTCAGCTTTTACTATTCATATTCCCATCAGACGACAGTTTTTTCCTCAAGTAACCAACAGAAACAATTAATGTTTGTCACCTTTTGCGGAATGCCTGAAAATGTTATGGTTATCGTTAAACCCCCCTACAACCTTTAATACGCGTAATGGCACCATAACAATGATGCTTCTCGTACCGTTGTCCGTTATGGTTTATGAGTTGACTTCTCTTGTATTTTTGTTTGTTTAGCTTATGTCTAGATGTTGCTCTTTTATTCCCCAAAAATATGTATGATGGCTTCTGCAGGCCCTGCTACAGTATGATGATCTCATATCTCACTCTGTTTTGAGTAGTCAACATTTTAGTTTATTTTATCGGGTCTTTTTTGGTTGCGTTCATTTGGAGAACTATGATCGTCGTCACGCAGAGCTTGGCTCCATCCATCCATCGACTCGCAGCGACTCTATCCTGAGAAAGTACGGTTGCAAAAGAAATCGGAGAACTTTCGTAGAGCTTCCCCAAACCGAACCAATGCCATATAGCTGAATTACATGCAACATGCAAGACATCATAACTAATAATGCAAGGTATTTTGTATCTTTCTGAAAGCATTGAGGGCTTCAGAGCAACTTGGCTTTTTATATACCAACTTGGAAAACTACCTCAGAACGGTCTCGGGTGCTAGTGTTGTATATCCCTAATTTATAATGACAAAGATCAATTTTAGTGACCAAATGACACAAGCCAATACTGTGTACAAACTTTATCATTTTACTTCCTTTAACCTTTAGTTAAGCAAAATTTGTAATTATGGATGAACTTTGAACGTTTTAGTATGTACATTAAAGTTCATGGGACCCAAATTTTGTAATTGGGAGTTCAAGTCTCAATGTTATGTACGCAGGCAAATCCTCCCTTTTTAAAATGTAGTAATACTGTAACTAAAACAACCAATGAACGCTCAGCAGACACTGAGTTGGGACTCATTTGTGTGGCAATGTAAGCTGTAGTCATGACTGGATGATATATCGATGTACCAATGAAATGGATATTTAGATTTGCAATGAATCACTATCAATATTCCTGCAATATGTTTTGGTAGTATAAATAGTGGGCTGCGGATTGAAAGAAAGAGGCATGTTGATGGGATGTTGTAGGCAGGGCAATAATGACTAAAGTCTGAGTTGGAGTTATGATTTGCTGAGCAGTGTAGATGGGCCAACGTTAGGTAAGATGCATGGCAGGTATCACTCTGAGCTGTACCCTGGACGGGGGTCTCCAGCACGTCTTGTGGCAACTTTCATTTAACATTTAAGCATTGGTAGGAGGTCATCTAATTAATTGAATATAGGTTACCTGTAACTTTGCAAACCTATAAGTAGTGTTTTTAGTGGTTCGTAGCTGGCTTATAGACGTCACTGAGTGATCATCAAGGATCTAACATCTGCATCTTGAAGGGATGTTATCCAGTGCCGCAATAAAACCAGCGAGGCTTTTCTTGCCCTTTGCCATTTAAAGCTGTTTGTTGCAACCAGAAAACGACAAGAACAGTAGCACGCTATTCATTATCCAAATTTGATACAGTTTTTGATATGACGATAGATGTATTTTTGCATGCTACATTTTACAAAGGGAATACACATTTGAAATTACTTTTCTCAATGTATTTGTGACATGATATACTGATGTAGTGGCATATATCGGTCATTCAAGAGATCAATCGATTGAAAGGCACTGTACAGAGAAGGTTGTATGGAAATTAAATTAAAGTTCTTATGTCATTCTTGTTGTCTGAGCTGAAAACATCCCGCATGCTATTGTTTTATGTGTGCCTTTTCAGAGATTTCCTTTCCACCTCCCATATACTGGGGTTGCCAGCCCTATTTCATTTACAGCGCCACATGAAATAATTTCTACATTAATTATCATGCAACCTTAAAAGTGAAGACGCTGCATAGAACGATCAGTATTTGTGTTTTGCACTTTCAAAGCAGTTTCAAAATTGCCCCACTTAAGGTTGGGCAAACTGACAAAAAAACAACAATAAAAGACGAGGTATTTTAAGCTATCGATAGGAATTATAAGGAATAATATGACTTTGAAGAGCTTTTCTAAAAAGTTAAAAGATATATCTATATATCTATCTATATAGATAGATATTCATATATATTCATGAAGTACCTCATAAGCCTGATATATGCTGCATTGACTTTTCTCATTTCTTTTTTTCTTTTGTGTGCTTCATATTATCCAATAAAAAATTGTATTTCCCCTTTTTTGAGAGGTTTGATCATCACCTAAGGCTGTGCACTGGCCATGCAAAAGCTATTTTCTGATTAAGGAGGTCTTGAACAACATGTAGTGCTACATGTTCACTGTCAGATGGAATGAAAGGGTATGTATGAATCTGAAGCGGAATGGTTCCGTAGGATTATGTGTAATTTATGCAATTGTTAACATTACATTTGATCAAAGGAATATTTCTAAATTGTAGCGACGGTACTTTCCATGTTTTGCTTTGTAAGGATGCTGTATGTGTCCATATAGCCTAAAACACTGGGTTAAATCAATGAGGACTTAATGTCCACCAACACAACTATCGGGTACCTGGCGACTCCATGCTGTTCAATGTGACTGGTGATTCAGGTATTGCCGTGAAAGGGCTGTATCTGCTACTGTGTCCATCCCTGTCCTATTCCCCCGCACCTTTGTCTTAAGATAGCCTTAGAACTACACATGGAGTACATTCTTCTCGTACATTACGCCTTAAAAGTACAAAATTATGCACAAGAAATCCACAACTTGCAAGAGAGCTTGATGCCCATAGACACTTCAGAAACCATGTCATGCGTCATTGCCATATATCTACCTCCTATGAATGTAGGAGTGTCCTGGAAATTGGGTTTACTATGAAAAAAAGTTGAGACATGGGAACATGTTGGCCTTTTTAAAGAAAAATATGATAAGAATTTGTTTTAGTTCCGTTTTTTTTTTTTTTTTTTTTAAATGAATGACAATCATCCCCAAATTCTTATCATATTTTTCTTTAAAAAGGCCAACATGTTCCCATGTCTCAACTTTTTTTCATAGTAAACCCAATTTCCAGGACACTCCTACATTCATAGGAGGTAGATATATGGCAATGACGCATGACATGGTTTCTGAAGTGTCTATGGGCATCAAGCTCTCTTGCAAGTTGTGGATTTCTTGTGCATAATTTTGTACTTTTAAGGCGTAATGTACGAGAAGAATGTACTCCATGTGTAGTTCTAAGGCTATCTTAAGACAAAGGTGCGGGGGAATAGGACAGGGATGGACACAGTAGCAGATACAGCCCTTTCACGGCAATACCTGAATCACCAGTCACATTGAACAGCATGGAGTCGCCAGGTACCCGATAGTTGTGTTGGTGGACATTAAGTCCTCATTGATTTAACCCAGTGTTTTAGGCTATATGGACACATACAGCATCCTTACAAAGCAAAACATGGAAAGTACCGTCGCTACAATTTAGAAATATTCCTTTGATCAAATGTAATGTTAACAATTGCATAAATTACACATAATCCTACGGAACCATTCCGCTTCAGATTCATACATACCCTTTCATTCCATCTGACAGTGAACATGTAGCACTACATGTTGTTCAAGACCTCCTTAATCAGAAAATAGCTTTTGCATGGCCAGTGCACAGCCTTAGGTGATGATCAAACCTCTCAAAAAAGGGGAAATACAATTTTTTATTGGATAATATGAAGCACACAAAAGAAAAAAAGAAATGAGAAAAGTCAATGCAGCATATATCAGGCTTATGAGGTACTTCATGAATATATATGAATATCTATCTATATAGATAGATATATAGATATATCTTTTAACTTTTTAGAAAAGCTCTTCAAAGTCATATTATTCCTTATAATTCCTATCGATAGCTTAAAATACCTCGTCTTTTATTGTTGTTTTTTTGTCAGTTTGCCCAACCTTAAGTGGGGCAATTTTGAAACTGCTTTGAAAGTGCAAAACACAAATACTGATCGTTCTATGCAGCGTCTTCACTTTTAAGGTTGCATGATAATTAATGTAGAAATTATTTCATGTGGCGCTGTAAATGAAATAGGGCTGGCAACCCCAGTATATGGGAGGTGGAAAGGAAATCTCTGAAAAGGCACACATAAAACAATAGCATGCGGGATGTTTTCAGCTCAGACAACAAGAATGACATAAGAACTTTAATTTAATTTCCATACAACCTTCTCTGTACAGTGCCTTTCAATCGATTGATCTCTTGAATGACCGATATATGCCACTACATCAGTATATCATGTCACAAATACATTGAGAAAAGTAATTTCAAATGTGTATTCCCTTTGTAAAATGTAGCATGCAAAAATACATCTATCGTCATATCAAAAACTGTATCAAATTTGGATAATGAATAGCGTGCTACTGTTCTTGTCGTTTTCTGGTTGCAACAAACAGCTTTAAATGGCAAAGGGCAAGAAAAGCCTCGCTGGTTTTATTGCGGCACTGGATAACATCCCTTCAAGATGCAGATGTTAGATCCTTGATGATCACTCAGTGACGTCTATAAGCCAACTACGAACCACTAAAAACACTACTTATAGGTTTGCAAAGTTACAGGTAACCTATATTCAATTAATTAGATGACCTCCTACCAATGCTTAAATGTTAAATGAAAGTTGCCACAAGACGTGCTGGAGACCCCCGTCCAGGGTACAGCTCAGAGTGATACCTGCCATGCATCTTACCTAACGTTGGCCCATCTACACTGCTCAGCAAATCATAACTCCAACTCAGACTTTAGTCATTATTGCCCTGCCTACAACATCCCATCAACATGCCTCTTTCTTTCAATCCGCAGCCCACTATTTATACTACCAAAACATATTGCAGGAATATTGATAGTGATTCATTGCAAATCTAAATATCCATTTCATTGGTACATCGATATATCATCCAGTCATGACTACAGCTTACATTGCCACACAAATGAGTCCCAACTCAGTGTCTGCTGAGCGTTCATTGGTTGTTTTAGTTACAGTATTACTACATTTTAAAAAGGGAGGATTTGCCTGCGTACATAACATTGAGACTTGAACTCCCAATTACAAAATTTGGGTCCCATGAACTTTAATGTACATACTAAAACGTTCAAAGTTCATCCATAATTACAAATTTTGCTTAACTAAAGGTTAAAGGAAGTAAAATGATAAAGTTTGTACACAGTATTGGCTTGTGTCATTTGGTCACTAAAATTGATCTTTGTCATTATAAATTAGGGATATACAACACTAGCACCCGAGACCGTTCTGAGGTAGTTTTCCAAGTTGGTATATAAAAAGCCAAGTTGCTCTGAAGCCCTCAATGCTTTCAGAAAGATACAAAATACCTTGCATTATTAGTTATGATGTCTTGCATGTTGCATGTAATTCAGCTATATGGCATTGGTTCGGTTTGGGGAAGCTCTACGAAAGTTCTCCGATTTCTTTTGCAACCGTACTTTCTCAGGATAGAGTCGCTGCGAGTCGATGGATGGATGGAGCCAAGCTCTGCGTGACGACGATCATAGTTCTCCAAATGAACGCAACCAAAAAAGACCCGATAAAATAAACTAAAATGTTGACTACTCAAAACAGAGTGAGATATGAGATCATCATACTGTAGCAGGGCCTGCAGAAGCCATCATACATATTTTTGGGGAATAAAAGAGCAACATCTAGACATAAGCTAAACAAACAAAAATACAAGAGAAGTCAACTCATAAACCATAACGGACAACGGTACGAGAAGCATCATTGTTATGGTGCCATTACGCGTATTAAAGGTTGTAGGGGGGTTTAACGATAACCATAACATTTTCAGGCATTCCGCAAAAGGTGACAAACATTAATTGTTTCTGTTGGTTACTTGAGGAAAAAACTGTCGTCTGATGGGAATATGAATAGTAAAAGCTGAAGCCAAAATTAAACATACAATAAGATCACACGACACCGCAACTATGGTAACAGCTCCTCTATTACAGCACCTCAACAGTCAATACAAAGTAGGACCAATCTTCGCACCAGCTCAAATTCAATCTTTCTAGTAGATGCCAATTCAACGACTAACATGACTAATGTTCCATCAGTCTCATTCTTAGGGTCAATTTTTGCCAGAGAACAGACATCAGAAAACAAAGACAACTTCGACTTCTTACTATCCCAATTTGAGGGGTCAATAAGTTCAAGTTAATGAACATGCATAATACGCATTTTACAGGTGGATACGTCATTTCTTAAAGTATATCAACACTCTGGCTTTCAGTACATTCAGTGTTACCTATTGTTACCTTTGAATTAAGAAAATAAGTTATACTCTACTATATGGGGAGGTTAGCTCTTCAGGGGAAGATAGGAGAAAGGCAAAGAGAGGCATTACTGTGCCTATATATCTGACATTATACTTTTAGGAGATGTTTAGATGGTCAGCAGTAGGCTATAGGCCTACAATAGTGCAAACCCAGATTCACGTTTCATTTTGTTATTAACATTGTTTGCTTGAATGTCCTTCTGCAACACAGAGAAATATGGGTCATATGGAAAAGGCATCCATCTATACTATTCTTAGCCCGTTTTGAATGGAGATTGACAACTGAACTGAGACATCCATGTAGGGACCAGTTGAAGAAGTCATACAAACCAACAAAGGGTAAAGCCGAGCAATGACGACGTTAAACAATCTCTAAAACACTCCCAACAACTCGATTAAGCATGATGAAAAAAGATCAACAGACAATCCAATTGAATCCAATTCAATTGTTGCATTCAAGCAACAGAGGCACGTGAAATGTGCCTACTGGTGAGCTGAATTGGTCTATGATATCCATGATGATATGCCATTTAGTTAAACAAAACAGACCCCTCATAACCATACTCTTTCGCAATTAAATGTGCCTTTTCCCTAAAAACTGTCAAGATCTGATCAGAGGGCACCCTTAAGCCTAGTTTTTATGCAAGTACTAGACTAGAAATGGTGCATGTATGATTTAAATGTGATTTCATTATTTACATCCTGGGCTTGCTATTGTTCAGGTCACTCTCAAATTAAACACTTATCCCTCATTGGAATGACAACACACACACCCATGAACATATCCATTCACTGGAAATAGATTAGCTTCAGATAAACTGTGTCCCCCAACGATGAAAAATGTATAGGTTGACAGATAATTCAACTACATCCTGATATGTAACTAGTTCTATCTGCATGGCCAGTGGCAACATTCCATGATGCATTTTTGCAGCTTGACTTCTCTATAAATGCTGTAGTTTCGGTGACCACAGAAACAAGTACTAGGCCTACACATATTCATCGAAGAACCAATTTGCTGGATACTTTCCACACACTAGAGATAGACAGACAGACTACAAACAACCAGTAAGATATAGCCTAGCCTACATATTGAATGTCCAACAAAAGTCAAAATAAATGTCAGTTTCACAATGATTTGCATATGCACTGTTACGCTTCACCATAGCTCAAAACTGAGATCATAACTAATGAACAGCAACATTTTATGGGGGGAGATTCAATGACAACCTATTGGCAGTTATTTCTGTAATAAAACATTAAAGGCATTATTCTCTGTAATATCACCCACTGCATGCTATTTGGCTAGTTAGTATCCCTCTCGACCATTGGGTGTAAAAATGAATTTCTGAATTAGTAGTGCCCGTACATTATGTGTATCCGGGACCAGTTGGTTAACAAGCTATGCAATGAGTTGGTGTGGTCTCACCAGACAAACTAGCCTGGTATTAAACAAAGTAAGCTTCATGATGAACATCCACCTGCCCTCATCACCTCTCCTCTCTAAAACAGAACAATCTGAACGTCCAACCATCTGAAACACACTAGACTCAACTCAAGCAATAGCTCCAAAAGTCATTTTATTTTAGTGCAAAAATAACATTGTTATCAAATGTTGTACAGGTCTGGTAATCTAAGGTGCTGGCATAAATAGGTAACTTAAAACATGAATAAGCAGTATTAGAAACAAATTTAGGATGAACAAAGGATATGAGGTAAAATGATTTAGGAAACGGTGGAGTGAAAGATGAAGCGTTCAACGTACTGAAACGAGAACATTCACATTTCATTGGACAAGCACATATTCTGCATTGATGAGGGTATCCTATAGAAAAAGCTGAGTGACTGATTTGAGTTCCCACAATAATACCAGCAACTCAAGTTCTATCCTAAAAATCGACCTAAATAACAAATTGTGAGATAACGAACCAAATTAGTGATACTTTTCATGAACTCTATATGGGTCTATGGGAATATAGCGGTACATGTTGTACATTTAAAATGTCAAGCCAAGGGTTAAAATAAGAGACAATACCCATAGTCAAATTCAGATTTTTGGTGGTGAGCTGCTATGACTTTCATTACCCTTTTCTTTACTGACATGTTACTTGCGAACATACCTACATATGCAACATGTCTATATTCAAAGATATGCAATACGCTTCTTTAAGTCAGATTGTATTGTTATCCATCATTGGTTTCTAAACTTCCCATATCCATCTCAAATAAAAAAAAAAGGTGCTAAAAATGCTGTTCCATTGGCATGTAGAAAAAAAGGAAAAAGCCAAAAGCTTTGTACGACCAACAAATACTTTCCTAACAATTTGGGTCTTACAGCTCAATGCTAAAGATCCCAAGACTTTCAAGCCACTTTTTTCTTGAAAAAACATTTAGAACATGCTTCAGGATAGCTTACAAAAACTAGGATTACAGAATGCCGGTTCACTGTCCCACATGGCAAACGTTGAAAAACGTTGAACCTCAATACAAGACTCAAGCGATGCCTATCAGATAGATATATCACGTGTAATTATGAGGAAATGACCAGCAGTGTGATGTTACCCTAACACTTGAACAGGTAACAAGAGGTAGAACACACAGCCATTTCCACACAATTGCACCTCCATGGTGGAGAGAGATTGATCAGATGCCGCTGTCCCAAGTCTTTGGGCCTTTGTGACCAGCTCTCAGGGTCACATATATATACATCTTTTTGTCAGGGAAACACATGCTCTTATCAGAGGCAAACTTTAGCAGGACCTCGGTCGGTCGGTCTTCAGACAGTTCAGGGCCCAGTGATTCCCCCCTAATCCAACCAATCCATTCTCACGGTTCTACATCCTACGGGGGGTGACCACAGCCTCATAAAAATGTCAAGATGCTACAACTAATTTTACAAACAACAGAACACCTTAGCCTCACACCCATGTCTCATGGATCATTAAACACCCTTCCATTTCCCCCATCCTCCTTGTAGAAGCCATTTTAGACACAGTCATACAGCCACAACCACTACTACAGCTCTCACACAGGATCATATATATATATATATATATATATATATATATATATATATATATACACCTTTTACCCTGGAAACACATGATCTTATCAACGTCACGTCCGTGCCACTGTGGCAGACCCCTCGTTTGAAACTAAACATTTTTTAAAAAATGAACCTTTTTTTTTAAACCCCCTTTTATTAACCCTAACCCTTCATTATTGAACACAATACTAGCACTAGAGTAGCAGCCTAACCATTTTTTAATTGCACATTTTAACCCCCCAGTATTGAAGTTTTATTTTAAGCCTCACATGCAATTTTGACATAGAGGCCTGTATGCATCATAAAGTCATCACCACCCCTCCCAACACCCCTTATCAGTGACAAACTTTAGCTGAACCCCCGATGGTTCTTCAGACAGTTCAGGGCCCCCCATGGGGACCCCCACCCCTCACCCCTATTCCATCCAATCCATTCTCGCGGTTCTACAGCGCCCGAGGGTGACCATATCCTCATAAAAATGTCATGTTCCGACAAACCCTGAACACCTTAGACTCTCACCCACGTCTCATAGGGCAATAAACCCCCCTTCCCAACACCCCTTATCTGTGACAAACTTTAGCTGACCCCCCTATGGTTCTTCAGGCAGTTCAGGGCCCCCCAGGGGGGCCCCCTCCACATCCCCTACCCACCCCTCCCTCCTAACCCACACCTTCCATTCTCACGGATCTACATCCTGTGGGCGGGGCCACAGCCTCATAAATTATGTGACGTCATCACTTTTTGTCACAATGTGTATACTATATTCTCTCATGTGCATCCCTTCATGGACACAATTCACCTATCTTCTTGGTGTGGAGAGTCTTGTTGATGCGGTGGACCAGAATCAAAGGGCTGCACACACACACACACACACACACACACACACACTATTACCTTCCCGTTTCCCTGACACGGTTTAGTTCTCACCCGGTAATCCGGTGTGTCTCGTCTCAACAGTTATCCGGTATGGTGGCAGTAAAGTTATCTTACTGCCTACCGGGGGGGGGCTTACGGCTTTATAGAAGCACAGCTGGCGAGGAAGAGGATAGAGATGATGATGATGGTGGTAGTGGAGACCTGCTAAGCATGTCAGGGTGGCAAGAAGAGTGTGTGTGTGTGTGTGTGTGTGTGCGCATGTGTGCTGCTCATGTACAATCAAAACATTTATATGCAAGTTTTGTTTTTGTTTATTGGCAAATAAAAGGTTGGCGATGCCAATTAAACAACAACAGCCAAATTAAACATTTTTACAAACATTTGTGTGGGTGAGGAGAGAAACCTGAGAGGGCTCATACAGACACCTTGCCACTTCATCTCAGATAAGAAATAAACAAAGCAAAGCTGAAGGCATGAAAGGGGAAAGCAACAATAAACACAAATCAATAAAAATTACAGAGAGAGAAAAGCAACAAATCAAAACAGCGAAATGCAGTCAGATAGTACTTATACAGACACAGTGAATAATGACCTTTTTTTAATGTTTTTTGTAAGTTGACGGTGATGGAGTAGTGTATAGATTATTCATAAGGCATCACAACTAGTTTGTAAGGAAGCACTTGGTAAGTAATGCACTGCTCAGTGACTGATGAAGTCCCTGTACGTCAGACATCAGAGAGAAGTGTAGGTCACACTTGAAATGAAGTACACAATGAAGTAAAGTGTGGCTGCTAGTGAATAGAGATGATCCTTAATCGACAGCCTACACACACACACACACACACACACACACACACACACTGGCGCAAAGGCACACATGCGCACACACACACACACGTTTGCTGGTGTTTGGGCCAAGATGCAGTGGGTGTGTGTCTTCCGGTAGGAACAGATGGCCTAAACTCTAGAGGGCTGATCGACGTGAGGATGGAGGTCAGATCACCCAAGGAAGAGGAGAAGGGGGAAGGGAGGGAGAGAGAGAGAGAGCAGGCGGGTAGAGGAAGAGGGATGGGGCAAGTGGGGGAGAAAGAGGGAATACAGAAAGAGACTGGAAATAGGAGGGGAAAGAGATGGAGGTCAGCTCACCCCAGGGAGAGAGGGAAGAGAGAGATATGAGGCTGGAAAATAGGGGATGAGAGAGAAAAGAGGAACAGCACTGGAGGACGAGTCAGAGATAGAGAGATGAGGAGGGGGAGAGAGGGAAATGGGGAGGAGCAAAGTGAGAGAAAAGACGGGGAAACGGTATAACTTGAGATAGGAGACAGAGAGAGAGAGAGAGGGGGGGGGGGGGGGGGGGTGAAAAGATGTAAAGGGAGACTGGAACAGGGGAAAGATACAGAGGGAGAAAGGAGGAGGGGATGGAAACTGAGAGGAGGAGACTGAGCCAGACAGAGAGAGCCCAGGCAAGAGGAGGAGAAGAGGGAGAGAGAGAGGATGCTATCAGAAACATTGCCTCATTAAAAGCAACCATTCTTTTTTTCATAGAGAGCTAAGATATGACCCATAAGCAGAGGGCTGCTGGACAAACTTTAAGCATCCTTGAAAAATGAATGGAAATCGCACTCAGCAGCGCTTACTAATTGAAAGGCACAGGGCATTTGAGCTAAGCATGCTTGGGACTTGTCAGAATGGAATTAAGTTATTGAGAAAATGCTAATGAGATTATGAGTATGAAGAGGAAGTGTGTCTGCATATTTGGGCGAGGAAATTATGTCTGTGTGTGTCTGTGTGTGTGTGTGTGTGTGTGTGTGTGTGTGTGTGTGAGAGAGAGAGAGAGAGAGAGAGCATCCAGCTAGTCTGCAGTTGATTGTTACTTGGTTGGTTGGTGTCTGGGCTTAGCTAGTGTGTAGTGCAGGCACGCACGCAGACAGTCACTCTCTCTCTCTCTCTCTCTCTCTCTCTCTCTCTCTCTGTGTCTCTCTCTCTCTCTTTAATCATGGGCCGGGGGCCACGCGGAGCGACGACAAAGGTTAACGCTCCCCGGAGGAACGGAGCAATTGTAAATGAGGCGGAGGTGAAGATGAGCCACAGAAGCAGCCACATCAAAGAAACGAGGGATGAGGCGAACGTGTGGAGAGAGGGACCTTAAACGAGACTGACACGGCAAAAAAAAAAGATATAATGTTTCTCACCCGTGCGTGAACACGCACACGTGCGCACACACACACACACACACAAACACACTACAATTTAGTAGAGGCCTAGTTGGTGGCCTTTTTGGTTATGTTTACAGAGCCATGTTACAGGCCGGCTATGCTGTTTTAGAATGATTTGATCGTAGTTCAAGTGTCTGTGTGTATTTGTGTGTGTCTGTATAGTGTATCTGTGTGTGTATGTGTGTGTCTGTGGCTCCAATCCTCCTTCCATCCTCATTTCAGGTCAGATATTGTGTGGTGGCTCTGCTAAAATGTATTAAGTGAGATGGCTGAAGGTGGCCCCGGGGCCTAAACCTGTGCTTACGTACACACACACACACACACACACACACACACACACACACACACACACACACACACACACACACACACACACACACACACACACACACACACACACACACACACACACACACACACACACACACACACACACACACAGCCTCTTGTGCCCTACTTCTACTCCATTGAACCCACCCAACTAAATAACAGTTAGTGCCAAAATAAGGCGACATCATACCTTGGTGATTAACCATCTCTCCCTGACACAAATATGCAGTATGTGTTAGCCTCCGGGCCTGGAGCTATTGTGCATGAATACTATAATTACTCAGTGTCCATTCAGTCTACATGTTATACACAAGCCCCTTAGGCTAGCTCAAATCGAGCTCTGTCTAAGAGAAAACCTCCCTAATTGCAGTCGCTTTCGGAAATGAAAAGTAGGATTATATTCTTTTTGACACACAGTAGATTCCACTCCGGATACGGGCTGATATGCATTGGCGTGGCCGTGAATTTAAGCGCGAGGCCAGAGCATGGAAAAATTATGTGCGATCGGGGGGACCGGCAAAGAGCACTGCACTTAATCAGAGTTTGCATTAATTCAATCGGCACTTATACGGAATTAACTGCACTCTCAACTGTTATACAGTCCAGAGTTCAGTCCAATCTATTAATAGCATTGTATTTGTATAGTGCTTTAATGAAACAGTTTCAAACAGTCCACACTGACCTATTTTCTTACAACTGTCTCCATCCCACTGTCAGTGAGCGGGCCTACAGTGTAAACACTGCAGGTGTCTTCTTAAAACCCATCATCTTCCTGAGGATATAAACAAGCACACAACAGCGTGAGCATCCTGTACCACACAGTCACCTCACAAATTCATCCAATGGCCATGAGGTGTCGTATAAAAGGCAACAACCTGAACGTCCTACTCTGCAAGTGAAGCCAAGACAGGTCGCTCTTGCTGGTAAAAACAGAAAACCCCCCTTTAAGGCAAAAAACAATAAATATTTCCATCCTGGTATGGAGGGAGGACTTGACCCCAGCAACCCAAGTTCAAAGGTCAAATGTCATCTGTCTGTTCTAACACTTCATTGGTTAAGGCCAGGGGTGGTCTTCCAGGAGAACTGCTGTACTGTGTGTATCCCATGCCCCTCCCAACACCCCTCCCCCCTTCCCTCCTCCTCCCCCCTTCCAGCATGCACCCTTCGAGCGAAGCAGAGTCTAATTTATTCAGGCGCATCCACCTCTCTTTGTTTGCTTCGCTCTCGTTTTTTTTTTTTCCTTTTCTTAAAAAAAAGAAAGTTTTTTCTGCACCTTTTTTTTTTACAGCCTTCAGTTCTTCATTTGCCATTGTTTGTGTAGTAATAAGTTATTCTACGCCAACAGAGTTGCTGTGGTTTAAACACAATATGTGAATAAGTGTTAAAGGGATGGTTCCGGCCTATTTTCGGTGACATACGATCTTACCCTGAGTTGCCCTCAGAAGCCAATAGTGAAAGATTCTTCGGTTCTCCGTTATCTACCACAGCACAGGCTAGTGGCGGCACCGTCTCCAAGAGACAGGATTCCAACGTCCCTAAGCTGGCATCATATGAGGACAACTCAGGGTAAGATGATATTTCACCTCAACATGAAAATACATTGAACCATCCCTTTAAGATTATTATTGGGTCAGCATTTGTAGGTTCTCGAGGCTCTATTCTAAGTATTTGTTTTGGATGTTTTATGACAAGAGGGGAGACATAGTATAATTATGTTTAAAGCTGCAGGTTACTGGTGGAGGCCAGGTCAGGCATGTGTGTGTTATTCGTCTTGGACACTCTCGGGACACAAATTCACATATTTAGGGTAACACTTTTTTTCCCCACTGTTTCACATAAGCACGGGAAAAAAGATTAGTGTCACCCCTTCCCCAACCCCTCTACCCCCACCCTCTCTACCCCCACCCTGCAAACCCCCAACCCCTCTACAACACCGCCAACCCCTATACACCCACACTACAGCACCCCCACCCCCAACCCCTATACCCCCAACCTCTACAACACCCCCAACCCCCATACACCCACCCTGCAAACCCCTCTACCCCCTCCCTGCAAACCCCTCAACCCCTCTACCTCACTCTGCAAACCCCCAACCTCTCTACACCCAACCCCTCTACCCCCAACCTCTCTACACCCAACCCCTCTACACCCACCCTGCAACACCCCCAACCCCCAAACCCCCACCCTGCAAACCCCTCTACCCCTCTACACCCACCCTGCAAACCCCCAACCCCTCTACCCCCAACCCCTCTACCCCCACCCTGCACACCCCCAAGCCCTCTACCTTCAAACGCTCTACACCCACCCTGCAACACCCCCAAACCCTCTACCCCCAACCCCTCTACACCCACCCTGCAAACCCTCTACCCCCAACCCCTCTACCCCCACCCTGCAACACCCCCAGAATAAAAGAGCCCGATCAAATAGTCTTATTCATTCGCTTTGACATATCGTTATTTCAGACCTAATCTATTCATCTCTCTCTCTCTCACACACACACACACACACACACACACACACACACAGGCTGAAGAGCAGTCTGTCTGCATAATCACCTGACAACAAGGCGGCCATTGTCCTCTCTTATGACTTTCTAATGGCGCCTGACAGCTCGAGGGGAGGAAGGCTGACAGGATCAAGGCCTGCCTGTGACACAGCCCACAAGAGAACCCAATCACAAGTCTAACATGTGGTGTGGCAAAATAGAGACATGCTTTAGTCAGCTGAGAGACTGTGTGGCAGCATTAGCGCGTGCACACACACACACACACACACACACACACACACACACACACACACACAGCTCACCCCCCTGAGTCAAATGAACTCCATGTGAGAAACACGGTGAGAAACACGGGCAATGGGAAGGAGCTCCTCTTTGATTTTAAGTCATGAACAACTATTACTTGAGTCTTTTTATTGTTTGTCTACTGATATTCCATGGTTTTACGAGAAGCATGTGGGTAATACATGCTAATAAACATGTTAATAAGAAGCATGTGGGTAATACATGCTAATAAACATGTTAATAAGAAGCATGTGGGTAATACATGCTAATAAACATGTTAATAAGGGGAAATCTATGTAGACCGGCTGTTTTAAAGATTTTGTGTCGAATGAATGAAGTATCAAGGATCATGACTGTGATGTTCGAATGCCATACATAACAGTTTAATTAGGGATGAGGTTGTTGACAGTAAAGTAAAACTTTCTTTTGTTCTTTTCAGAATACCCACGCAGGTTAATCGCCTGTATGCCTTAGAAATAACCTTTAAATGAAACATTGACATTAAAGATTAAGGAAACATGGAATTCTGGTCTTCCTATAAATTAGATTCTGTGTCGTGCGTAGGCGTGACGTTTCCATAATTACTTCCCGAAATTGAAATCCCAGCTCAACGTCGTACTTTTAATCACAGCAGACTTTTGCGTCTCGATTTAATTGTGTTCATAAAACCAACTGAGTTGCATGCAAAGACGAGGACAGTTTCAACCGGGTGTGTTCTACGTCGTATCTTGAGTAGTATCGACTGTGTGTCTCTACCTCCAGCTTCGTCACAAATTGCCCAGGGTAACATTGATTGCGGTTATGAGTCTGAATGGTTGTAGATTACAACATGGCGACTGTGATAGATTTGTAATAAAAGGAAAAAAAAAACAGATGCTTGATTGTTATTAAATCTTAGGTCTCGCAGTTTAATCCTCTTTACCTCTTATTAGTCACGTCTGACAAGTTAGCGAGAGGGAGAGGTGTGTGTGTGTGTGTGTGTGTGTGTGTGTATGTATGTATGTATGCATGTGTGTGTGTGTGTGTGTGTGTGTGTGTGTATGTATGTGTGTATGTGTGTGTATGTATGTGTGTGTGTGTGTGTGTGTGTGTGTGTGTGTATGTGTGTGTGTGTGTGTGTATGTGTGTATGTGTGTGTATGTATGAATGTGTCTGTGTATGTATGAATGTGAATGTGTATGAGTGAGTGTACAGTTGTTTGTGCACATGTGTATTTGTCCATCTCTACTGCATGATGCTGTATGTGCTGTGTGTGTGTGCCTGTGTGTCTGTCTGTGTGTGTGTGTGTGTGTGTGTGTGTGGTCTGTGAGTGTGCGCAAGAGTGTGTATGTGTGTGTATTTGCGTGTGGTAATGCTTGTTGAAAGGGGTGAAAATAATTTTTTGTTCGTGTGTATTATTTCGTTCCTAAGTGCCCACAGGCTTGTGGGTTCCCAAGGTCTGGCCGGGGTGGTGGCTGTAAATGATTATGATGGCGATTTTACCACCTCTAGTCTATTTAACAAGTTATGGCTCATAAAGTAGTAATGATGTTTGCCAAAGATTAATTAACATACAGGGAAGAGGGCAGGAAATGACCTGAGCTCTGGACCAATACAGTGGCAGAGATCCTTGGCGGTGGTGGACACATATTTGTGTTTTCGAATGTGTGTACAGTACGTGGACTTTTACTGGACTCAATACTGTGTGTGTGTGTGTGTGTGTGAGTGAGTGAGTGAGTGAGTGAGTGAGTGAGTGAGTGAGTGAGTGAGCGAGCATGGAAAATGGTATGGTGCAGCAATGTCTAAATCCAAACATTGTAAAAAAATAAAATAAATATTTGTAATCAAGGCCCTTAAGTCAATGTTGAAAAATAACCATCACATTACAACGTCGAATCAACTGTCAATTCCATCTAACATTTAACTGCAACAACAACTTTCAAATAACAATGTCAATCCAACATTGCAACACCTACAAAAGATCCAGGTTTTGCTTTTTGATGTTTAAAAAACGTTCAAAAGCAATACTCTCACAACCGTTGTACAACGTCAGTTTGGTTCGTTTCTGACTCTTGCACAACTGTGACACAATGAAAAACGTCCATGGGGTACAGACACTAAACTGTCAATCCACAAAATGACAATGTACTGTATTTGCTCTCCGCTAACCAGGTCACCGAGTTGCCATTGAGTAATCGACTCCTCACACTTGACAAGATTCATGTACTGAATAGCCACAGTAACACAGGAGCACCTGACACAGTCCTGTCCATTCAGTCCAAAGGTAAAGGAGTTTTATTGTTAATGATAGCGTGCGGTGGTAGCCCTGTCATTACCAGCCATGTACCTGACAAGAGCCAAGGCCACTCTCATCACACAACAATGGACTGGTGAGTGAGAATGGAAGGAAGTTCCGCTCAATGGAAACACATACCTTTCAAAGAGAAGAATACACAATCAATACACACATTATATACACACACACACACACAGTATATACACACACACACACACACACACACACACACAGTATACACACACACACACACACACAGTTGAAAAATAACCATCACATTACGTCTAATCAACTGTTAATTCCATCTAACATTTGACTGCAACAACAGCTGTAAAATAACAATGTATATCGCACACCCACACACACACACAGTATATACACACACACACACACACACATACACACAGGAATGCACTTACACTCAAGCACTCACACAGAGAATGTGCACACAGGCATACAAGTACCCTAAGCTTTGTGTTTTGCACATTCCAGAGAGATGGGATGAGATTCCTGTGCTACATTCTAATTTAGCTCTTTAACGAGCAACCAGTCAGTAACACAATCAAAGCTCACTCAACTTCACAACCAGCCTAATCATATTACCTCCAAGGTAATGAACAGGCTGTTCCGTACTGGGTATTTCCTCAGCAGAGCCGTGATATGTGATTATGTGCTTTAATTTACCAGGCACCAAATAAGTTTGCGTGTTGAAAAAAAAAAAGTTTTTTTATTATTTAAGTGTAAATTGCCTCAACAAATTACAACTGAACTGGCGTACTGTCAGTTGGAGTTGGCATGAATGTGTGTGTGTGTGTGTGCTCGTGTGTGAGAGAGTGTGTGTGTGTGTGTGTGTGTGTGTGAGTGTGTGTGTACGCAAACTTCTGTGCTTGCGTGTCTGTGTAGCGCATGTTATGGACAGAAGCTGTCCTCACCGATTTGGCTCCGGAACTCAGGATTAGCGCGAGAACACAGATTTGGTTAAAAAAGCAGTGAGCAATTTCACACCTTTTCAGGCGGTTAACCTGATTTTAAAGGAAGGCGAAAGAGACAGCATGTCAATGTGTAAGACATTGTTAAAGAGACAGTTCTTTCTTAAAGGGCAGTAGGGCAAGAGGAGGAGAAGAAAGAAGGGGAGTTGAAAAGATGAAAAGTAGTCTTGAACGAGTGCAGTTTCCTCAAAAGAAGGATTACTATATCGTAGGGACATTCACATCCATGCCTTAAAGGTATTGTGTATACTTATTTTTTTATACTTATTTTTTTGCGTGAAAATAGTTTACCATAACTTTATGGTCTACAGTTGTGTTGTTTTTCACCTTTAGTTAATTGATTGAGTCTTGTCATTGATTGGCTGCAAGTCATATGGTGTGTCTGGTCACAATTAGGTCCTGACGAACAAAAAGAAAGATGGAAACGAATGTTTGGAACTCGAGGCTCATATTTGAATTCTCCAAACAAACAACGTTTCTCTGACTGAAACATCATGTTGTTTCCAAACACGGGGAGAAATATAGCCGGTTGATTGGCTCATTGGCTGGTCCTATCGTTGGCGCCACTAAACCCGGTCCTGTCAGATCGGCGAACAGATGGTCTTTAACGAACTGGATCCCGCCCGGACATTTCAACGTGGGGGAATAGAATGACAGTGATGGGCACTAAATGCGCTTGGACAGCGGAATTTAATGTTACCTCGGGGAGAGAGAGATAGAGGAGAGGAAAAGGGGGAAAGGGGTTAGAGTTAGAGGAGGGGGAGAAGGGAAGGGGGTGCAGAAACAAAGTATTTAGGGGTCCTCCGATGAGGGGGGGCTAATATGGGCTAATACATTTTAAAAAACAAACTAATACTGCCTAACTGCCACCTGAGGTGGAACTAACTTAACTCAGTCACATTCGTAGCTTTTCATAACAACCGGATTGTAAGATTTCATACAAATTTGGTGTTCTGCTTTTTGTACGAGTTCATACGAATTAAGCGTGAGAAAGCGTTACGATAGGATGGGAGATGCTGTATGAAGACCGTCATTTAGTTAAAAAGGTGAAGCATGTTGTTTTGCATGTTGCTGCCCTCTCTACATACCAGAGATTTTAGCTATTGCATGTGAAATGTTGAAATACATGAAGATGTTTTGAGACAAGCATTTCTGTTCCAGAATGATGACTAAATATCAGTATTTCCACTCCAATGTTTTCCGTTCTCGCGGAGGTAAATCAAAAAGTCTGGGATCGTTGCATTGTGACTGGGGGGGGTGGGGGGACCCCACGGCGCCTGATATTGAAATTGATTTGTTTGACATTGATCGTGTTCCCTGTTCGGAGTGCAACATCCACAGTACACTGCTCTCTATTGTCTCTGACTTTGTCTCTCGTTCACCCCTCAAGCAAAGAAACTCTGGAGAAACCACGTCTCGCCAACAATCATCCTCTCCAAAAACAACGAGGGAATGATAAATCGGTGAGGAAAAGTGAGTGCATGAAAAATCTTCCAACGAAGACCGTCCTCGCCCAAGAACAGAAAAGCTTTTCTTTCTTCTTCTCCCTCTTCCTACAGTACAATACATCTAATTATATTCAGACAACTAAACATGCTTGCTCTTTAGGACGGCAGAGATAGTGTGGAATTGGCTCATTTGCACAATAATAAATGTAGGTTTGAGCCCATAGAAAGGCCATTAACATTTAATGACACACGGCCATTATCTCCAAAGTGGGCTTATCCATGTGACGCCTGTCGATGTGTGGGGAATGATCAAACGCACCAGCCAACGTCTGTCTTCCACCCTGCCTGCCTGCAAACCCTCCATCTTACCCCACCAATGGCAGATCTGACAGCACTTTGTAATGTGGAAGAAGATGGAAGGAGAGAGAGGGAGGAAGAGATGGGGAAGGAAGAGTGAGGGGGAGGATCTGGACAGAGAGAGAGAGAGGAAGAGAAAGAAAGAAGAAAATAACTATTAAGGAGCGATTGTGCTTCTGACTCGAATTCAACAACAGTTGACGGTATACAGTGATTGTCAGATTCAAGTGGGAGGGGCAAACAGGTTGATTATTGCATTCAGCAAACATGGGGAATACTATACTTACTATACTATACTTAGCCCTACCTACCATTGTGCTGCCATCACAGAGAAAGAGCATGTGCCACTTTAGCTGCTACATAGTGTTCTAGCAGGTATACCGGTAAAACACATTCATCTGTCAACATGATGGACCAGGTTGAAAAAAAATCTGCCACAGTACATTTTTACCTGTCATTATATTTGTCACATGTTAACAGATCAGGGAATGGTTGCCCAACCAGTCAACGAATTATCATGAGAGAAAGTTATATTGTACATAGACTATCCGCAACATCTGCTCAGGTGACGTCACAGGGAAGCTGCAGTGACAGATCAATCACGCTGCATGATTAGATCCTTTGCTGTTTCAACTGTGGTTCGTTCTTTCGCAGCAATATTTCTGTCTGCATTTCTCTGCAACTTTTTTTGGTCGACGCGTTTCGATCCCTCACTCGGGACCGTGGCAAAACGCCCTGATTGCCTGGTCCAAACCGGCAACCTGAACGGATACAAGGATGATATCCGGTCTACATAAGGCAGTCTCCAGACCAGCGCTGAGGACACTATGCGGCACAAAGGGCCCAGTCACGTCCAGGCTGTAGAACCTTGAAAGGTTTGAGGAGAAAGCCCAGCTCGCAGTCACACAGAGTATCTCCAAATAGGCTCACTTTGTGAATGCCCCTTGGGCCAGAGGCAGACCGAATAGCTGAGTCTGGTACTCGTAAGATACTCCCAAATCGGAGAAACCGTCTGTTTGTCTCACAACCCTCTGTGTGGAAACATGCCTCGTTGAGGTCAACTGTGGTGAACCAGTTGCCCGGGTGATTTGCTTCTTAACATGGCCTTGTGCGTAGGCATCCGAAATCCGAAACTGGCTGTTGAGGCGCCGTAGGTCAAATACGGGGCGCACATCCCCCACTTCTTAGGAACAATAAAGTACCAGCTGTAGAACCCCAGTTGGGATTCTGTCACTGGAACCACTCGGATCGCGCCTTTGGCCAACAGGGAGGACATCTCCTCCTGTAGGATTTTCGCGTCCCTGTGTTCAACTGATTGCACCACCCCCGCAAAGGCAGGGAGCGGAACTGCAAGCTGCAATCTGCAGCCCTGTGACACCAGTGGACCCAGGAGGCGGCCGAGTACATGCACCGCTGCTCCGAACGGGCAGACAGAAGAGGAGAGGAGCAGGTGGGGCCTGCAGTGGCAGGTCGTGACCCTTAGGGGGGGCAGGCTGCTCGGGTGCCCATTGGGCTGGAGGTGGAGATTTGTGTTTTCAATACAATAACTCTTAAAACACCTCTGGCCCATGCGCCAGGGGAATAAAGTGCAGGTGTGGGTGCAAGCCCGTCCCAGCCAGGACTTATTGAGCATAAGGAGGCCTGAGCAGTGCCGTCTGGTAGGGTTGGCGGGCTTGTGTACACCGGGACTCCTCTCCCCAGCCCCTCTCTTCAGGAGCTTCCTGCTCTGTGCCTTGGCTGAGAAGGGCTGCTTTCACGATGCCTTGGTAGGGTTGAGGCATTCGGCGAGGAGAGGCACACACTGCCCCACGGATAGTACGGTAGGTCATCCTTGTCCCATCTAGCCTGCATGATTAAATTCTTTGCTGTTTCAACTGTGGTTCGTTCTTTTGCAGCAACATTTCTGTCTGCATTTCTCTGCAACTTTTTTTGGTCGACACGTTTCGTGGCAGGACCCTGGGGAACATGTCAGGCTTGGGGGAAATTAATCAATACAATGACGGGACATTCATATGTGCAACAACAACTATAAGACTGAAGTATTTCAGTATTGATTTTTCACAATCAACAGTGTGCAAGAGGTTCATTGCCAAGGTATAGTCCCAAAGCACTGTGAATCAGGCAACAAAAGACAG
>NC_139675.1:5869962-5872462 GCF_951799395.1 Argentina silus
AATGGCTGCTTCAAGTCTATGGGGCGTCTGTTTTTATCAGTGTGTTTGTTAATGAATGTGTGTGTATGCCAGACCACCAGATGGCAGTAAGGGTAAGATGCCTCTGGGGAGCTACAACATATGGTTATAGGAGGGGAAGGAAGGGACAGGATGCTACCCAGATTGTAGACACGCGACCTCTGTCACTTGTACCCCTGTCCCCAGAATGGTGAACACACCGGAAACATTCACGTGGTCACGGAAGGGCACACACACACACACACACACACCACACACACACACACACACACACACACACACACACACACACACACACACACACACACACACACACACGCACACACACACACGCACACACGCACACTTTGGCATGCTCACACCCACACACTCCAGTCAAGCACATAAACACATGCACACACACGGTCAAGCACACACACATACTGCATGTCTAGGGACCAAGTATGCAAAAGAGCCGGGAAATACGCCCACGTATCTGTAGTACCAAAACACACACACACACAGCAAAATCAGACACACACACAGCAAAATCAGACACACACACAGCAAAATCGAAACCTAAAATTGTACACCGTGCGTGTTAATTCAACCCTTTCCGTGTTGAACCTACACTTAACTCAATTAGCGCAGAGGGTGAATAAAGTCACCCAAATAGTTCAACATTCTAGAGTGCCATGGGTGACTTTATTCATCAAAAAAAGCATAAATTACGATGCTTTATGGTGTAGCCAATCAAAGTATTATTGCTAGGTAAACACCACATAAGACACTTGGCATTCTCGGTGGCGAGTGTTCCAGAATGATTTGGCAGATAGTGGGTTAAAGTGTGAGACACTTTCAGAGTATCTAACAGTATACCAGATGATAACACTAAACAGTGTTACTTTATCAACGCATTCATGAATGATCTCTGTTATTTAACACTAGGTGATTACATTCTGCGGTATCGTTTCTGCAGACCAGGAAATACGGCCGGGGGATCGGAATACAAGTGTTTGACCACCTGTTTTGACATAAGATACTGTTATGCAACGTATTTGACGGTGAATTAAAACTTGCGTTTGGAGTTACGACTTGCGTTTCAGGTGGCAGTATTAGGCATTAACTTTGACTGGTTAAGGTTAGGCATTAACTTTGACTGGTTAAGGTTAGGCATTAACTTTGACTGGTTAAGGTTAGACATTAACTTTGACTGGTTAAGGTTGGACATTAACTTTGACTGGTTAAGGTTAGACATTAACTTTGACTGGTTAAGGTTAGACATTAACTTTGACTGGTTAAGGTTGGACATTAACTTTGACTGGTTAAGGTTAGACATTAACTTTGACTGGTTAAGGTTGGACATTAACTTTGACTGGTTAAGTTTAGACATTAACTTTGACTGGTTAAGTTTAGGCATTAACCTCGACTGGTTAAGTTTAGACATTAACCTCGACTGGTTAAGTTTAGACATTAACTTCGACTGGTTAAGGTTAGACATTAACTTTGACTGGTTAAGGTTAGACATTAACCTCGACTGGTTAAGTTTAGGCATTAACCTCGACTGGTTAAGGTTAGGGTAAGTTGTCAGGAGAAGGTAACCGTGTCCCCAGGGTGATTCGAACCAGCATCGTTCAGGTTACAAGTCCGTATTTGCTGCCAGTGTAGTTAGATAACACGACCACACAGATCATATTGTTTGGTCTGCAGAAACGGTACCGAAAAGTGATGGGACAGATTCATCAAATGTTAAAATTAAGCACTCATGTTTAGTATTTGGTCAACAATCCTTTGCATGCAATAACTGCCTGAAGTCTGCGACCCATTGACCCCACCAGATGCTGGGTATCTTCTCTGGTGATGCTCTGCCACTTTCATTGACACCGCTTTGGTTCTCATGTTGACAAACACCCATAATAAACTCAAAAGGCAAACCCAAAGCCTAGACTCAATACGAGACATTAGGTATCTCACGCCTGTGCAAATGATGTGGCACACCTGACAACTGTCAAGCCAATTGTCCCATTACTTTTGGGTACCCTAACATAGGGGGACTATGCATATAAAGTGTTGGAATTTCTGAACGGTGAAACCAATATGGAAGCAAACACCGTCATTTAAACGCTGACAATCTCTACTTTGACCTCACGGTAATTGTTTGATTTCAAATCCAAACCCTTGTTGAGCAAACCATTCACACAAGGAAAAGGACAAAAGGAGGCGAGCAGAAACTTCTCTGGGAGTGAAGTTACGCACAGCACACGAATGTCCTGTCTGTTTCCTGCCCTGAAAATACCCCGAAGGATCCTCTAACGATGGGGGTAATGGGGTATTATAGGTCACGTACTGCAATAAAGGAAATACAATTAAGCCAGATACAGCACCGCAGCCATGTATGGTAAACATTTATTTGAAACACTGGCCTTGTTAGATGCATGCAGAACGCTGATTTGACACCCGAGACTACTCTACAGTTCACCAGGTGGTGCTAACAATTACTCTT
>NC_139675.1:5874962-5924962 GCF_951799395.1 Argentina silus
GTGGAGGGACAGAATAGAGAGAGGAGAGAGTACAGGAGAGAGTGTGAGAGGGAGCGTACGAGAGGTAGAATGTTAGGAGGGGGTGGAAGCAAGCCGGAAGATGAGAGCGAAATTGAGCACAAGTGAATTGACGGAGTGAGGGAATATAAAAGTATAGAGGGAGAAAGAGAGAGAGTGACACACAGAGAGAGGGGCAAGGGGGGGGGGGGAGAAAGAGGAGAAGAGAGAGAGAGAGAGAGAGAGAGAGAGTGACACACAGAGAGAGGGACAAGGGGCGGGGGGGGGAGAAAGAGGGGAAGAGAGAGAGAGAGAGAGAGAGAAATGGGAGAGAGAGGAGCTCTAACAGACAGACTCTAGCACTATTCTCGTAATTAAAGCAGAGGATGAGGTCACTCGGGGGGGACTGAGAGCTATATCTAATAGTCCAGGGATTTGGCCTACTTCCCACTGGCCCTTTAACTCTGCATTAAACAGATTACCCTCACATTTAACCAACAGAGAGACTGCACAGCCCTAATATCACTTTAACTAAAAAAACATTGAGAGAGAAAAAAAAAAAAAAACCCTGATTCAGAAATCCCATTCCATTTGTCCTTTTCACCATGTGATCTGAGCTAATGCATTTTATGCATTTCACTGTAATACAGACGTGGTTTGGGGGTGTTTTTTGGCTTAGAGCCACGCGTCGTGCTTCATAGATTTCTGTGTTGTTTCCTGCGGGAAAAAGTTGACCTTTGAACTTTCGTACTCTGATGGAGAAATGGAGAATGGTACAGTAGGTTTTTTTTTAATAACAGTAATTGCAGCTTTGGAACGCAACTCATTGTTCTAATGCAGCTGTTGTTTAATCACAGGGACTCTTGCTAGAGTAGCAATGCTACACAACAGGTAGGAACAGGATGCATGCACGCACCGCACGCATGCACGCACACACGCACAGTACCACAGGGAAAACTCAATCATCTGGCCGCAATCCCAATAATTAATCAAATTGATTGGACAGGAATTATAAGAGGTTTTCATTATAGCTTAGTAACTACAACACTATTTCTTGGGCAATAAACACCATCTTAATCGAGCTCACACAAAGCCTCAATCCCAACCTAACAGTCAACTATTCACAGGTTTCTTCCCCAGCAACATCCTTGAAATGCCAACCAATTTTTGTCCCAAATCTCACCGATCTTGAGAAATAATTGGATGTATTCAAACGACACCACAATAGAGGGGAATACTGGTTACCCCACCGCAGATTTTTCAAGGGGATTCGTCAGTATTTCTTTCTCCATGTCCCTGAAAGAGAGCCATATCTGGCTTTCACACTTGCTTGAACTGGTGAACGTGTCCTTGGTTTAATACAGCCCCCAGGTCCTCTTCACAGGATTACCGTAGTACAGCTCAAGCACTTCTACTAAAGCCCTGCCAGTGCTCCTGCTCTGAATACATTTTCAACACCATGGCCACCAGGGAATAGAAGCCTTGCTGAGAGGTACCGTGGTGTGGGATTTGGAGAAATGTGTAGGATTCACTAGGCTACAGTAGCAATTGAATACCCAGCTAACGTGGTATTTTTAACCTGTGTGTGTGTGTGTGTGTGTGTGCGTGCGTGCAGGTGCGTGCACGCGCAGGCATTGGTGTGTATATGTATATGATCGCATCCATACACGAATGCGTGTCCCTTCCCTGCAATCCCTGTGCTCTTTGTCTGGCCCTTTGATACTATCCTCGAGATCAAAGCGTCTTCCTTTGGACCCCACCGGTACCAGATGCTAATCGTCCACATGAAAGAGAATTAGAATGAGACACATGGACGTACAGGGGCTCCCTGGGCCTGCTAGACTCCATCATAAACTCCACAGTCTATTCCCCTGGTCCTAGTTAGAAGTGACTTCTAAGACACCTTCAGAGAAATAGGAGAACTGCCGTGCATATTGTATTGGCTTGGCGTAGGGCTTCAGGACAAAAGAGGCTTGTTGAAAAGCCTCGTAGGGTTTCTATTTAAAATGTTTAGTCGCAAATATGTGAGAGATAATAAAGCAAGGATCAGGCTGGGGGTGGAATTGATTACGGTGGGTTTTTGAGTGTAGACTTGCCCATCTTACCACAGCCGTAGGCCATGGATGAGACATGAAGTCAACTGAAATCTTCAGCTTCGGAAATCGATTTTGAAGGGAGGTTAATCAGAAAGTTACACAGGAGCATTGTAATGGCTGTTGTATATCCATTCTCTGTTGTTGAGGCTCCTGTACTCCTTGTACTTATACAACTTCAATTCAAAATACTGTATATCTGAACACAGGTACACAGGACCCTCCCCCCCCTCTTTTCAATATCATTCAGCCCAAACACTTTTCATTCAATACATTAAAACAATGACCTTGTTATCTCAAAGAGGTGTTTTCTCTCTTTGAAAACAGCTCACATGAATTATAGTAAATAAGTGTACAAATGTTTTCTCATGCCTTCATGAGAGTGATTAGTGCAGAATGCTATATCGTGAGCAAACATAAAGCGCTGCAATTCATGCAAACACACTCATGAATTGTTTTCTCCTCTTTTTCCTTTTCCAAAGCAATTGGTTTCGGGCAGAGAGGTTAATCACTTCTGACAATTACTGATAGATCGCTAATCTCAAAAGAAAGCAGTCTCTTACGGGCAACGTCGACGATACTAGCCTTTTCATGTTCCTAATGAATTTCTTAATGCAATAACTTAGGGGATTTCAAAAGGAGGATTTCATCTATAATTAAACAACACTTTCTAATGGACCAAGAGCCTTGCCTTTGAAATCAAAATTCTGGACAAAAGTGAGAAAAGGAAGAACCACAATAACAATTTGTTGTTGCATTCTCTGCATAACAAAAGGAGTCAGGGGCAACCAAGACATATTCCATTCTTTGAATTCCAGCCTAGAATTGTAACGGGCAGCCAAAGATGTTGGTTCATTTTTCTTCTCTAAGGCCAATTTTGGCAAAACACAACTGTGCCCCAATTTCATCCTTCAGGATTGCCTCAACTGATCAATTACATGCTGCAAAGGATGCCTGAGGAACAAATATTCCATGGCCACTGAAATTGACAGAAATAGAACTAAAACATACCCTTATTTTGAATACTATATCAAGATCAAACCAGGATTGTCTCAATAGTTTTGGCATTGTTAGGGGCCCAGATAACCAGTACCATGCCCAAATGCTGCAGTTTCATTGCACCCTGTTGCATCATGTTTGAGCAACTGGAGCTCCTTTGAAGTTCCGATGACACTTCATACCAGTTACTCAGTTTCGGCTCCAACCCCTTCGACCCAAATAATAAAGACGATCACAAAGCATGAAAAACTATCCAGCAACAAAACCCTTTGAAGCTGTTGCAATCCGTCCTAAACATGTCACACACAGTACAAACCCTGTGTCACAGACTGAATGAGAAACATTTGTGAGTGGTTATGATGTTCTCTGTGTCTTGTCATGGGAATGCTATGAAGTGTTATGAAAGCGTTATAACTGCCAGTTGAAGTAAGGATTTTCGTTCTGGACTTTGATTTGAGTCTCTCCGCTCATCATCCATCGGTTGAAAACAGCACTTTGACAGCTAAATCGCTGGACCAAACTTTGAAGAAAAACCTCTCTCTATTTTCATTTCTCCCTCTCTCCCCTCCTCCGTCCGTATCTGTATCCATCTCTCTCTCTCTCTGACTTTCTCCACCCCCCTCTCTCTCCCTCTTTTTCACTTTCTAATTGCTCCCTCTTTCAGTATCTCTCTCTTTCCAGCACTCCCTTTTCTCCCTCTCCCCCCCCCCCCCCCCTATCTCACTCACCCCCCCCTACGCCCTTGTGCTGTCTCACTCCGCAGAGCGAGACATTGTGTGTGCAGACGCTGCCGGTCTCCAAAGAGCAGCTGGCTAATGCATAGCAAACACTAACCGCTACGGCATGCACAACACAAAAGGAGAGGGCCTCTCTCTTGCCAATACCCCCAGACGTCAGCCTCCCCCTCTAACCATACATCCCAACAAGCCCCCAGCAGTTTAAAGAACTCACTCCGCTGACATTTGTATTAATTCAGATGAGAAATTATTGGCTTTCTCTCCAGGCGCCTTAATCACCCACCGACACCCGTAAGCCGGAGTGAAGGCAGGCATACAAGAGAAGTCGCAGATGCCTGCTCCCTCTCCCCCTCTCTCTATCTCTCTCTCTGTCATCGTCTCGCCGTCCTTGAAGTCATTTAATGTTCAATCAGGAGAAACTGAGGAGGCATTTTGGACTCGGCGAGCATGCAGGTCATTTGTAAAAGCTTACTGACGCTAAGTAAAGCGTGCCCGGTCCCTGCATTTGCAAATTTGTGACAAGAAAAGGAGTTTGAGGGACATAGAATATGCCAGACATTCAACAAACAATGGAACCTTGTAACTTGGCAACTGTGCCTAACATTCTAATAACACAGTGAACCAACAATGCTAATACAGTTGGGCAAAATCAGCACGTTATTATTTCGACAATGACTGGGGTTTACAGAGTTGTCAGGCACACATCCAAAAATGCCCAGGTGCTGGTTCAAAGTGACAAAAGTTGAGAAATGACAGGGATCCGCACTGGTAACTGACATTGGTAATGGCTCCCACAAATGTATTACTTTAGTTCGTCCAAATTTTCATTTACATTTTTGACATTTAGCAGACTCCTTTATCCAAAGCGACTTACAACAAGTACATCATCCATGCATCAGTCATTCTAACATACATAAAGACATTTTCAGCAGCACTAACCAGTGTGAGGACAATTCTTTGCAATTACAGGGCTTGAAAGGATCATGGAAGCATAACAAAGATGTTTCTTTAACTTACTTTCAATGCAGTGTTGTTATGCCTGGAAAGAATAGTTACATACTCCCATACGAAGTCATCGAGAGACTGCCATCGAAAAGGACATGCACAGAACGACAGGCAATCAGGATAATGCAGGTCTAATGTCATGTCATCAAGGCCTGCAACGTATCAATCAGACTCTAGGAGAGCAGAGGTAGCAGAGTTGAGTCATAACCAAGACAAATAGTACCGCCATCACATCAATAATTCAACAACAAACAACCATCTCAGAGTCAAAATGCAAAACCCCCATTACCGGCGGATAGCCTTATCCTTCATGCTTTTACTTAGTGGGGCGCTATTTGTTTCTGACGGCAAACGCCGGATCTATTTTAGCAAGCATCGATCATAAAACAAAGTTGTCATCTTAAATGGGGGTTGCATTGTGACAGAGGTAATGCTCAATTTGGCTGCATTGTGTTCTCTCTAATGCCGGGGCGACCCGGGCACGATTTATGGCACATATTTCCATACGGATGGCAAATGAATGCCGCGGTGTTGAAATCAGACGAGGAGGCTCTTTGGCAATAAGCATGGTTCTATATGCCAGGGTTTAAAGGCGACAGTGCCATTTCAGAGTGAGAGGAGAGAGAGGCTGTTAAATTGCCCGTTTCATTATTGATAAGCATCGCGGGGAGAAGTCAGTCATCTCTTTGACTGACAGCCGAGTTTCAGGCACTGATTTTACACATGAGAGAGAAGTGAGTGAAGCAATGCGGAATGTGATGGTTCAATTTCACTTGGAATAGGGTTAGATACAGTCGGCAGGTAAATTGAATCTATTTTCAAAGTACCTCTCTGAAAACAAGTCGTGTTAGTTTTATGCTAATGCATATCGACTGGCAAACTCTGTTTGCCACCCAGTGCGTTGATGGTGGAAGCAATGGGCGGCGTTATGTATGACAGTTTAAATCTGTCCAATTTGAATGTTAATATGGAGTAGTCAAACACGGTAACAACTTAATCGCTATTGAAGACAACACTCGTAATACCTGTAGGTACGTACACATACTCTCGGAACAGTCAAACGATAATTAGCAATAACAACGTGACATCAGTAGAAGAGTGTAACCCTGTCATAGTTAGTGGGATTCCATACAGTAACATCGTTTATTTTCCGAGGAATTATAAGCAATAACATATTTTAATTGCTTTAGAAGAGAAAAGGCAATTTTTTCTTGGAAGAAGGCTATAAATGCACAGTGAGGGCCACCTAAAGGGTCGTAGCAAGTGACAAATTAATACATTATTATATTTTTTATTTTCTGATATATTATTGTAGAACTATTGTACACGACATCCCATAAAACAGAACCGTTGAAATGATGTTTACATCTTATCAGTAACCAGTCAGATGACGCTTCAGCATTCACACATTCCATGAGCCTCTCAACATCAAAGTGAGAGATCACAAAGCCATAGTGTATACAGACATTGGCGCCTGTGGGCTGTAGTAAACAACATTACATCTAATTTGTTACCTAATACGTGAAGTATTTTTCGTCGGTATTATTTAATTCATGGAGCTCAGAGCCGGAGTAGGCTACATAGAATATATTGAGCGGCCGTTGTCAGTGGCAGTTAAAAATCAATGCTCAGAAAATAGGACAATTGCTCCTATTGCTTGGTCCTCGTTAAGATAACCTGATATTTAACCATTTCCACTCTTTATCATGTCTGTAATTCACGATAAATACACTTGATTTTGCTTATCTATCTGATGAGGCAAGTTGATAAGGCAAACCATCACAGTTGTTTGTCTCTCGGGGTGCTTTCGAGCCAAAAGGGGTCCCCCCCCTTAAAGGAGCAGGGCGTACGTTTGTTGGAAATCTGCCATCTCTGGTCATCACGTTTGAAGTTCTAAACAACAACATCCTCTCTATTAATAATAGAACCCCCCCTGAAATGGACTTGAAGTGTCGGATATTAGCTGTTGTGTTTCTGCATGCGCGCATGATTTGAAGAGGACGCCACCAGAGACAGAAAGGTGAAGTCCACGACCGGTGAGTCCACTCCCCTTGAACACCCCTGGCAGTCACAACATGTTTGTATGCAAACCGATTGTCAATAAGGACACTCCATTTTAGAAAGTACTTTTTCCCGGACCAAAACAGCGTTCATGAATGAAATATTTATTTCAAGGGATCTCATTCCCTGATCGGTACAGATTAAACAACCATTAGGAAGCTTTTAGAAAGCTTGAATGTTACATACTGAACCTTTCGTCTGCACAGAAATGACGTAAAAAACGGGCATATCTCCCACTGCCCTTGAGCATAAGTTTACTCTGCCAAAGTTTGGAAGCCTAAATTGTATGCTTTAATGAGGCAAGACATTAACTGATATTGCATCATACGAGCATAACCACACACTTAAGCGAACAATTAGCAATTAAACTTCCATAGTGTATCTTTAAACTGGAGGATAGCCAAAGACAATTCTAAGCATCAATGTTGGAGCAAAATGTTAGAATCACATTCTAGAATCGCATGTTTTTCTTCATGGGAGGACCCATAGTGAGGGGTCTCGCTCATCTCCTTCAGAGAACCTGGGTAACATTTGTAACCTTTAGGTTCCTGGTAAGTCAGGTGCGTTGCGTCACATCATTTGTGCAGGCATAAGAGAACAGTCAATGTCTAGTATTGATTCTAGGCTTTGCATTTGGCTATTGGTGTCTGTCAACATGAGGAAAGATCAATCAGAAACATTGCCAAAACCTTAAACTTACCAAAAACAACAGTTTGGAACATCATTAAAAAGAGCAAAAGCACCAGTGAGCTCAGCAATCACAAACGGCCTGGTAGGCCAAGGAAGACTTCTTGGCAGTGGATGACCGAAAAATGCTTAATTAAGAAAAACCCACAGATCAGGAACACTCTCTTGGCGTAAATGTGTCAGAGACTACCATCAGCACAACACCACTAGACAAACTACAGTCTGCAAGGCAGCAAACTACAACATGCAAAGTGTAAACCAATAGTTATCCTCAAAAAGGATGGTGAGGTTACAGTTTGCTAAAAAGTACCTTAAAAAGGAAAAAGGTCTTGTGGACAGATAAGACGTGGATATACTGTATCATGTACCAGAGTGATTGCAAGAGGAAAATCTGCTCAAAATTTACAGCATACCACCTCATCTGTGAAACATGGTGGAGGGCGTGTTATGGGTTGGGCATGTATAGCTGCAACTGGAACTGGCTAACTTGTCTTAATTGATGATGTAACGGCTGACTGCAGCAGCAGAATGTATTCTGAAGTGGACCGAAACATCTTGGCTGCTCGAGTACTGTACAAGCAAAAGCCTCCAGATTCATTGGATAGTGCTTGATCATACAAACAATAACCCCAAACATACTGCCACAGCATCTAGGGAGTTTTTAAGAGCCAAAAAGTGAAAGTTCTTGACTGGCCAAGTCAGTCTTCAGATTTAAATCCAATTGAACAGAAGAGGATTTCCTGATAAGATTTTAGGCAAAAAGACCGCAACTGAAGATGGCTGAAGTACAGGCTCTGTATCACCAGAGAAGGTACCCATCATCTGGTGGGGTCATTGGGCGGCAGACTTCAGGCAGTTCTTGCATGCAAAGGACTGTCAACCAAATACTAAACATAAGTGCCCTAAAATAAGGGAACTATATATAACAAGTGTGAAACCAATATGTACACAAATACCATGAAAGAAATGGGAATGAGAATCTATATTTTAACCTCATAGTAATAGATTTTGATTTAAAATCCAAACTTTTGGAGTAGAGAGCAAAAAGAAGAACAAATGCTTCACTGTCCCATTACTCATGGAAGGCACTGTAAATATTAATATTTGTATATACAGTTCAGTTAAATTAGATCTTTAGAAAGAGGTGAGACACTGTGAACTTCTTTTAACCTCTTAAAGGTCCTATTTGACTAATTTCCACCTAAAAAACAGACCTAAACTAAATTGCTTCTAACAATAGAAATATGATGGTCAGACGCAAAAGCAGGATGCCATTTGATAGGTAACACCTTGACGTTTTGTATAGATATGCTCAGATCAGAGTTCAGAATAACGAATGAAATAAATAATGAAATTAATAATGAAATGAAACCAGAATTTGGGAACCAATTATGGGCCTGTGGAGTTTAAGAGGTTTTTTTAAATGTAAACTTGCTCTTTGCCTGAGTAAGCTCTGATGGCCAAGCATTCCAGGATGACATGGCTCTACACATAACTGAGCGACCCATTAAAGCAGTTTTTGGTTTGGGTAACTTGAAGAAACCCATTGTGGCGTGTCTGGTGGGGTATGCATGTCTGTTTGAAGTGTATGCAAGTAGATTTTACAAGTGCATCATTAGTCTACTGGTGAGTGTGTTTCTGCAAAAGTAATGGTAGTAATGATAGTTATAGTACTGCTGTGGGAGATGACTTCACAGATGTCCTACTCATTGCGGAGAGGAAACACTTAAAACATGGGAAGAAACATAAACAAACAGAGATGGGAAAATGTTGGTGAAATGGTAAAAAGATTTGCTGACTGTGGAACTAGGACCTCGAATCATTAATGAGTTTACCATGTCTTGACTGGACTGTACTGTACTGTGTGAAGGATAGGATGGAACGAAAACACGCACCCCCGGGAGTGCACTGAAAAACACGGCACTCCTGGGGGTGTATGTTTTTCGTTCCATCCTAGCCTTCACACACCTGAATCAACTCCTTGCTAAGCCCTTGATCAGTTGAATCGGGTTAGTGTTAGAGCTGGGCCTGAACAAAAACATATTTACATACTCATGTATTTTTGTGAAGAGGCTCTGGGTCTTTCACAAGCACTATATAACTGTACATTTGATTATTTTTTATTATTATTGTTATTATCAAACTCCTTCTGACTAATGCACAGAAACATTTTAGAAAACCTTTCAGGGGTTGCTCTACAGTTGGAACTCTGTCACACGGTGGCTTGGCTCTACAACCACAATCCATTGCAATGCTGTCAAGTGTTTCATATCACTTATGATTTTGGCAGCTGATTTCCATACTCAGGACACAGCCTGTTATTATTAACGCTTTTGGAAACTCTTAATGCATTATGCATATTCAGAAATGCAAATTGATGGATAGTGCTTGCTGTACAGTAGGTGTGTATGTGTGTGTGTGGGGGCATGTGTGTGTGTTATAGTTTTAAACTTCAGCCCAACCGGACGGGGTCTGATTTTCAGACAATAATGCTAACAATTGAGTTTGTTTCATGAGGCTTTGTTTACATTCTTGCTGTTTCGGTCAGTGCAATTGGTGTTTAAAGGCTGTGAAAAAAACATGTTCCCAATTCTCTGCTCTGCCATGCTCTCTTAACCTTAACCTCCTGATGAAGCATTATTGACATCATCGCTTACAAACACACACAACAGGCGACAACAGCAGGATCTGGCTCACTTATGAAAACATATTATACATATTATATCGGCAGGTGCACTAAACAGGAGTACATTTTTGTTGTTTACAGTAACTGAGCTGAACTTCCAAGCAGTCTCTCTGTCCTCTTCTTACTCTGCAATTTTGCTGTTGTGCGTAAATGGACAAATGCACGTTATGGCGTTTTCTAGACTTCAGGCTTTTTTTGGGCTCGGGCTCGTGGAAATGTCCTCGATGTCAGGCTTGGGCTGGGTTCAGGTCTCATCTCAATGGGCCCTTGGATCTGGCTTGCATTTTCAGATCCGTTTAACACTCTAGCGTGTGTGTGTGCATGTGTGTGCGTGTGTGTGTGTGTGTGTGTGTGTGCGCAGTATAGATTATGCAATAGTAGGCACATGCATATCTTCTTTGCATGCAAATGCTGGTAGTGTCCTATAAATAATCCTGTTTGCATCTACTATTTTATCCCACGTCAGAGTGCGTACATATGCTAATATGTGTGAGTTTAATTGAGCCATAACTATCGCTCATTAAGCCAGCGAGAGAATGCCGAAGCCCGCTAAACATGCTTTTTAATGACCCCCGTGGGACAGATCATCTGAATATGCAACAGTGGTCTTTTTTATGTTGAGTTGAACAGTCCCCTGTGATGGGTGTGAACAGTGAACAGCACACACCTTCCAACAGCGGAATGTAATGGTGCTCATCGTGGAACCGTGGATACTCATCGTGGAACTCGGGAACGCAAATCCACTCTGGAATGCCATTGCCCACATTGTGTTATTTTGTACGGTAGCCTATTTGTTATCGAAATACTGGACATACTGTCAAGTGAGTTACGTGACTGAGTTTTAACTGAGGCTCATGAATAGTGTTTTCAGCTTGTGATCACGAAGCATAATTGCTCCAGTTAAATGCAATAGTAAAAACTTTCTGCACAATGAACCGGGGTTTTTGCAGTAGGTGCAAAGCAATCCACACAATGACGTTTACATCCTCTATGGGTAGATTGCGATGTTTGGCAATGCTATGCAGACCTCAGGAGACTGTTTTTCAAACTGAGATGAAGTCTGTTTACATTCCGTTCCCTTTGTAAAAGGGTGTTAAACACGGAGGTCTGGTAGCCTACCGTTGCTGTGCTGTTTGTGATGGGTACCATTTGATGGCGAACATGGAGACAAGGAGCCTTTAGTGTACAGAAGTGTATTGAGAAGCCACAGGCTGCGAGAGGAGGCGTTGGCACCAAGGAAAACTCAGGTCTTTATCGTTTAATGTGTTCGACAAAGAGTAGAGTTGGTACGGTGCCTATTGATTCCCACCCGTCATGCCAACCTACTTGTGATACAGCAGAGAAAAGCTCAAAGAGAAATAAAGCCTGTTGATGGTCTGAGAAAAACAGAAAGGGAACGGGAGAAAGGGAGAAAGAAGGGACCGGTATACTGTAGGAGGAGCGATGAATGCAGAGGAAGAGAAAGCAGAGGAGAGAAAGAGAGAGAGAGAGAGAGAGAGAGAGCAGTCAAAATAACTCTGCAGAAGAGTGCCCGTCAATTCCATTGATGTCCTTTCAGTTCACATTCTATATCAGTACAATTCCTCTGCTTTTATGCAAGCAGATAGTTTAATGGTTACCTGAAGAATAGGGCACATGCTTGTAATAACACTACTGTGAAATATCCTTATGGTGCTGACCGGAAGAAGAGCAGAGCAATATGACATATCTCTGGTAACAGAAAACATGTGCATTGTGTCGGAAGCTCCTTTAATGCATTGTCTTGGCACCAATGCTACAGTTGGTGCCAACTCCAGCACTTGAGGGCCGCAGTCTTGGTTGATAATGTTTTTTGAGGAGGACCTGAGGAATTGAGGTTGCATGCTTTTGAGATTCAGCCAAGGACCATGCACCCCTGATTTGTGGCATCCTCATAACCCCTTTAACTCACCATCCTCCTCAACCAAATACCTCATTCAGTGCCTTCCTGCAATCCGAACTAAAAAAAGAATAAAAAAAAAAAGGATAGTTGTTGACAAGGACATAAAAGGCCAACCAGTAGCATCTCAATCAATATCTTCCTGCCACTGGAACAATGCTAACTCTTACATCTGTATCGTGTATCCCTGGTCTTTTCTCAATGGGCAACACATTCAGCCAACAACAATCCCTCTCACTCAAATGCCTTCCTGCATGCCAACGGAAGAAAAATAGAGATGCCTCTTGTTATTTCCCTTCGCTAAAATGCATGGTGTGTGCTATACCCTCTCGACGGTTTACTTCGGCCCATCAATTCAAATTAGCGCTGAGGGCCTCGGCGGTAAATGGCACTGAAGGGGTTGGTTCAGGAGAGGAAGGGAATCTGGGCAAATCTGCTCGTTTGTTACCTAGTCAAGTTGATGATGCTTTCACTGGCTGGTCTATGGGAGATGTTATGAGCCAGGATAGGTAAGTGAAGGATTGATACCTAGTCAAGTTGATGATGCTTTCACTAGCTGGTCTATGGGAGATGTTATGAGCCAGGGTAGGTAAGTGAAGGATTGATACCTAGTCAAGTTGATGATGCTTTCACTAGCTGGTCTATGGGAGATGTTATGAGCCAGGGTAGGTAAGTGAAGGATTGATACCTTGTCAAGTTGATGATGCTTTCACTAGCTGGTCTATGGGAGATGTTATGAGCCAGGGTAGGTAAGTGAAGGATTGATACCTAGTCAAGTTGATGATGCTTTCACTGGCTGGTCTATGGGAGATGTTATGAGCCAGGATAGGTAAGTGAAGGATTGATACCTAGTCAAGTTGATGATGCTTTCACTAGCTGGTCTATGGGAGATGTTATGAGCCAGGGTAGGTAAGTGAAGGATTGATACCTAGTCAAGTTGATGATGCTTTCACTAGCTGGTCTATGGGAGATGTTATGAGCCAGGGTAGGTAAGTGAAGGATTGATACCTAGTCAAGTTGATGATGCTTTCACTGGCTGGTCTATGGGAGATGTTATGAAGTGAAGGATTGATACACAACATTGGCAAACAAACAGGTAAAACATTACTTGACTGTCAGCTTATGAATGGTTTACAAATCAGAATTATATGGAGGGTAAGGAGTTGTAAAACTGCTTATAACTAATACTCTGTCGGTGTATTGACTGACATGCTACACTGTATCACCAACAGGTAACACCTTACTTAGCTGCTGGTTTATAAGTCAGCATACGACGGATTGGTGACCTTGGTAAAGCTTACGACTAATAGTGTCTTAGTGTTTTTTATTAACATGAGCATAAACCACCCATTAGGAGGACTGACATCAATAACAATAATTATATTGCTCATACTGTACATTTATCTGCTTTATTTAAATTACTTAAATGTGTAATAATTACAACATAATATGAATGCAGTGCGACACAGTCGGCTACCAGATGGTGGTTATTTTTAAGTGTCTCTCTTTTTGTAATGCTGCTGTAGATGTTGTAGATGTTTATAATGACATGCTCCAGTCACAACACAGATGGACCCTCCGCAATGTATTGTTAGCAACTGTAAGTTGAACATACGGACCTCAGTGGCGTGTCAAATAGCTATAGTCATAACTCATGATGTTCTGTATGAACACAGTCAGATTTACAATTAAAACATTGTATTATTGATAGAAATATGAAATTGAACGTGTTCAGTAACAGGTTGTGTGATAATAAAACCCTCATGGGAGAATTACCAGGCTGCATACTTCAAAAGAAGTTGTGATAATGGCTGTTAATATGTCTTCTACAGCGAGGTTAAGCACTTAATACTGCTCATAGGCGAGCGGTCTAGTGTAAAAAGCACATATTTCATTTTAATGTTTGATCGCCTGTTGGGAAAATGATTTAATCCAAGGACCATGGTCGTTTAATACGCTTAACACTGAGCTAATCCAGGATATCTCAAGTTTGTCCCAAAACCCAGATGTAACCAAACACACGCGTGTGTGTTAGCCTACTAACCTTTCATATGTGATTCAAGTTGCATTACTGTGACTACATATGGAAAGTCAAAAGTAATCCTATAATACTGTGTCAATTCATTTCATACATCTAGAGGGCATACTGTGGATGGTACATAGAATACATGTATCCTTTTAGTAATTTTTTACAAAGTCCTTCCTCAACAAGGAGCAGAAATACTGTTTGAAGCAAAAAAAAGAAATGTGACTAAAAATAAGATGTCCGACCCTTTCAACTCACAAACGACACCTCACCATTAATCGCCAGCCGTGATGTTGCTCAAACTAGAAGTCAGAGTAAGAATTGTTTTAGGTAATGTTTAGGGCTTAAAGTTAGGGGTATAGTTAGGGTGATTGTTAGATTAGATTTGCATCAGTATTGCAGAGTGGGCCTGTTGAAACCCACCAAACACAGTGACTCAATGCAGAAGGGAAGGCGGTGGGCGAAGTAAAATCACTTTTTCACAGGTAGCTTCCATTCAGTTTCCAGACGGGAGAGGAAGGACAAAACCACCATTGTCTCATTGAGTAAAAAAGTCAATACAGCAGCTAAAACCTTGGCGCAGTCTTTCCTTTTTATCTCTCCCCGTCTGAGAGAAACATTTGGAGGGAAATTGAAATAACAACTGTAGCTAAAACAGGGGGGTGTTGTGAACAATTGAATGAGTAATGAGTTGCCTGCAAGCGGCAGATAAGAAGGGGAAAGAATCTCTTTGATGTTGATAACGTACATTATCTCACAGTCTGAGTAAGCAACATGGTTTTGCCCGCGTCCTCCGCAGATAGGAATTACCTACACTTATTTGCAACAGTATATCTCTGTAACTATGTCACAACTTTCTCTCCCTCCCTCCCTCACACTGTCTCTCTCTCTCTCTCTGTTTACCCCCCCCTCTCTCTCTCTCCCTCTCTCCCTCTCTCTCTCCCCCCCTCTCCCTCTCTCTCCCCCCCTCTCTCTCTCCCCCTCTCTCCCCCCCTCTCTCTCTCCCCCTCTCCGTCCGTGGGGTTAGCTCGTGGAATAGCCATGCCATGTGTACACACAGCACTCTGACCCTCCATATGTTACCACTGTGCTGTTGATGTGTTTATACCAGCCCTGTCTCCGCGGTCAGCTCAAACCCATAAGCATCTAGATAAATCATATCAGCGCTCCAGAGACGCTCAGAGACGGACACGCTTCTTCTGCTAACCGCCACGTCTAGCGTAAAAGCTATGACTTCTTCCCAGCAACATCAAAGACAATCAAGATGGACGCGTCTGCACGCCTGACAACCGGAGTGGAGATCTGGGAGGATCTGGGGGGGGGGGGGGTGTGTGTAAGCGAAATGACGAAGTGTGCCAACACACACGAGCGCACACACACACGCACACACACACACACACACACACACACACACACACACACCACTGTTCGTTAACACTTGTTAGGAGGAGGAGGAGGAGGAGGAGGAGGGTGGGAAGGGTTTCATTGTGCCTTGTGCGAAGCTTGGCATGTTGTGTCAATGAGCATAAATGAAGTAATGGTAAACAATGAACATCCTCGTTATCAGTAACTGTTATAGACAAGTCCTTCATTAGCAATGCCTTTGGTATGATCATGTCAGAAAAACATGACAGCACAGTATGCCAGTGACAATCAAGTAAACACAGACACGCACACACAGACAGACACAGACACGCACACACAGACACGCACACACACACACACACACACACACAGACAGACACACACACACACACACAGACAGACACACACACAGACACGCACACACACACTGTATAGTACAATATGGTGCACACTGTATGCCAGTTAAGGCAATAAACCGTAATTGTACCCTCTGGAAAACTCTCAGCATGACCAGAATAAGTTACTCATTATTAATAGGGATTTGTTTTAGCATCAAATTCGTCACAGACAGTGCACCCACTGAAAGGGAGACAGCACGGCACAACTGGAACCACATAATCCAAGCTGCGATGGGGTTCACCTCACTCAGTCACCCTAACCTGACCCGTCACCATTAGGACAGTGGAAGAGTTGACGTTGCACAAAGATGACATCACCGCCCCCCCCTCCCTCCCTCCCCCCACCACCACCACCACCACAAGACGTTCTTATCACAAGGAGGTCAGTGTGGGTCGACATGAACTTGATTGCAGCGGCCTTCTTGGATTAATTACAGAAGGGAGAGAGGTGGTGTTTGGGGACTTGAAGGGCTCTGTCTCCAGCCATAAGCTGGGTCTTTGGAGGCTTTAGTAGTCAATTTACCCAGGCCTAATGGGAGCTTATGCTAGCCTAGCATCTGTTCGCCACACACATTACTACACAATAGGCAAAGGCTAAAGGGGATGTGTGATCAGAGATTGATACTGGGGGGGGGGGGGGGGGGGGGTGGGGGGTCTAAACGCTTTCCAGGACTGACAAAAGGGGCTTGATATGGGGAAAGGAAAGAGAGAAAGAGAGAGAGAGATAGAGAGTCAGAGAGATCATCCACACAAATTCAGCTACCAATATTGTCCTTTTACCTGTTGAAAGGGCTATAGCCGATGTCCTTGAAAATAGCCTGACAATGAGTAATCACATCATGACTAATGACAGAAACACAGGATACAAGCTCCTATTTTGCCTCACAATCAAGATTAGTGGAATTTGACATAGCTCAAGCAATATTGATTATTGAAGAGTAAAAGATTGCTACTTTAACCATTTGCTAATTAACCGATTACATAATTGCTTGTGAATTCAAGGAGGTTTTGAGAGAGCAATTTAAAAACAAGTTTTGAATTGATGATTAATTTGTCCAGAATGATTTGGTTAATGTGTTGGTACAAATGGTACAGATAAATTAAATAAATTAATCTTTGGCGAAGCGATGTTAAGATACTGCTTTTAACGTTCTCATTTGAACTTATAGGCAATAAATCAGTGCATGAGTGTGTGTGTGCGCGTGCGTGTGTATTTGTGTGTGTGTGTGTGTGTGTGTGTGTACCTCATACATTTTCCCTAGCAATTGCATTTCAAGGAATCAAACACACTTAAGGGTAGATCTTACCGGATCGAACAGCTGATGGATGGCCCCACGAGGAGTGTCTGCTGCAGGTGATTACAATATCACTTAGCATGTAATGCTAATACAGGAGGAGTCAGTCGACGCCTGTCAAATTGGCCTGAAGGAAAACAGCTCTAGGAGTAACTGCCTCTGCCTCACACTGGCACCAGTATCGACTGAAGTCACACTGTTTCCATGTTTACAAGGCTTTCTCTGCACTGTTTGTGTGTGTTTGTGTGAGTGTGTGTGTGTGTGTGTGTGTGTGTGTGTGTGTGTGTGTGTGTGTGTGTGTGTGTGTGGGCATGCAAGAGGTCATTGTGGTATAACATACTATAGTACTACAACCAGAAGATACACAGCATCACCTTGGCCAGTCCTTCTGTCTCCTGGGGATGCACTTACACACTCTCTGCATACCCAATTCACTGAGAGAAAGCTCTTCTGATGGGCCAAGTGAAAACACAATTGCCCAGTTGATCTCTGTATTGACCAACTGACTTTGAAGTGAATGGAGAGTACATAGAAGATGAGATGATGGACAAAGTCGGAATAAAATTGAGGGGGAGAGAAACAGTGTTGTTGCACAAGAAGCAATGTTGCTTTGGCCACAGACTCGGCTGGGTGAAGTGGCAATGTGCAACAGTCAGTGTGATGACTAGGGATGAAATGGGAAAGAAAAGCCAAACACTTGAAGTGCAATTTGGGAGTCTGTTGAAAGGGTGGGCCGAGGCTGTGAGGCACTGTCTGAAGCATTGTTTTTCTTTCTTTAATGTGTCTAGCTCAAGGGAGGCTGGTGGCGGTAGAAATCGGAGTGCTCATTGTGATGCATGGAATGGAATAGGGAGTGGTATCAAGACGAGCTGGTCTGTGGTTAGCGGTACGCCATTTGCACTATCCTACCCCGTCTCACAGTGCATCCATATTTCCCCATCAGAATTGGGGTCAGTTCCATTTCAGCTCCAGACAGTTGAATTGGACATGGACTTTCTCCATAACACTCTTAGAAAAGTAGTGGAAGAGTTCAGCTAGGTAGCTAGGCTCTATCGGGGCACTGCAGACAGGCTTGCATATAAGCGAGTGACAGGAATGAAATGGGCATGCATTTATAGGCTGGGCAGAGGCTGGGTCAGCCATGCAAAGCACTGCCGGTCTGTTCCAGGCGTGATTGAATAGGTTTTCAGCGAATAGGGTACGCTGGGGTGCATATCCCATCGTGAGATGTCGAACCGAGTCGACTGAACCCTTTTGGATTCCGTGGACGGTAGAACCCTTTCCACAGAGGGTTCTACACAATCTGGAACTAGAGGTCTTGTCAGGTCCAAAAATGTGGACCCGTTCCCGAAACAGACCTGTGGACTGTCAGACCCGAACCCGAGCAGACCCGTGTGGTTGTCTGGTCTCGTTGTTCACAGGTCCGTATGGGTCTGACTGTCCACAGGTCCATTTCGGAAGAGGTCCACATTATCGGTTCTAGCCCCGACCCAATTGGACTCGAGTGATTAAAAATTAGGCTAGAAGCACACTTTCTCCTTCACCTAACAACATGAGCTTGGTCCACAGTGTGCCTAAATGTATGCATCCAACCATACAGTTGGAGAGAACGATCAAATGTGGCATGTTGAACATGACTACGAAAATGTTAGCCAAAATGTTAGCCTAAGACATCATGGTTTGAAAATGTGTGATGTTATAATGTAGCACATCTTCTGTCATTGTGAGAATCAGGACAATTAGCCACAATGCGGGGAGGTGTTCACCCTAAGCTACTCCATCTCCATCATCTCGCATTACGTTGCTCTCCCTCCCTCTCGCTCCCCCTCTGTCTCTGTCTCTGTCTCTCTCTCCCTCTCCCTCTCTCTCTCTCTCTCGTTACATGCAATCACTTTGTGTGGTAGTGCACGTGGACAGAAGCACCTGGTAGACGGTAGCAGGGCTTCTGATATTGATATAGGCTACTGACAATTACATGTGATGCTCGAGTGATCAGACCTGTTCTAAGAGTGTCGCACAGCAAATTCAGTCCTTGAAGCAGAGTGCAATTTAGATGGATTTGACCCCTATTTAGTCATAGGTTGTTTACAAAAATCGCAGGTCACAAATCCAAATTATTTTTCATCCGTAACTGGACAGGAGTGATTAAAACACTTTTCTGGTAATTAATTTGTGATACTTCAACCCGCTTTAGTCGAACACCACACAAGGTTGCATTTCATCCACTCTACCTCGTAATGTATCATTTGGAATAAAAGCTCAGTAGCTCAACTTTCCTCTTTGTTAAGTCAATTCTAAAAGATAGCCTTAATGTGTTTGAGTCCATATATCCTCGAAACATTACTAATTAAAAGCGGCCTTGACAGTGGGAAATGAATGCCAAACCTAAATATGAAATACCAAATGTAGATTTATGACTTTTTCTCCACTGTTTACAAAACAACACCGGAGTGAGAGCCGCCATGCAAATGCAATCCACAAGCCTATCAAAGCTCTACGTTCCGCCCCACAACAAATCATGAAATATACAGGAAGGAATTTACATTTTGAAAGGCCGTAATTTAACTGCCGTTTCCTGGAAATGTCACCGAACTTGGATTTGAGGCTGTGTTTTTTTTTTTTTCAAAGACTGGTGTCATTAACCCAGGCTACAGCACATGAATAAATTATAACAGAGCAACACTTAAATCATTTTGGAGTTTTCCGCTAAATGCACATAGAGAGAGAGAGAGAGGGCGGAAGAGAGAGAGAGAGAGAGAGAACTTAAAAGAGAAACATCCCGGGAGAATTCCAGTCCACTTAATGGATGCCCAACTTCCGAGATTGTACCTCCGGAGATTCCCCACATTAGCAGTGGACTGCGACATACTCAGCAAATTTGGGTCATGGTACTCATCATCACAGCTGTCAATTAGGGGCCATCTGAAGCCTGTGTTTATTTCCAATACATATTTTTTTTTAAATATATAATTGCATGAAGTTGCCTGGCAACAGATATAGGAGCTAAGCTCGGATGAGTAAATAAGTGCAGTCATATTTGAGGTAATTGCAACTGAGCGGATCAGGTCTCACTAAAACATACTGTATTAGGTAAACACGGTATTCTGTTTAGTTTATTGATATGACCTCCTACTTCTGGAATGATATTTCTGTCTTCAAGCCCAGTTGTGCTCAATTCAGCCTCACTCATTCGTATGGGTTTGAAACTGTATGTTTCCACGTCTTCATCTCTATCTCCATCACCTTTCTCTTCTCTTTCCCTCACTCTCTTCCTTCACTCTCTCTCTTTCCCTCCCTTTCTACCCCTCTCTCTCTCTCTCCCTTTCTACCCCTCTCTCTCTCCCTTTCTACCCCTCTCTCTCTCCCTCCCTTTCTACCTCTCTCTCTCTCTCCCTTTCTACCTCTCTTTCTCTCTCCCCCTTTCTACCCCTCTCTCTCTCTCCCTCCCCCTTTCTACCCCTCTCTCTCTCTCCCTTTCTACACCTCTCTCTCTCTCCCTTTCTACCCCTCTCTCTCTCTCCCTTTCTACACCTCTCTCTCTCTCCCTTTCTACCCCTCTCTCTCTCTCCCTTTCTACCCCTCTCTCTCCCTTTCTACGCCTCTCTCTCTCTCCCTTTCTACCCCTCTCTCTCTCTCCCTTTCTACCTCTCTCTCTCTCCCTTTCTACCCCTCTCTCTCTCTCTCTCTCCCCCTTTCTACCCCTCTCTCTCTCCCTTTCTACCCCTCTCTCTCTCTCTCTCCCTTTCTACGCCTCTCTCTCACTACCCCCCCCCCCCCCCCCCCACACCCCACCCCTCTTTCCTCTCATTCTCAGACTCTTTGGAATCGGGTTTTTTTCTCTCTCCCCGGCATGAAACACTAGAAGAGCGGTCCGACGCTCTTAGGAACCACAGTATAATACTGCATTAATATTGCAGGACAGGGTCTTATCGACTGCTCCTTGCCAGGAATACATCCAGAGATGCAAGCCGTTAGCTGCTAGGGCTATTTCAGACCCTGCGGTCAGGGTGTCATTTTGCTGTGTTCTGTAGTACATTAATTCCAACACAAAGGCTTGGTCAACACTGTTCAAGCATCAGTATTTGGGACATTAATCAAGGTGATTTATTTTTTCACAGTCTCACTCTCTCCCGCTCTCTCAACCACTCTCTTTCCCTCTCTCCTGTCCAACTTTATTTTATTTTTTTTAATTTATTTTTTTTAGAGTTATGGATTTTGACAAGTATTCCCCATTCCAAAAACCAAGGAGGAGTGAGGTTTGTTACTGTCTGCATCACAGCAGCCAAACACAAAGCAAGGGTCTGCCAGGGAACTCACGAGAATATTGACAACACAAGACTCGAAGACACTGGAACGTCTGACGAGACACACTAGAGAGTCTAGAGAGACCACAGATGAAGTGCTTATACTTCCGGAATATCTACAACCAAAAAATCAAGAGACACTCTAGAACGTCTGCACAGACACTCTAGAACATCTGCAGTGGGACACACTAGAACTTCTCCAACGCGTGAGCCAAAGACGCTCTAGAACGTCTGAAGACATACTTTCTAGAACGCCTGGGTCACAGGAGTCCAACCATTGGGGAGTCTCTTCATGTAGTAAAGCCAAAAGCACTACAATGTCGTCTGCATTATGCAGTCCTTTCATCAGCTAGCCTATCACAGCTCATTATCAGCTCCTTTGAACTGTGTGCTCAGAGCATGATTGCACTCTCAATTAGAGCCTGTATGATCTACTTTGACGGAGCGGGTAATGACGAGAGAGCGTGTGCGTGTGCGTGTGCGTGTGTGCGTGTCTCTCCCGTCAGGGGGGCGTGAGCCAGGTTAGGCTAAATTGGGACAGACTTCTGTGGAACGAGAAGGAATGTGTCTTTTCAAAGGCTAGCCCTTATCCTTGTCATTGTTCATTAGCCATGAATCTGATTCTGGAACTTTTGGAATTCTATTATTTCATCGCCTTGTCATCCCTGCCTGTTTTTGATCGTCCCAAATTAAACACGGTCCCCCATCTTGAGATACTTTATACGAAAATAGTCACTGGGGCTTTTCATGTTCCCTGTGTGTCTGTCTGTGTGTGTGTGTGTGCGCGCCCATCTGTGCAAACTTAGGCCTTCTGCGTGCGTGTCCATTTTCCTTTGTTCACCCGTGTGTCCAACTGTAAAGATGAAACATGCAGACTTTTGAGCGACAGAATAGAAGATGAAAGCTTTACAGAGGAAAAACAATACCCCTTCTGTGTGTGTGTGTGTGTGTGTGTGTGTGTGGTAGAGACAGAGAGAGAGTGTGTGTGTTTGTGTGTGTGTGTGTGTGTGTGGTAGAGTGAGAGAGAGAGAGAGTGTGTGTGTGGGTGTGTGTGTGTGGGTGTGTCTGTGTTTGTTTGTTTGTTTGTTTGTTTGTTTGTTTGTTTGTTTGTGTGTGTGTGTGTGTGTGTGTATGTGTGTGGCTCTCTCTCACTCTCTCTGTGAACATAGTGAGATGAAAGGTGTCGTAAGGGACTGGCCCACCTCAGAACCTGTGCTGGCAGACAGACAGTGATAAACACATTTATTTATTTATTGTTTTGCTGTTGTGTTGGCAGCCTGGCAGGTTCTACAGACGTGGTACAGATGGTCCGGTCTGAATTTGGCAACGACCACAGGAACTAACACTGCCCTACACTCTGGGTTCGCCACATATGGTGTGTGTGTATATGAAAGTGTGAATGATATAGAGAAGAGAGAGAGAGAGAGAGAATGAAAGTGTGAGAAATGTAGGTGTCACAGGTCGTTTACTCTTAAAATACATTGTCTGTTGCTCTGATATAACATGAACTCTATGCCATTTTCAGACACATACCAACCACCTATATTTAACCACACTCAAATCAAAACCAAATGCTGTATATTATGCATGGCTCTCACGCAACACTACATCCATGGGGTGCCTCTGTGGGGCGCCTTTCGCCCACTGGTGGTTCCCTTTGGTACAACAACTGACTCTTCCCTCACCCAAATCCACTGAGGATTAGCACTAGGCTAATGCCCCACCGATTAAAAGGGGATTTTCTCTTTTGGGATTTTAATGAGAATCTCAGCAGCATTTTTAGAGTTTATGGCCCAGGTCTGTCTCTGTCTCTCTCTGTCTGCCCCCCCCCACCCCTCTCTCTCTCTCTCTCTCTCTCTCTATTTTGAGTGAAGTCCATTCGAGGATTATAAAGCATTTATACTCTTTGGTGCCACTGTGGGCAGACATTTTAAACACAGTTAACACAACAACCAGTGGGATTTGGCTAATGTGAGGGATGATTGTTGTGGGTGTTAGTGGGGGAGATATAGAAGGAGGGTAGGGGATTTCCCTGGCCAGGTCACATTTTTGGCAAAAGCTCCTGGCCCTTATTTTAGTTCTCTTTCAGTCGACTCGGGACTCGGTTCGACCCCTCTTGTGTGGGATGCTAGCTATCTCCCACCACTTAGCGTAGCTCCATTGCTGTACTGGTTTGGTGTGTGGGACCGTGCTTGGGTTTAATCCACACACGGATCGCTGCCTTTGACACCTCGTTCTGCAAGCTATGCAGTATCTGCTGGATACTGAGGTACTCGGATGGAGGGTCAGGTACGTGGAGGGCGACGCTGTTGCTTAGCGCCTCTATGATGGTGAAGCGCCCCAGCCCTGCCATGGAGACGGCTCCCTGACTCATCCTCCTCTGACTCATCCTCCCCCGACTCAGCAATGATGCATATGGAGTTGAATGAGGGGAGTCCAACGGGGAGGGAGATGATGGAGCTGAACTGGATTTCCTCCCTTCTGCCCGACCTGCCAAGGCGGTGTGGGAGCCAAGGGTGAGGTCTCCTCCAAGCCCTTCATGAATGCAGGTGTCTGCAGGTGTTCCGCCCAGCTACGTGGGTTTCATACCATACGTGGGGTGAGGCTCTTGGGTCTGATGACATCATCCATTGTACACAATGGACACTCGGAGGGACATCATGTCCCGGTCAGAACGGACAATTCAATTCGCCAAGATAGAATGCACTCTCTCCAACTCCTGTCAGTTTGTGGAGCAGCGAACAACTGTTGTCCCTGAGCGCCACTCATGGAAAAGGTGAAAGCTGAACACAGGAAAGGACTTACTGTCGCGGGGAGTACCCCTTCCTGGTGAATGGCAAGTACACATTAACAGGTCATCCAGGAGGTCTTAGAGACACTACAGCATGGCAACCTTAGATCTGTTCGCACTGCTCGGCACAGACGCCCTCACCCACCAGTGGCCACGTGCACTCCTGTAGGCCTTCCCTCCAGTGGGCCTAATCCCTCCCACACTCGACAGAGTGAGAACGAATGGTTCATCCCTACAACTGATAGCCGGGGTAAATGGCCGGGGAAACCTTGGAGGTTGCAGATAGCTCAGGTACTCCACGCACCCGCTTGGCAATCCCGGTTGTGCAGGGACTTATTGTGCCAAGGGCATGGCCAGTTATTCCACCCTCGTCCCGAGATGATGGATCTATGGGTTTAAGCCATGAAAGGTCCAAGATAGTCTCGGAAGACCTGCCTCTGAACGCGGTTGCCATGATTCAGAGTGCCATTCCCATCAGAGGTGTTTACGACCTAAAGTGGAAGCTATTTGAGAGCTCCGGGATCGTACCCACCAGGGCCCTATATATGCATTCCTCTCCTTCTTACAGGACCTGCTCGACAAGGGCAAAGCCTTCTCTACAGTGAAGACCGATATGGCTGCCTTTGTTGTCTTCATCCAGTCGTAACACATGGTCCTCTTGTGACTGCTTCAAACCTCTTCAGACCACTGATGTGAAGATGCTGTCCTCTGAGACTGCATTGTTACTCACCCTGGCCACAGCCAAGTGTGTGAGTGACTTGCATGCGCAATCAGTCCACCCTACATGCACTCATGTTCTCCCCTGGTAACACTATGGTTACGTCACGCCCAAGCTCAGCGTTCATTCCCGAGGTCATCTCCATGGCGCACCACAGCAGCTCTCCAAACATTCTTCACTGTACCTCTACACTGAATTGTGTGGGCCATTGTGAGTCTTGCAATTCTGGGGATTGCAGCCCCCTGTGGGGATCCCAGCACAGTCTCCAAATGATTATGCTCTGGGGGATTGTTTCTGCAGACCAAGGAAATACGGTCTGGGGGATTGCATTATCTGGCTATACCAGCTTTTGACCACTTGTTTTGAGGTGGATGTTTATACGTTGCATAACAGTTACGTGAATAACCACTTGTGTGGTGGTTAGACAGTATTAGGCATAAACGTTGACTGTTTAAGGTTAGGCATTAACCATGGTTAAGGTTAGGGTAAGTTGTCTGGGGAAAGCATGAGTAAATATTAACAGAAGCAATAACAATTAGCAACAATTAGTAACAATTAGTCTTCTGAGAGCAGAAGACAACTTTCTGTTCAGATAAGTAGAGTTTTATTGTAGACATACATTGTATATATAGATTGAATATATTCAGGTTCACATTTTTCATTTAATATATATATATATATATATATATATATATATATATATATATATATAATGTTTTTCTTGTCTGTACAGTGCTGTTGTATTTGCTGCAGTACTTGTGTCAATAAAATTGCATACTGTATGGAACATTTGTTGTGCTGAATTCAGAGGACATGAATAGTGCATTGGATTGCTGCTTTGTCCACTTCAGTTGGCCTGTAGAGATGCTCTTTGTCTTGTGTTGTGCTCCTGGCTGTAGTGTGTATGGCAGTGGTGCTTTCACATTGTTCTGCCCTTGACTTTTGTGTGTGTGTGTGTGTGTGTGTGTGTGTGTGTGTGTGTGTGTGTGTGTGTGTTAGCCCCAGGGTCCTGAGCCATCACGCTTTATGAGGTATGGCAAGGTGAGAGCAAAACATCTGCTTGCCCAGAGAAAAGCCCTGGCCTGGGACAGTCTGGGCTGGATACCCCTGGCGACAGCATCAGTAGAGAGCAGCCTAGAACACATGCACGCACACACACACACACACACACACACACACACGTAATGTGTGGTGCAAAGAGGAAAGGGAAGTAGTGCCTGATAGGAAAAATCTGTTTTAATGTAAAAAGCAAGAATAAAGCTTCTGCTTCAATTGTGAACAAATATGAAAAAATAATGCAAACAGATTTTAAGACGAATAGAAACGTTTACAACAGCAACACAGTAGTGTAGTTGTCAGTAGTGTAGTTGTCAGTAGTGTCAGTAGTGTAGTTGTCAGTAGTGTAGTTGTCAGAGACACTATTGTTTCTGCCCCCAGATCACACGTGATTACGAAGGGGCAATGGCCAGATTCATATTGAATGTCACGTGACAGGAGGCAGGGCCTTTACTTTCCTGTGATTGAACAACTGCTCTGTTAAGGGTGGGTAGTTGAACACCCTCCTACTTGAATGGATTGGATGAAAGTAGTGATGCCCAGCTGACAATAACAGTTTGATGTGTGGAATAAAACGGGGCACCCAGGAGGGATTTATTAGCTTTTAGAATGTGTGGTGAGGGCGCAGTGCTCAATCTGTATGATATGGTAACAGCTGCGATGGCACTGTTTGATTTTTAAGGAGTATCTTGTAGCAAAAACATGACGGGCTGATCGCATCGACTTTGAACAAGCTGCTTGTGAAAGTGAGAGCAGTTGCTCGTTTGCTGTGCTCATTCACTGTTCTACGCCCTCAGGTTGAATCCTGTGTTGAGTCAAGGGGCAAAGTGCAGTAAGCAAGAGAGGATCCCCCCCAAACCCCCCTAGTAAGATTCTGTTCTCAATATCTGCCTCCTCAAATACCAGAGGCAAAAAACACCACACACACACACACACACACACACACACACACACACACACACACACACACACACACACACACACACACACACACACACACACACACACACACACACACACACACACACACACACACACACACACACACACACACACACACACACTTTCTCTCTCTTGTTCTTATTTTCCCTTGTTCTGCAGTGTCAAGGGCATATGAACAATCCCCCACTACCTGCCAGACTTCAAGCCCTGAAGTCATTTCAAAACACTCCATAGTGGAAGCTGCCATGTAAAGGCCAGTGTAGGGAGAATATACACAGAAACCATTTGGACGGGCTTGACATGAGATCACTAATACTCGCTCCCTCTCTCCTGTTTCTCTCTCTCTGTCAGTCTCTCTTCCTGTATGCTAAATGTGTGTGTGTATGTATGTGTGTGTGTGTGTGTGTGTGTGTGCTTGTGCATGTAGAAAGGTTATAAATGTAAGCTTTGACCTGGTTGATAGAAATGACTCATATGGTTCCCATTGAACTTTCATCTCTGAATAATTAAGTGTTTCTAATGCCAAAGAATGGCCTCACAATACAATGTGATGTAAGTCTTCCTCTACAGTTTTCCTGTCAAATAACATTAAGAGATTTAGCTAAATTACAGTCATTGGCTGCCAAGTTGAATAACGTTTTCATTAACTGGGGAGACAGGGGAGGCTGAAGCAGGGCAACAAATTGTCAATATTCCCTCTCTCCTTACTGTGTTTTCATTTGTGAAAGCTCTCTTACAAAAAATAAATCTACCTTCCTTTAATACCTCCAAATGGCAATAAACGTATACTCTATTAAAAGCTTTTGATAAAGTATGACCCACTTGCTTACTGCCCGGAGGTGATATTTGTCTTAAGTCTTTACACTGGGAGAGCACAAGCTCTGGGGGCCTGTCTCTATCCTGTCATCTCACACCTACGCTCCTCTCCTCGTAACACGTGGAGATCGTGTGCCAACATTTTAATACGTTTAGCATGAATATAAAACGCACTGACAACATTCAATGTTAGCTCTCATTTGTAAAATAAGCAACTTCTCAGCTACACAGAACAGACGGTGCGAAATAGCAGAGATTAGGCACAAGACGAAATAGCGGAGAATTTACATTAATAAACGGGCACGAGACGCTCTATAACAATGCTATATGACAACGCACCCTGTGCAGTACAGAATAAAGTCAGGATTTTAGGTTATAGTGGGATTGGGACTGGATATAGACAACTATTCAGGGCAGATTGGGACCGGATATAGACAACTATCCAGGGCAGATTGGGACCGGATATAGACAACTATCCAGGGCAGATTGGGACCGGATATAGACAACTATCCAGGGCAGATTGGGACCGGATATAGACAACTATCCAGGGCAGATTGGGACCGGATATAGACAACTATTCAGGGCAGATTGGGACCGGATATAGACAACTATCCAGGGCAGATTGGGACCGGATATAGACAACTATCCAGGGCAGATTGGGACCGGATATAGACAACTATCCAGGGCAGATTGGGACCGGATATAGACAACTATCCAGGGCAGATTGGGACCGGATATAGACAACTATCCAGGGCAGATTGGGCCGGATATAGACAACTATCCAGGGCAGCAGAACTTCATATTCCTTCCTATGCCATCCTCTATTCTGATTGGAAAACAGTCGGGCTCGCAACCTGGACCTACGGGCTGTGGTTAAAACATTTACACAAAGACATGCAAGGCGACAGTGCATAGGCTGATATCAGTCTCTCACGGCTGATTTAATTTGATTACATTTAATTTAATTTATGATTAATTTATGATCTCCGGCGCTGAAATTCGACATGTTTTTGGCTGCCTACCGATAGGCTGTCAGATAATGTGATGCTGACATTAGTTCTTGTATGCTTTTTTTATATGTTTTTAGGGCATTTCTGCTTTATTGGGATAGAGATAGTAGAGATTGACAGGAAGGATGGGAGAGAGAGGAGGGACGACATGCAGGATATGTCGATGGCCGGAATTGAATACGCGTCAGTTATGCTTTAGAAATGTTTAGGCCTATTGGTCTTAATTTTCTCATTTTTAACCAAACGCTTTCTTTATATTTAATGTAGCTAATACATGGTGTCGCAATGTTCACTTGCTCTGTAAAGTTGGAAATTGAATTGTTGCAGATTGTGTAAAATGAGTCCACCTCCCCAATGTTTCAATGCAACAGCATAGCTGACTAATCAGCAACCACAAAGACCAAGGTAACCTGCCTTAATGACTATCACCCTGTTGCACTCAAGTCTGAGATCGTGAAGTGCTTTGAGAGGTTGGTTCAGTCCCACATCAACTCCTCATTACCTGCCACAATGGACCCACTTTAATTTGCATCCCGCCCCAATATATCCACTGATGATGCTATTGTTTTGACCCTGCACACTGCCCTATTCTATCTGGACAAGAAAGATATCTACCTGAATAATGCTGTTCATTGACTACAGCTAAGCATTCAAAACCATAGTCTCCTCCAAGCTCAGGGACCTGGGTCTTAACACCTCCCTGTGTAACTGGATCCTAGACTTTCTGAAGGGTAGACCCCAAGTGGTGAAGGTAGGAAGCATCAACGCACTGTTTTTCCCTCAGGTGGCTGAGGAAACTCGGCATGGACCCCCAGATCCTTGCAAACTTCTACAGGTTCACCATCGAGAGGATCCTGTCCGGCTGTATCACCGCCTGTTACGGCAGCTGCACCGACCTTAGACTGTATAGCTCTACAGAGAATGGTGAGCTACCAGCCATAGAGGACATCTACTCCGAGATGTGCAAGAGGAAGGCCGGGAAGGCCATCAGGGACCGCAGCCACCACTGCCATGCTCTGTTCTCTCTATTACCATCTAGCAAATGGTACCGGTGTATCCAGACCCATACCAACAGGTTCCGGAACAATTTCTAGCCGCCCCCCGCACCCCACACACACACCCCTCCAACCCCATCTCATACTCACACACACACACACACCCCTCCACCCCCATCTCATACTCACACACACACCCCTCCACCCCCATCTCATACTCACACACACACACACACACACACACACACACACACCCCTCCACCCCCATCTCATACTCACACACACACACACACACACACCCCTCCACCCCCATCTCATACTCACACACACACACTTACATATTGTTGAGTTTCTGCAGCTATTACTGCCACCTTATGTTATTGTTATTGTTCTTTTCTATTATTATTATTATTGTTATTATTATTATTATGATCTGCTCTGCACTGTTAATTAGTTTGTTGATTGAGGAGTTGCTTGCCCTGAAGCATTTCATTATGCAGTATCTTTCATATTGTGTACTTGACTAATACAATTTGATTTGGATCTTTTCAGAATATACATCTGCCCTGTATATCAGTCTGAAAATTAATTTCACATCATGCAATACACTAGTTCAAAATTCATCATCAAAACATCGGATTGTGTCTCATTACATCTATTAGAAATATTACGATTAAGATGGCTGAGATGCTCACTTTTTGGCACTTTCTTGCTCTCGCAAAAAAAGGATCTCTCCTCACAGCCATTTTGTTTTTTTAGATTGTGTTCCCCGCACAGAAAACATTGCCTATCATTAGAGCAATCTAAATACACTTAGGGGGACATGGACTTGAGGATTTTCTGGGCATCAGACACCGCAGCATGTGCAGAGCAGAGAGGAGAAGCTGAGGAAAGCTTGGGAAGAGGATGGCACAGGTGTTGGGTCCCCTTCTTGAGAGAGAGAGAGAAAGAGAGAGAGAGAGGGGAAAAGGAACAGACTCAGAGGGAGACAAAGAAGAGCTTGAGAATGGCAAAGAAGAGAGAGAGAGAGAGAGAGAGAGAGAGGGGAAACGAGAGACGGGTTGTAAAGAAAGATGGGCAGAGAGAGAGAGAGGGAGAGAGAGAGAGAGGGAGAGAGAGAGAAAGGACTGAGAGAAGCCCAGTGGAGCCTGAATCATTGTCAAGCAGGTTTGGCCCTGCACCCTGGCAGCATCCAGCGCCACTCACCCACCCACACACACACACACACACACACACACATGCGGCTGGCATCCCGCCCCTCCATGGCACCCAGATTAGCTAGCAGGCATCTGGTGAGGTGGCTAACACGCTTCACTGAGCATGGCTGACAATTCCTCACCCCCCCTTAGTCTTTGCCATTGACAGCTGCTGGGTAAACGGTATTATTGTCTATAATTGGGGTTACCAAGCTATAGTTACTATAGTTTAAGTGTAGTTTGGAAAAGTAGTGTGTGTGTGTGTGTGTGTGTGTGTGTGTGTGTGTGTGTGGGTGTGGGGGGGTGGGGGTGGCATGCTTGATGTCTGGTGATGAATCGAGAGGAATTGGTTGAAGGTGTCTGTTGAAGGTGTTGTTAGGTATTCCTGTGTGTCTGTGGGCCTGATAGCATGTATATGTGTGTGTGCATGTGTGTGTGTGTGTGTGTGTGCATCAGTCTGGTGACAGGTGACTTGTCTCCCGTGAGGCAGCTGTTGTTTATCATGGTCTTTCCAGGCCTCTCCAGCACAGTGTTTATAGTGCCATATGTTATCAGGCTGTATCATTTGCTTTTATTCAAACAAATGATTTTCCCTCCTTTCCCCACTGTTTTTCCTCTCTCCTCTCTCTCTTTTTCCATCTCAATCACTTTCTACATCTCCCTCTCTCCCCTGCAATACATCTCTCTTACTACACACACACACACACACACACACACACACACACACACACACACACACACACACACACACACACCATCAATCAAGAGAAAATACTTTGAGACTCAAAGTATACTTTGAGAAAATCGCTCTGATCCATCCATCTAAGCGACACTGCTGCGACTTAAAATGTAAAAATAACAACAGCAGCGAGCACTCATAAAGGAACAGGTAGCGCGGAGGCACGATCGCTGCGTGAGTAAAAGGCAAACACTCCAGTGTTTATTTGTTATGGGAAGTCCCCTGAGAACCAACATTGAGGATATTTGTCTCCCACCCAAGGGAGCCATTTCAATTGACACGATGATTGACTGGGAAGCTGCCAAAAAAACTAACCGACGAGCAAATTACTCTCTCAGAAAAAGTTGAGGACCGGAGAGATTACTAAGGGGAAAGAAAAAAATGAGAGAGAGGGGGCGGTGGGACTTTCAAAAAACAACCATAAGAGGTTATTGTGTGTATTCAGGAAGAAGAAGCCTTTGAGAGACACATGGTTTTGTTTACGTACCGCGCAAGCGAATAGGAATGCCAAGAAAAATGCCAACTAGCCGCAGCGGAAGCAAGGCCATATGGGTACACGGCGGAGGCTTTTTGCACCTTTTGGTTCATCCCTAGTTTTTTTCCCAGAGGGAGGAGAGATAGAATAGAGAACCTGTAAAGCGGCTTTAATGGTTTTTCCGTGGCATGCGGTGAGGAAGGTCAGTACTAGGACGTTGGAGATGCAGGGGGTATTGGGGAGTAAGGAACATGGCAGAGGGCTAAGGTGTAGTAATATGGCCGCATCATACAGTTTATAGAGGCATTAACCCAGCAAATATATTACATATGTGTCTGTGACTGAGTAAATAAAATATACATTATTACCTTTACAGTTCTGAAATAGATTTGGATACGGATAGTTCCGTGTAAAAGGACCCGTGAGGACCAAAATGTGAAATTCATCAGAGCATATCAAATTAGGTGTCAAATGAAAGCTAAGAGTCTATATTTTGGGGAAAATAAGCCAGAATTACATCATCATAAAAATAGGGATAAGCAAAGGCTTTGATTTTTGGTCAAACATATTGAAATGCGTCTAAAAAAACAACGTCTCACTGTGCACTCTGCGTAACCTATTCACTGAAACCCTTCAATCATGCCTGAATCAGGCCTGGAGCGCTTTGCATGGCTGACTCTGCCCCAGCCCAGCTTACACAAGCTCACGCACAGCGCACCCATTTCATTCTGCGAACCACCTCTTCATAAGCCTGTAAAAGAGGACCCCGTAGAGAAACATGTACCAGGTTCACCACTCAGTTCCAGCACCAAGGACCGTATGAGCCAAACAAGGTGCAGTGACTTCCAGACGGTAGAATCTCACAAAAGTGTAAGGGGCACTCCAACTGGCTGCAGCACAACCTCCAGAAAAAATGCCCTTGAACAGAACCTAAGACGTAGCAATTCCTCCAGTGGAATGTGCCCGGACTCCCAAAGGGGGCTGCAGGCTTTTAGAACTGTACGCCTCTGCAAAAGCCTCCACTTTACAATGGGAAGACGCAGTTTGAAATAGTGCCCTATAGTGCCCTAAGATGTCAGCGAAAAAACACAAACTGTTGATCACACCCCCTGAACGCCTTAGATCTGACCTTGTAAATGCATAGTGAGCACTGGGCAGAGAGTGTTCAGACGCCTATCCTCTGGAGAAGAAGCGGGGGGAGGGGGAGGGGGGATACAAGGAAGACAGTTCGGTAGTATGTAGTTACATACATACATGTAAGACATGGATGTCGGAGACATGACTTGAATGAACTGGAGACCGGAAGGACACGGCATGCTCCCTTCACGAACCACGGACAAGGGGGTGTGACCCTATGGTCGTTTCACCAGGACCAACACGGCAGGACGGCGGCCAGGTAGCCTTTAATGGCAGGTCCTATAAGATGGAGAGGGCTGTGGGAGAGGAACACCACACCCAGCCTCTCAAACCAACCCTCCAACGCCATCCACTTGAGGCGGTGTAGACTCGCTGTGGAGGGGGCTCTAGCACCCTGAATCGTGGCGATTACGTTCAGGGCCAAGCCGTACGACCGCAAGCTGGATCATCATGGAGGAGGAGGAGGAGGAGGAGGCAGTCGTTGCCTTGGAGCCGAGGTACCCAGCCAATGACCCCTCCCTGGACGGGAAGGGAGTTTCAGCCCACTGACGAAGCATCAGCCATATCCAGGTGACTGTAGCCAGGTCTGAGAGCCAGAGCTGAGGGGCTTATCCCATGAATCAGAGATAAGCAGTCTGGGAAGACAAGCATTCCTGTGTAACAGGTTGAGGGGATGGGCTCTTCTCCTTTGGCGGGGACGAGAAGTAGAGAAAAGTGTAAGTAACCTTGTGTATGCTAGCTAGCTCTGAATGTAACGCAAACGAGCCAGTAGTAACACAAACTACGAGTGAAAGTAGCCAGGTAGTGGTTTATAGTAATCACCTAGTGTGGGTTCATGACTAGCCAACCACTCTGTTGTTGTTAGCCAGCTACAGAGCTTGATTTCGCCTCTGCACGACGTAGGAGGCTCTGCAACTACGTCATACCATCTGTACAGAGACTGTACCACAGTACCAGATCAAGCATAAATCGGCTTAAATTCTGTTACCATCATTCTGTTACCATCATTCTGTTACCATCATTCTGTTACCATCATTCTGTTACCGGATGTAAATCCACTTCACTTACTCTGGCTCAACAACCAAAACAGATCTTTCTTCAGACATATTTGAATCTTAATTTGGAGCAGATATTTAAGAGTTTTGAGGACATGTGGTTACATACAAAACCCAGGGAGATCTTAGGGCAATTCCATTACTGAACTTTGAATCTGCACAGTTCTCAAAAGTAAATGTTTTTTTTTTTTTTTTTTTTTTTTTTCATTTCGAATTGTTTGGAGAAGTCATTGTGCAAAGAGATTGCGATCAAGGGCTTTTGTTTGGCAGTGAAAAATCGACATTCTGTTACTGTGGAATTGCCCATAACATTCAAGCCACATTCACTGCCTGAAAACATTCTCTTATTTCACCTTTCTTTGGCTAGGTTGGTCTGGTTGGTCAACAAACACTATGCATATTCTCCTATGAGACCTCTATTCCAAACCTCAAAATGTGAATTCTATTTCTGTGTTGGAAAGCTGCAACATTTTCTCAGAGGACCTACATATTAAATATTGCTACCTTGCAGTTATGATATGATTTTAGATAGAATGTCTTGGTGAACCCTCTCTTATGGAATATCCATATCAACACTTACAGTACTTGTCCAACCTCATGAGAACCAATACTTTCCATTACTTACTGTACTGTAGTTTCACAGTTGAACCTGCTTCTTCTGTTTGCCGGGAAGGCAGCCATTCCCCTGTTCACTCTGACAACTTTATAAATGAACTTCATGATGTTTTTATTGATTCCTCATAATCCTCTCACCCGTAAATACCCCCTAGATGCAGTTACACTCCTGCACTGTCTACCTGCTTTACCTATCCATCTCTCGCACTAAAGCACTAAGGAGGCCTAACGGTGTCCTATTAGCAAAACAAATACGTCGGCAGACTCACATTGTCAAACAACACTTCAGAGTGGCAACGCAGGCATTAGTGCCAATTAGAAGTTAATTTGCAGAATATGCTCACAATACAAATACGCAGAGGGAGATGGTTGGGGAGAGGAATAGATAGGGTGTGTGTGTGTGTTCAACAGAAAGAAATCCGAAAGTGCCTCCCTTTGCCAAGTGTGTAAAAATGTCCAGTCATTTTTTGTGTCCCTCCATCCCTCCCTCCCTCCTTTGCTCCCTTCTTCCATCTCTCCCTCCACCCTTTAAATCCTCCTAACTGTCCAGAGAGCCTATCTGTGGCAGCTGGCCCATATCAGAATAGGTGCTAATGGTGGCAATCTTAATCACACCCTTCCTTACTCTCCCTCTCTCCCTCTCTCTTCCTTTCTCCTTCTCTCTCTGTCCCCTTTTCTCTGTAACCGTTTCCCTCTTCCCATTTATCCGTCTTTGCCACTCTCTACCATCTCCTCTCTCCTTCACTTTGTATCCATTTCTCTCTATCACTACCTCTCTCTGCCCCTATTAATCCATTCTCTCCTTCTCTCCCACCCCAACCGAGCTGCCCTATCCTTGCACCCATTTATCTGCTCTCCCTCTCTGTCTCCTTTCTCTGTCTGTCCCAGTTTGTGACTCTCTCTCTCCCTTTCGCTCTCCCTCTCTCTCAAAGAGTACCTATGAAATGAGGTGATACAAATGGCATTTTATGGGCCTGTACAAGCCTACCAGGCAGGCCGTGCGGCAGGCAATCATAAAAGCCATTGTCTGCTGCGCGTGCCACTGTTAATGTGTTCCCTTTGATTGAATGCTACTGATAGGTAGGATGGGAGGCCGGGAGAGAAAGTGAGAAAGAGAGAGAGGAAGAGAGAGGGAGGGGGAGAGAGAGAGTGATAGTGAGAGAGAGAGATGGGGGGTGAGAGGGAGAGTGAGGGGGAGAGAGAGAGAGAGATGGGGGGTGAGATGGAGAGGGAGAGGGAGAGAGTGAGAGAGAGAGAGGAACTAGGTCGAAACCAGGACTCCTCACTTCTCTTTTAAATAATAGGGGACAGAGAGGGTGGCATCTAATTCCTGGGAAGAAGAAATGCCATTTAGAAACAAATGAAAATGGAATGCCTGGTGTGGGAGAGGGGGGAAATAAATGTATACCATATTGAGAGGGGGATTTCAATGCCGGAGGGTGGGTGAGGTGCAAGTGTTTGATTGCTTTTTGTGCTTTAATGCTATCCGTCTAAAAGAATCGGCATATTTACATCGAGAAGGGCCACCGTATTAGGCATTATATATTTTTTATATATATTATTTTTTTTTACTCAACTGAAGCATGAGCAGCGTGATTGCAGCAATCCCCGGTTATGGGAATGGGTTTCATGATTCAAATCTCAACCACTTTAAGTTTTCAAAGTCCATTCCCCTCTTTGTAGTGCGAATATGAAATGCGCTTTGCAGGCGCCGGCAACACACGCTGTTCAATTACACCCACTTGGGCAAACACTAGATTGCTAAATGTACCACAGGCAGGCATGAGAGAATGGTTGGATATCTACACATGTGGTATTGTTCAGGGTATGAATTATGCATTCATTCTTGGGGATGCCCTAGATACAAGTGGGCTGAACTAGCAATATTCTTATGGGGGTGCAAACATTACACGTGGGGGTAACACTGATTTTCTATAGAAGTGCCCAGAACCCCATGGCTCCAGTTGAATCCTGGGGTCATTGTACAGCCATCATAAATGCTAGAGCAATGACCAATGCTAGAACTAGACCAATGCTAGCTAAATGACCAACAGATGACATTATTTTCCAAAACAAAGTACATCATATCCCCATCTACCGTAGCCTATTAATGTGCTGATATTACAATATTACATTTACATTTTAGACATTTAGCAGACGCCTTTATCCAAAGCGACTTACATTTACATTTTTACATTTACGGCATTTAGCAGACGCCTTTATCCAAAGCGACTTACAAGAAATACATTTGTTTAAGTAAGTGAATCATCTATCCAACAGTCATCATAAGACAAAGTAATCAATGCTCACACCAGGGGCCATTGGCAGTCGTAATGCCAGAAGCCAATTTTTTTTTATTATTATTTATTAACAGGAGGGGGTTTGGGGGCTGACCATTGCTTGCAAGTAGGGAGGGGCTGTTCCCTTTGCCGCCCGGTAGGCGAGCACCAGGGTCTTGAATCTGATGCGAACTGCTACCGGGAGCCAGTGCGGAGGAGGGGCGTGACATGGGAGAATTTGGGGAGGTTGGACACCAGACGAGCGGCAGCGTTCTGGATGAGCTGCAGAGGTCTGATGGCGAAGGCGGGGAGTCCGGCCAAGAGTGACTTACAACAAGTGCACTTGTCTAAGTAAGTGAATCATCTATACATCAGTCATCATAAGAAAAACAAATCCATGCTAGGACCAGGGGCCAAAAAAGTGATTCCAAGACCCCTCCAGAGCTCCTCCATGACCCCTCCAGAGCTCCTCCAAGACCCCTCCAGGGGGCAGGGCCACGGAGCAATCAATTGCAAACACTACGATCGGCTGTGCCTAACACACAGTGAACTTGAACACTGAAAACCGGATCAACGGACGAATTATTACCGTACCTTCGTTGCTAATACGCAAAGTGCATCCGATATCCATCTATCGCTGTCCAATGCGTTGCTATGCTAATGCTGCAATCAATACTAAACACTGGGATCAGCTGTACTGTATTTAATACAGGGTGAAATCGCTTGGACACTGCAGTGGCAGGGGATCATTGTTTTGGCACGTCTGCTTCCAATCCCTCCCCATATCTCAGCCTAATGGCAGTGTAGCCCGGGAGCATTTTTATGATTGACAATCAGCACTTTAGCCTGCAAACACAACGGGCTAATTAGCTTGGAAGCCCGGCCAGCTGGACTTGGCAAGGCAGACATGTTTTTTTTCCCCCCTTGTCTTTAATTTTTTTTTTTTTTTTTTTTTTGTTAGTGTCATTGTTATCTCCATTATGCTGGCTCATGCCTCCTTTATTTTGTACCTATTCATTTATTTGTAAAAAAATGTTTACATACGGAAGAACAATATATTATGTACTAAAATGTAGTATAATATGCATACTTGGCTAATACTTTACATAAAGTTAGATTATAGGTATATTAACCGACAGTATACCTATGGAGTTCCACTAACTATTTAATAGTGCGTTATATAGTATTAATGACCAGCAACGATGTTTTAAATGAAAAGTTATGTCTTGTCAAAAAAAAAGACAGGAAATTAAAAATGAACACCACCACCCATAACTTCACCTACAGTATGCACTAACATGGTTTCCCAAATCACAGTTTTGATACCTGCTATAGCGCTGTATGTTTGTCTACTGTACTTTTGTACTGAATATTTACTCGCCACTGGGCAGGCTGCTTAGTATTCAAAGCTTCATACTCTATGTTGCAAGATACAAGTTCCTTTCATTGCCACACAACCTAGGTTGGTGGAATATGTTTTCAGTGCAGCATAAAGGGGACTCTACATTCCTTAACATACACAGCGATGAATAGAAGACAGATAAGGACATATGTTCCAATGCAATCCATGTAAGACAGGATCCTTGCTCTCACTGCTCACTGTTAAGTGGCAATGTTTTGGTTACAGTCACATGCCATTGTGACAGTATAAGGTTCTAGAATCGTTAAATATGTTTTCCAGTCTGTGAACATGTCCCTGTGTGAGATCAAGTTCACCACCGGCAGGACTACCACAATGTACTTTTTTGTCAGATCATTGGACCCCTTCTGGGTCAAATAATTATGCCTGGTGTAACCATAGTGTTTGCATGACTGCTTCATAATAAGTCTGGTCATGTTACAGTTAGATTATAAATAGGCTTAAAGTGGTGCTGCAGGACACTTAGTATAATTTCAGCCTACAGTTCAAAACGTAGCGCTAATGAGCAGGAATGGGCCCCTGCCGCGTGCCCGCAGTGAAGTGTGCATGCATGTCGTTTCTACGCAGCCCAATGCCATGGGCACTGTACAAAATTAAAGTGAAACTTAACAGTACTGCTGCTTCAAAAGTTGGTGGTGATGAAGTAGATTATACTGTGTTTGTCCGAACTATACATCGATCATCGAATCCTAAAACGGGAGGTTTAAAAAAAATATATATACTGAAATAGTTGCGATATACTGTAGCTTCTACCATACACAAACAAATGATGTGTGTAAATCACCAAATATACACTCAGCGAGTTTATTAGGAACACTATACTAACACTGGGTAGGGCCTCACTTTCCTCTCAAAACAGCCTCAATTCTTTGTGGCATTGATTTCACAACATGGTGGAAACATTCCTTTGAGATTCTGGTTCATGATGACATGATTGCATCACGCAATGATTGCATCATGATTGCATTCAGGTGCACTTTCAAGCTGTGAATCTCCCGTTCTACCACATCTCAAAGGTGTTCTATTGGATTCAGATCCGGTGACTGGGAAGGCCACTGAAGAACACTGAACTCATTGTCATGTTCATGAAACCAGTTTGAGATGACTTTCGCTTTGTGACATGGTGCATTATCATGCTGGAAGTAGCCATTAGAAGATGGGTAAATTGTGGCCATGAAGGGATGCACATGGTCAGCAACAATACTCAAATAGGCTGTGGCATTCAAGCGATTGATGATTGATTGGTATTAACAGGCCCAACGTTTTCTTAAGCAGGGGGACAAAAGCCCTCAAATCAGCATCCAGGATTGACTTTTATGACTGATTTTGATTTGGTTTTAGGTGGGGCACAGATCTACACCTACTCAATGGAACACCGACCTGCATATTCTTCTGTATGCAGCCTGACCATCATTATACAATATGATTGTATGATCACTTTGAGTATGAATTAGGCTGTTTGAGAGAAGCTTTGCATCCTAAGCACTCTGCCCAGTGTTGAGTACATGCCCCGTGGGCATTTTAGAGAAAAAAAAAAACAACAACGTTGTATTAACATTGTTTTTTGGTTGTATCATCGTATATCGGGTCATGACGGAAGATGGTGTGGTGCAGCAATGTCTAAATAAGAGGGCACACTTTTGCGGGCAAGCTTTACAGTTAACTCCCTGAACCTAGCTACCACATCATCGGCATTGGAGGACATAGTTTGCCGTTGGATTATTTACATGATTATTATTTTTATTGAATGTTTTACTTTTAGTATGTGTTATCTGTTGTGCCTGGGCACTTTATCTGTCTCACCGTGGGAGAGTGAGAAACGTCCTCTCGATTCCTTTGTATGTCTTGACATGTGAAGAATTGACAATAAAGCCACTTTGACTTTGATGATTGTCGCAGTGCATCAATGTTTGGACGGAACAGCTGTGAGCCATAGCTAGCCTTCATGCACCACCCCTCCTGTTTTGACTGCCAGATGGCAGAAGCTCTCCTCCAGAGGAGCCTCAGCCCGGTACGGCAAAATGGACCTCCAGGTACACACTGCTGTGGATAGCAAGCTAGACTTCTGGTTTGTAGGGCATACATGAACGTGAGGGCATCGTTATCCTAGCACAGGCACTCCTGTCAGCAATATCATGACTATCTGCTGAGCCTTCACATGACATGGCCTGCAGTTAACTTGTAGGCGGGAGCTATAGTGTTTATAAGCAGCAGTGTTTGTTGATGCTGTATCTTGCAGCAGCTTAGAATATTCATTCATTTAGAACATTCATCAACAGTTATCATGTTGGTGTTCACCATACGCTGTGTACGGGCACGCAAATGCAATCTCTTATGAACGTAATAAAAACTACATTACTGACAAATTTATCTCCGCTGGGACGCACCGCTCTGAGACATGATCTGACGGGGCCCGAAAGCCGCATCTTAATCGGTTGTGTAGAAATTGCTGTCGGCCTGATGAGAAATGCTCTTAATGTTTATGCATATTGCTTAGGTGGGTGGTACCTGGTTAATGAAAAGAGTCCTCATTCCACTTATTTAATAAGACACATCGCTTAAACCCGTTGCTTTGAGACCCTTCTTCATTACAGTAGCCTAATTGCTCAACACATAAAGTTTTGGTGAAAGAAATTAACATGCATGTAATGATGAAAATTAATGCCAACTGTGATGTAAAATGGCGATGAGTCTAAAATGAAATACCTCTAAGTAGTTGAAATACTAAGTATTGCCATTCTAAGCAGTTTTGCCCCATAATTCTGGCCACTGAAAGTGAAGCCAAGAGAAAAGAGGACACTAAAACATTTGATTTAGGACTTGGAATCTGCACAGGGACTTTACAAGGTTGAGTATATAGCGGAGATGAGAGTGTAAAAGTGGGTTTAATCCCTTTTTAAAAAGCATGACATAAAAACCTAAATGTGAAGACGATTAATAGAGCAAGAGGACTGTTTATTAAAAATGATTTATTTATTTTTTAGTTTTGACCTCAGATTTGAAGTCAGAGATTGAACCTACCCAGGTGTGGTGCGTAAACACACAAATATACACTCTTACAGTATGTGCGTAAAAAACACACACTCCCATACCCCTGGAACACACACACACACACACACACACACACACACACACACACACACACACACACACACACACACACACACACACACACACACACACACACACACACACACACACAGGCACAGGCACACACACTGGCACAAACATTGGCACACACACACACACACACACACACACACACACAACTGTATATACCAGAGGCCTAACAAACCCAGGTGTGTGGAGTCTGGCATGTGTTCCATCACCTTAATGAAATTAGGAGATGTCTGACTGAGTGGTTCTGCTAGACAGCGTCTGCTAACGACACCCATGGCTATATTCACATAACTGCTGATTTAACCTATATTCAGCAATTCACACAACTCAAGTGTTGGGGTTTGGATATGCCTGCCAATAACAATAGAAAATGTGCTTCTCAAAAGCAGGTTCAACTGGGGGGAATAGCTTGTGTACTGTAGGTCTGTAAATAGTTGTAAATTCAATTTCATTATACAATATATAAATGTTTCAGTAGGGCAGCAAAGAAAGGTGTAAGGTGCCATCTCGAAAATGATAAGAGTTTATACTCAACTAATCTATTCTCCTTAATAGCTGTTTTATGCCAAACACATAAAAGATGAAAGTAGAGTGTGTGTTTGTGTGTCTATATGTGTGTGTGTGTGTGTGTGTGTGTGTGTGTGTGTGTGTGTGTGTGTGTGTGTGTGTGTGTGTCAGTGCGGGTCAGTATCTGACTATTTGTGTGTGTGTATGTATGTGTGTGTGTTTACACACACACACACACACACACACACAGTGCCTGACTGTGCGTGTGTGAAAGAGAGAGAAACGCTGTCGGGCACATCAGAGATTCCCCCCTTCACTTTGATTGTCCCTGTAATCAGTTTCACCGTATTAAATTTGGATTAACCACAATAGCCGAATTAAAAGACTGGCGAGGAAATTATTTTTTCCCGCTAATGAAATTCACTAAACAATACCTCCTCCCCCCCCCCCCCCCTCCCCACACACACACACCCAAAAAAGGGTTGATTGTAAGTGGTGATGGAGCAACTATCGTGTCATTCATCACCGTCAAAATGGAGGTATTCTTGTTTGTTTATTTTCTCATTTACATGGCTACGATTCAACTTAGTCCATTGGCGCTACTGTAATTGTAAACAAGTGTAGGATGGTGTGATTTTCAAGTGATGGACGCTCCCACAGCATATGATCCTGAAAGCAGAGAGAGGGACAGAGAGAGAGGTGCGGAGAGAGACGGGATGAAACCCGAAGCGACTGTGAGAGAGAGAGAGAGAGAGAGAGCAGGAGAGGTAGAATAGGCCCTCTACGTCATTTCAATAGAGGCCATTCAAAAAAAAAAAAAAAACGTCCTAACATTAAATCACATATATTCCTACATACAGTACATTCAAATGTAATAAAACATAATTGCATCAAGCCACAGTACTCCCCTCTCTCTCTCCGCCGATCTCTCGCTTCACTACCTCTCTCTGCAGCACACTGAATTATTTCACGAGTCACCGGCTCCTTCACGGGGCCTCCGCTGCCATGTTGTGAGGTGTTACGACACGTCTCTCTATGCGGTTTTAGGTTCCGATGCGACCGAGGCCCTGTCTCCCCGTATAGAGACTGTAGGAGCAACCGTGTTTGTCTGTGAGCACTGTATGCGTCTTTTAGACTGTGGAAGTGTGTGTGTGTGTGTGTGTGTGTGTGTGTGTGTGTACACTACTTGTGTCTCAAGGATGATGTGTGTTTTTAAGTGTGTATGCATTGTGTACGTCTGTCGGAATGAGTGTGGAATGTGTGTGTGTGTGTCTGTGCGTGTGTATATATGTGTGTGTGTGTGTGTGTGTGTGTGTGCTTGCTTCCCTGCCTGCCTGCGTGTATGACAGTAATCCCTGTGTATTCTCCAGCCAGCTCCAGTCACGGTCAACGGAGAGGGACTCTCTCCAGCGCCAGACCCCACTAGGGAGGCCCTAAATTGGGCTGACACGCACTTGACACACACTTGGCACGCCTCGGCCAAACACCAAATTGTTGCTGACAGTATCAAACGCGTCCCGTCGGGTATTAGCCATTGCTCGAGTAACTTGACCTCTGTCTGTCGTTTGAGCCACACAGGGGGAAAAAGAGGCAATATTCTTTGAATATTTAATTTGGGTTGAGGGTTAGTAGCCATGTGATCTCGTTTGACGAGTTGTTTTGAAGGATTGGTGTTCGGTTGTTGTTTGCATATTGTCATTTGCGACTTGACTATTTTGGTGGAAGCCTTATGATAATCATTTCAAAACTGTATGATGATATTCATCTACCTGAGAATAATGAGCATGGAACTGTCTGGGCCTAACAGCACCATAACATTCAATATACCCTCCATATACTTCTTCAATCAGTCAAGCAAGTTTATTTGTATAGCACTTTTTACACAGACAAATGTCACAAAGTGCTTCACAACAAAATAATACTAAACAATATAAACAATAAATACAATTCAAACAATATGACCAAATAACACAATAATACTAACATAATAACACAATAACACCAAATCATAGAACCACAGGAATAAGCTAAAGAACAAAAAATCCCCAGAGGGGATATACTTCATGTCCTTGTGGAATAATCTGAGTAACCTACTTTTACTGTTATAGATACAGAGCAGATCCGAAGATTAGGGTAGGTAGACCATCGTGACCAGGGTAAAGTCAAAGTGAAACCCTGAAGGAGGCAGCTTGCTGACCAAACGTTGGTTGATTAAAATAATTGCATCCGAGTAAGAGTGTGTGTCTTTCTTTTTTTCCTGAAGTTTCATCTGCAAGTCTGCACCTCACCAAAGAAAGGTGTGTGTTTTCGTGTTCCCTTCAAAAGGTGTGTGAAAACGCTGGTATGTACCTACTTTCAAGTAATTGTGCCAAGATTTCTCCGCTTTCTGACGGACTGAATCCCAGAGGGAAAGAGGAGCTATTTTGATTCCGACGTTATTCCTGGGAGAATTCTCTCTAAGAAAAAGTTAGTTTCCACAACTGTTTGTCCTCACACCAACCCTGGATTGATTACTTAAAGGTCGTCTCTCAAACCCCCGCCAGCCCCCGGCCCCCTGCCCCCCTACCCACCCCCTCTCTACCCCTCATTCACTACAAAGGCATAAAGATCACAACACTGACTGAGTACCTATCATCGCCTGCAGCGCCCGACTCTGGCCTAGCAGAAACAAGAAACTCTCGTCCAAGAAATGAAGTATGGATTTCTAATTTGAGGGCTTCAGATGTGGGTCAAGTCTCCTTTATTTCAATGTGCTTCGGCTACATCAGACTGTCGATGCTGTGGTTGAGAAATGTATATCGGGATGAGATCAGATGAGATCAGATGGATCAAAAGCTTTGGGGTGGTTAGGGAGAAAGGTCTGGCTGTGAATAAATAGTTGTGAAGACCTCTACATTCTCTGTGTGATTATTGGTTTTTCTATCAAATCCCTAAAAGTGTTAGATTTAAAAAGTGTGAAGTCTCATTTGTACCATGGAATGACAGAGAGGGGGGTGAGAGAGATTCAACTGTTAAAAACAAAATAAAGCAGGGACTATCTGCTGCTTCATATCTAGTCTGATCCCAATTTACTCAGAGCCAAATAGCAGGTACAGATGCTTGTACTGTTCTCTCACCTCTCCAAAATATGTATTTCCACCCTTGCATCTGTACTGGTCGCAGGGCATTCTTGTCAGCCATTTTCTCACCGTGGCTGGGCCGGGGCAGACATCTTGACAACCCCTGTGATCTGCCTGAGAGGCGTTCTCACACCTGCCCGGTCTGGGGTCGATGGTCAGATCCAGACAGCTTGTTTACCACCTAAATTTAGCTCGCTGACATGTGTGAAAGTTGCCAACCCCTCACACCGACAAGTGTTACACTCAAAGAGACAGCGAAGGACGTTTGTTCAAATCAGTGTTCCTCAACTCCCGATCCAGGGGAACCCACAGGGTTAGAAAGCTATTGTTCCAGACCAGAACTAACACACTTGATTCAACTAATCATCCAGCCCTTGATTAGCTGAACCAGTTGTGTAGGTACTGGACACCCATTGGGCCCCCAAGAACGCTGATCTGAACTCAGGATAAAAAATGAAAAAAATCCAATCACAAAGAGAACATAATGACTTATTTCAGATAGCAATCAGTGGACAGTACAGAGCACCACTTGAAAATACTGTCTTAAAGCAATCCAGAAGTCCAAGTCAGTCTAAACTTTCCCCACCTTAAACTCGATGACAAAGAAACTCAAAGTATTGTTTGTTCTTACAAGTTATTCCAGTCATCCGTCTTAGCCCCCTATATTTCCGGTAATGTACTTTTTTAATGTTGTGTATTTCTACCCCACACTGTTTGCCTGGCAGGGTGATAGAACAACAAGAGCGAAGAGTGCCACCTAGCCTGAGCGACAGACACAGAGACGTTATCTGCAGGCGATGGATCATGTAAATGGTGTTTTGTCTGCGTTATGAGAATGGGGGGAAGATGTTTTCTGCATGAGCGAAGCGCTTATCAAGTGGGCTGTCTCAATTCCCCCCCAGATATTTCATCTTCAGAAGGCGAAGGTAAACTGATTTGCTTTCCCGCGATCCTAGACAGAGATGCATTAGGCCAAGTTGTTCTGGAGAGTTTTGCAGCACCAGGGAGGTCTGATATACCAGGAAGTGAAACAAGCTTTTTTTTTTTTTAATCCAAAACTTCATTAATCTGGAACTATCAATGATACTGTTGGTAAATTACTATTTAAAAGTACCTATTTCCCCCGCAAAAACAGCCATCATTTCATAACCTGACCAATGTCAATGTTTAGCTGTAATTGCTAACAATCATAGATAATTAGATATGTTTGATTTGTGCAAAAACACTCATTTTCTATTTGAGTTGTGGTCCTTGTCTCTATTGTCCCTTTGTGATTCCATACAATTAGCCCATCTGTCATCTTCCTCACCTCTGACCATATCCTCCCATCTAATCTCCCTCTTTTTGTCTGCAAAATGGCCGCCGTTTCACTTGACAGTGAACTGCTGTCGTTTCCAACACTTTATCGTCAGCCCCATCACCCTCACACAATTACATCAGCCAATAATCTCTGCAATTATCTCTGCAATTACTGCAATTGCAACTCTTTTTTTCCCCGAAGACACGAATGAACCTAAATCCAAATTGAACCGACTTGATTAATTGAATGTATACACCTGCAGAAATCTGTCTAATATCACTGGTAATGATCGTCACAGTGCTGTACAGAGTGGTCATCATTATGCAGGAATACGAGGATGGCTGTGAAAAGTCCAATTTATGGAGGCAAATCCCATAAAGCTCAGAGCAAATGGGTTAGCGCTCAAGCAGATTGTACAAGAGCCTGGTTGCCCATGAGACAGAAGTGTTCAAGCGATGCAGAGTCGTTTAACATGGAACTACTGTCCTCCATGGACGAGAGGAGAGAGACAGGCAGAGAGGGAGGATGGAGAGAGGGAGGGTTAAGAGGAGAGGAGAGGAAAGAGAGAGGGAGGACGGAGAGAGGGAGGGTTAAGAGGAGAGGAGAGGAAAGAGAGAGGGAGGACGGAGAGAGGGAGGGTTAAGAAGAGAGGAGAGGAAAGAGAGAGGGAGGACGGAGAGAGGGAGGGTTAAGAACAGAGGAGAGAGACAGGCAGAGAGGGAGGACGGAGAGAGGGAGGGTTAAGAACAGAGGTTGGTGGAGAGAGGCGATAGAAAAGAGTGAAGAGAGAGCAAAAGGTAAAGGGTGGGCACGGTGAAAGAAAGAGGGAGAGGCGGACAGCATAAAAGACAGCAATGAAGGAGGGAGAGAAAGAATAATGTCCGCCTATGCTTATGTGGGTTTGTTCATACCGATGCGATATTTTCTAGAGGACTAAGAATAGCACACAATATCAATCTCTCGACTGGAACATTTGTACATTTACTGCTCCACCTGTTGCCTGGACCTATCACATTAATTTAAAAGGGGTTGTAGGAGCAGCAATGAGGGCGGTTTTACTACCCATCCATCACAACGTCTGTTCATATACGACCATCATCAATATTTGTTTTTTTCTATTGATTATTATCATCTTCCCCAGTTCTTCAAGCCGTTCTTTCTGTTGACAGTGCACAGAGTGGGGGGATGATGTGGTATTACTGTGGATCACAGAGCACAAATCCCCAGACCTGATTAATCAACTAATGCAGAGGAGAAAGTAACCTTTCAGAAGCTCAGACGAGCTTGATTTATCCCCCTGATGGATGCAATATCAGGATATACTGTATGTATCCATCTATATTTACTCTCTGAAACATTCATCGTGACTATCCAGTGGCCCTTTTTCACGCTTTCTCTCTCTCTTACCCTCTCTCACCATCTCTCTCCCACTCCCCATTTCTCCCATTCCACCCTCCCCCTCAGTCTCTACCCATCACTGAGAGAAATATATATTTCTGTAAATGGATGTCAGGGGGATAGAGGATTTAATACCAACTCATTATTTTGATTGATGCGGCAGGATTCTGCCACTCACTCAAGACCAAAGAGGATTCGGCTCCATGCTTTTATGGTTCATAAAGACCCTGTGGAAGTTGAGTCCCTCTATCTCCCTCCATTGCTTTTTTTCCCTCTCAGTCTGATCTGAGCAAACAGTCCCAAATAGTTATCTACAAATAGATCAAACGTAAACGTTTTCTTGACTTGTGTACCTTTTATTTTTCTCTGAGGCAAAGCATTGTCTGACTACAACTCCAGCATTATCAATAATGCAGTACGGAGGTGTAACATCTTTGAACGCCAAACCTCCAAATTGATTGCATGTAAGTTCAACGTTATCAGAAGTCCAGCAACTTCTGATGAAAGGAACGGATGTTAACGCGAACATTGTTGAATTGGTTATCTTTCCTCAAAGATGTTCTGTCTCATGAGTGGAAATGATTCGCCTGCTGCTGCTATAATTTGCAGTTGGAAAGGTGCCAAGGGAATTACACATCCTGGTGCTTTTAGTAAGGGTCTCTGAGCAACACTATTCTCAAAACAATTCAGAATTTATGAAATGGAAGGGATTTATGCATATTGTTGGGGCAGAACTACCGTAGGTGGGAACGTTAATAGCGCAACCCCGAGGCTGACAGTGAGTCATGGATTACATTTCATTGCAGGATATTTGACAAATCTCACAATACCTGAAAGACACAGAAGTGTAACAAATATCCCCACGTTCACTATACAGAAAAGTAATTTCTCATTTGTAATGCTTCATTTTTCTCCATGGTTCATTTTCATGGAACACAATATGGCATCCAGCGACATGGGGAATGGTTATGAGGACAAATTACACTTCAATTGGAAACATTACCATGTCTTATAGAAACATAAAAGTATGACTAAAAAGTATTAATCTGATTGCAAATACCACTTTTCATGAAATAGAATTGTGTGAATCCTATGCAAATCCCCGTAGGAAATGCCCAAGTTCTTGTTGTAGTTGTTGTGGGTGAGATCATGATCAAATAGCATAAATAAAACATTACAAAACATTTTTAAGAAAGCAATGCATGTTGATTAGGCACTGTGTTTGGGACAAGCCCCTGTATATTAACTCATGTTATCAGATTGCGTTGGCTACCCCAATATAGTCTTGTTTTAACAAGTTATTTGATCTAGGTTGAGTAGATAGGATCGATTGAATTCTCTAAAACCCTGCAAAATGGGTCAATGCCCTTACAATACGATCATGATGATTTATATTTGCTATTGCCATTGAAGTAAAACAATTTTGTCCTGACTCAACTGATATTGTTGTTTGATGTTTTTCAAATTAAACTGGAGTTGGAGCCTCTTTGGAGGTTTCTTATCAGGACTTTGTCTAATAGGACACCAGTTTATTACTCACATTCAAGCACACATACAAGTTTTCTCAGACACACACAAACTCTCTCTCCCCCTTTCTCTCTCTCCCCCTTTCTCTCCCTCTCATACACACACAGTAATTAGGTCATTGAGGAGCTTACACTCTGAGGCATGTGGCCAAGATTAGGGTGGATGTTACCGTTGTGGGCATCGTCAAATTAGCCTTTTTACACAGAGAGAGAAA
>NC_139675.1:5927462-5947462 GCF_951799395.1 Argentina silus
CAGTGAATAGTGTGAAACTCTGGTCTCATTCAGAAGACAAATGAAGCGTGGGCATCCTGAAGGGCACACACACGCACGCACACACACACATATAGCCGCGCACACACCCACCCACACACACACGTACAGACACACGGGTGTCAGTGCTCACTGCACTGTGACACTGAGATGAGGAATGAAGCTGACGAGCAATTCTAATGGATATGAGCCAGCCGTGTGTGCTAGCCAGGGCAGGGCAGGGCAGGGCACAGGCGAAGGCAGGGCGGACAGACTTGACATGAGCGCACACACACACACACAGCGCACACACACACACAGCACATTCAAGAACACGCTCACACATTCAACACACTATACCACATCTCCACATACACAAGGAAGCAGAGACATACACAGAGGCTACACTGAGTATGCACGCGCACGCACACACACACACACACCTCTTCCCTTTCAATATCCCTAACCTAGCACAGCCACACACATCACAGTCAAGGTCTTGCTAGAGGAGCTGCTCAGGAAAGTCTTTGAGAAGTGTAACAAAGTGCATTGTGCTCCCCTCTCCTCTCCCCACTTCAGAAACAGGGCTGAGGAAGAAGGAGCCATTAAAAAGTGATGAGAGATGAAAAGGAATGGAGAAGCTCTAATGTGTTTCCTGCATCTCTCCAGAGAGCCGGAGAGCTCAATCTATATGGGGCAAACTCAGAAAGGAAGCCACGGACCAAGGCTGATTAGGGTATTGTTGTTGTATTTGTTGATTTTGGTGTGTGTTTGATTTCTCCCGCGCCGCTCACTGCTGGCTATCGATGTTTCGGAGGAGAGTCGTTTGACTGTAAGAGGATGTAATGTACGTCAAAGGAAAAAATAATGGAGAAGATAGGAGAAGAGGAGTGGAAGGTAATCCATCCATCCGGTCGGCGGAATACAGAGTCAGTACATCAGTGGCGGCTGGGTGGAGGTAGAAGCCAGAGGACTGGTTCGTTGCAATGGATAGAACAGAATGAGGAATGGTATCAAACACACATCACACATCAGCCGATCCTCTGGTTCATCCACCAGCCTCCCCTGCAGTACACAGTATATTGTTTGCTATCCTACCGTTCAAAAGTCAGAAGAACATTATTACATCTCAAAACTTAGGCCACACCTCGATGGGAAAAGTTTTTTTTTTCTTCTGTTTAATACTTGAAGTGCACCTGATATAGCTTTAACCAATAATCCCAAAATTGCAAACCTCAACCACTCTCACTTCAACAGGTTTAACCGTCAGGCTTAGTAAGGTGGAATAATATTGAGCCGCATACTGTAAGTCACATCAGCTTCAGGTCTAGGATGAGATAAAGGAGGATTTGACAGGGATGACACCATCAAGACACCAGGAAGTGCACATGGGAGCCAGCTGTGTTAATCCTTTCTGTCAGTTCCACTCACGGTGCATTCCGAGACGCAAGGACACAGAGTTTTAAACAGTACTGAAAATTCAAGCCTGACCGCGACCCGGGCCCGTTGAGGTGAGGCCCGAGCCCAGCCCAAGCCTGACATTGAAGACATTTCCATGAGTCCGAGCCCAAAAAAAGCCTGAAGTCTAGAAAATGGCTGTGCCTTTCAACCATTGGGCACAACAGCAAAATTGCAAAGCTGCGGAGTAAGGAGAGGGGAACGCCTCCCACTGAGAAGGTTGGAGAGAGAGAGAGAGGGAGAGAGAGAGAGAGTGAGAGTGAGAGAGTGAGAGTGAGAGAGAGAGTGAGAGAGTGAGAGAGTGAGAGTGAGAGAGTGAGAGAGAGAGAGAGAGAGAGTGGGAGGGAGAGAGAGAAAGCTGTAAGCGTGCTGCGAGTTATCACATGGCCACGCAAGATTATATATATATATATATATAAATTATAATATATATAAAATTAACATAGCTCTGTTGTGGTAAATCTGTGCCTGGCCCGGCCGTAGACCGTTGGGTCAGGGCCCGAAATGTAAAACTCAGACAGACTTCCTGAAGGACCTTGATTTTCATGGCTTTGTTCTTTTCCTTTTCAAGTCATTCCAGGTACAGGTAAAAACACAACTCTATCAATCCATCTGGGGATAGATCCTTTGCTTCAAAACCATGACTTGATCCTCTTGTAACACCTGACTTTATACCAAATCCCTGACATTGACTTTTCCCTCCTTGCATCCTTCCTTCATTCATTCCTTCCCTTCAGTCAGTAGCTTCCAAGCGCTGTCTTCACGCCAAATACTTTTATACCAAAAATCCCCAAAGTTGACTTTTCCCGCCTTTTATTTTCCCTGTTTCTTTCTTCCTTCTTTCCTCTCGTGCACACGCACAAAGAAAAACACATAGCCATCTTTGGGATCAAACACACATATTCTCTCTCTCTCTCTCTCGTCTATGGGGGGCAAATGGGCTCTTCTGAAGAGCACATTAAAACGTCTGTGACAGCCGGCGAACGTCTCATTATGATCAAACACACATCAGCGTAGCTCTGACTGTAACTCTGACTCTGGTCGTCCACATGGGAAGGCCTCTCTTTGTGTTGCTGCAGGAGGGGCAGGTCTGTGTCACTGCAGTGCTGGGGACTTTGAACAGAGAATGAGTGGGTTTATTTAAATGAGCTGTGTTTTGACTAAACCCTGCTCCTGTTAGCTCATAACAAGACACTTTTTTACACAACAGAGCTGAGCTGTAGTTGGGTAAGCAACTGTTTACGAACGACGTAGCGACCATAGATGGTGAGATTCGCTTTTTTGGATGAGGGTAGACAGCAGTGTGGGCTAAGTCAGTAGGCAAGAATCTACATAGTCAAAAATACATCTGTGAAGGATTCTCTCGCTCTCTCTCTCTCTCGCTCTCTCTCTTTCACGGATCTTTCGACATCAATTCATTTCAATTTCGTTAAAAGGGGGCAATTGAAAAAAACAATCCGGGATGAATTCGGGATGAAAAAAAGGAGACTTCACTTGGGTTGGATTTGAGGACAGATTTGCAGTCTCAGACGGTGGAAATCTGGGTGTAAAATTATGCTAATCTCTGCAAAGAACACGGAGGACCTGATCCAAACATTTCATTTTTTGGAGAGTGGAGAGAGAGAGATTTAAAACAGAAGGAGCATTTCACAGGATTGAAATAATAGCATAAAAAAAGAGAGAGTATATGGAAAGACGCGCACACACACACACACACACACACACACACACACACACACACACACAGTCATCAGATAGTGGTCAGGTATTATACGGGTGCATTAAGCTGGTTGTTGTTTCCATTTAGCTTTATAATACCCGTAAGATACTTATCAGTCGATGGGAAGAGAAGAAACACCAACGGTGTTATCAGTTGGAAACTCTGGTCAGATACGAATAGGGGGGAGACTGGCTGTAAGGGGGAGACTGGCTGTAAGGGGGAGACTGGCTGTAAGGGGGAGACTGGCTGGATGGGGGAGACTGTTAGATGGGGGAGACTGGCTGTATGGGGGAGACTGGTTGTAAGGGGGAGACTGGCTGTAAGGGGGAGACTGGCTGGATGGGGGAGACTGGCTGTAAGGGGGAGACTGGCTGGATGGGGGAGACTGGCTGTAAGGGGGAGACTGGCTGGATGGGGGAGACTGGCTGTAAGGGGGAGACTGGCTGGATGGGGGAGACTGGCTGTAAGGGGGAGTCTGTTAGATGGGGGAGACTGGCTGTAAGGGGGAGACTGGCTGTAAGGGGGAGACTGGCTGGATGGGGGAGACTGGCTGTAAGGGGGAGACTGTTAGATGGGGGAGACTGGCTGTAAGGGGGAGACTGGTTGGATGGGGGAGACTGGCTGTAAGGGGGAGACTGGCTGGATGGGGGAGACTGGCTGTAAGGGGGAGACTGGTTGTAAGGGGGAGACTGGCTGTAAGGGGGAGACTGGCTGGATGGGGGAGACTGGCTGTAAGGGAGAGACTGGTTGTAAGGGGGAGACTGGCTGGATGGGGGAGACTGGTTGTAAGGGGGAGACTGGCTTCAAGGGGGAGACTGGTTGTAAGGGGGAGACTGGTTGTAAGGGAGAGACTGGTTGTAAGGGGGAGACTGGCTTCAAGGGAGAGACTGGCTGTAAGGGGGAGACTGGCTGTAAGGGGGAGACTGGTTGGATGGGGGAGACTGGCTGTAAGGGGGAGACTGGCTGATGTCACATGCATTATTGTTTGTGGCATAACGAGGCTGAGTGAAGAATAATAGGCTGAAGTACGTCGACACCTCGAGTGTTACGTTACGCGGGAAAGATCAGCTTTGCAATATTTGATCATATAATTCCCAATTTCACCTCAACCTCACAATGTCTTTTACAGCTCAACCCCGTATTAAGTGAAATGACAATAGCATCAGATCTCCATGATTCATTTAAAAAATGAAATCTACATGTATTCATAGCCAAAAATGTTTTCCCCACTATTGTTATCTCCAAATCTAACCCCAAATCTTATAATATCATAACTCTTTTGGGACTATAGGATGCGATGGATTTAACTCCCCTGATCTCCAATCCCAGGTCAGTGTTCGTCTCTGTGCCTCTCTACTGTAGATCCCTAATCCAATCTGGACTAGCGCCAGGAGAGTACAGGCCAGATCTGGGATTAAAACAGGGGACAAAACGACAAAACAAGTGGCACCGACCAACAGGAGGATGTTCACAACAAGGGATTAGCCTATGATTTTACTGGAAAGATTAAAATGATACCTATTGTTTTTTGGTCTCCTTCTGCCTCCCCCCCCTCCCCCTCTCACCCTCCTCTGGATTCTTTCAGACGATTAAAATGATCCCCACTGTTTTTGGTTTTTGTATCCAGCCATTTCCCCTCCCCCGCCTTCCTCTCATGCTCTCATGATTTTGTTTTTGTTGTCTAACAATGTATGTATACATAATGTAGCAACCTGTCATGGTCAACTTATTCTTTGTTAAGAAAACCAAAACAACATCCACCACCAAATCAAATACAACAACTCTCATGGCAAGGGCCAGGAGTAATTCCCGATAGCCTGTAATCAGAGGCTGGAGGCTGAAGTCATGTGGTCAAGAAAAACACATGGCCCTACTCATTACCCACAAGCTATTTTGTATCACACAGGCTAACATTTTCTTTCTTTTTCTAAAGACAAATAAACTGAAGGGCACATTATATTCGGAGTCTCCTGATTATGTGACCAAACCGGGAAAAAAATCCAGGCTTATAACCTATAACAATAGGCTTCAGAAGCCCAGGTCAATAGGAAAGGCTCCTGGCCCTGTTCATGTCCACCAGTGCTTGTATATCTCAGAACACAACATGCTAGAGCCCATGTAACAGTTATCATACCTACGGCAGGACCAGGAGTTTATACTCACACACGAACTGGTCAGGACAAAAAAAAAAGGGCCCTATAGCCAGAAATGAAGGCAAAAATGAGGAACCCAGATATCCAGGTCACAGATGCCCACCAGTGCCTCTATATCTCACATGCTAGGGAACAGAGAGTCAAGCTACAGGCCTGTGCCAGGAACAGTTACTGAAGCAGACAGGAGTGAAGTATGGCGATCAGACGATGGGGGTGTGCCCGCTGCGATTAGCCTGCTGTAATTGAATCTGGACTGAAATAAAACACCGGCCTTGGAGGCAGCAAATAATTATGAACAGCAGCCTCGCAGGCAGCAATAATGCTCATCATACACAAACTGCCTCAGAGGCTAATTCACTGTCACAGACAACCAGAGATATGATATGCTGAGGTACAGGGAGGCGGGGAGTTGCTGTTACTGGAACCTGAATCTGCATCTCACTCGGGCAGCACACCGATACATCGAGGGAAGCATAAAAACACACTGCCGTACGGTATCGCTAAATACAATCCTGCCTCCGGATATCCTCCTTGTTTCTTGTGTCCTTTTTGAAGTTGAAACGAAGTCAAATGAATACAAAAATGCCAGAAGAGATGTTTGATCTGGTTTTTTGGGGGGGGGGTTTTGTTCACTGAGAAACACCATACCACCTGTCTAATTAGTGATATTGCGGTGCAATGAGTTGCTGCCAGTCACGAGGCGTGGATACGGGTGAAACGTGGTCGGAGGTTGCAATGTTTTTGGTCAATTCAAATTCAGTGTACTGAATTTAGGAAGTGATTTGACTACCGCCAAAACTGTCACTGGAAACTTGTCAAGGAAAACAAATGGTACTTCTCAGTTCTTGTATTGGGAATGTCAACTGACTTTCCTGCATTCACGACACTGAATACGAATTGACCAACAACCCTAGTGCCTCCTAGTGCCTAAACAATAAACCAGATGAAAATCTGATTGGAAAATGTGTGAGATATCCATTACCCTACCAATTCACATCACCACATGTTCGGCCTGTTCAGTTTCTAATATTTATTTCTAGCTTAGCTTGTATCAATTCAGTAAGTCATTATCATGTGTGTGTGTGTGTGTGTGTGCATGCGTGCGTGCGTGCGTCTGAACATCCATCATTGAATCATGATGTGACGTTCTGAATATGTGTGAAGTGAATTCTGTCATGTTCATATTTGGTTATTTTTTGACCTTCAATACATCATTCACTCACTCCTACATCTCAGAATTGACACTTCTGTGGGCTGCGGGGGGGGTTGGTATCATGTCAGGCATACAGTTTCTGACAACTCAGCACCGACAGGCATACCGTGTCTCAGAGGCTACACGAAAGGACACCGCAAAATACCACCCACCCCTCCTCCCTCCCTCCCTCCCTCTCTTACACCCTCCATCAGTTTCTCCTCCTCCTCTCCTCCCCAGATTTTCCTTCTTGACCTTCTGGGTGTCAATTAATCAGCAGCAATCAAGGAAGCTGTCTCGTCATCTTTACACACACACACACACACACACACACACAGTCTCATTCTCCTTCCACCCCTCTCTCCCTCACTCAGACAATGTGTCACACTTTCTCTCTCTCCCCCTTTCTCTAACACACACACACATACGCGCGCACACACACACACACACACACACACACACACGCACACGCAAGGTCTTCTCCTCTACCCACCCTCGTTCAGTACAAAGGCAGAGGCAATCTGTGCTGGAGTAACAGTAACATCTGCAGCTACTGTATACCCTAGCCTGCTCTTCTGTACTAGTTCACTTCTGTACACACACTGTCTAATTGGGGCGCTGCAGCCTGTGTATTCATAAGTGTTCAAAACACACACACACACGCACACACACACGCACACACACACACACACACACACACACACACACACACACACACACACACACACACACACACACACACACACACAGACTGACATACATATACATATAAACCCACTCACTCTCTCTCACACACAGTTTCACACAACCCCTCTCTCTCTCGTGCACGCACACACGCACGCACGCACACACACACACACACACACACACACCAGTGTTCCTCCCCCCAGAGCGTCACTCTCCCCCTCACTCCCAGGGGTGGATTATTTTGGTGGCGGGGAAGAGAGCGTTGGCGGTTGCCTTCCCTCAGTAGGTCACACGGTCGGTTAACTAACTAATATGATTAAGTTTAGCAGGAGCAGAAGTCACATTGTCAGCCCACATCAAAGTCCCCCCACTGCCGCTGAGATACGCAGAGGAGGGCTGTGCGCTGTGTGTGGAGACGTCTGGAAAAGGGAGGGAAGAGGAGGAGGAGGAGGAGGAGGAGGAGGAGAAGAAGGGGAAAGGAAAAGAGGAGGAGGTTGAGGGTCTTGTTCAGGTCAATGGGAAATCAAATGCAGGGTTCATTCTGTTGTATTGTGTTTGGAGACGCAGAGGTAAGTACTGTAGGCATGATGTGTGTGTGTGTGTGTGTGTGTGTGTGTGTGTGTGTGCGCACCAAAACACATGTGAAATGGCAATCATTGAAGTAGTATTGTGGTAACCTCGTTGTCAGGCTAAACTAGGGGGGGGGGGGGTATTAAACACTCTAAACATTTCAGGGCTCCAAAAAATATATATATATAATGTCCAAATAAAGCATCCATGTTTAGTATTAATCAGATGCTGGGTATATTCTCTGATGATGCTCTGCCAGGCCTGTACTGCTGCCATCTTCAATTATTGTTTGTTTCACTTTGCCAGTCAATAATCTTCCACTTTTTGGCCCTGAAAAGCTCCCTAGTTGCTATGGCAGGATGTATTGGGTCATTGTCTTACTGTAGGATGAAGCGCCATCCAACACATTTGGAGGCATTTGTTTGTACTCGTGCAAACACATTCTGCTGCTGCCATCGGCAGTAACATCAATTAAGTTAGCCAGTTCTAGTGCCAGTTACAGTATACATGCCCAAATCATAACACCCCCTCCACCATGCTTCACAGATGAGGTGGTATGCTGCAAATCTTGGGCCAATGTGCTAAATTGTAAAAAAATGTTATGTTCTCCAAACTTTCCACTTTCCGCAAATCACTCTGTTTCATAATAATATTAATCTTATCTGCTTTTTTTCTCTTTAATGATATTCCAAACAAAATGTTGGCAAGCCTAAGGTTTTGGCAATGTTTCTGACTTTTTCAGCCGAACAATGGCTTCCTTGACTTTCGTAAACACCTCTTTCGTCTTCATGTTTGCAAACACCAACAGCAGAGTCTAAACACAAGCCCTAAAATCAGAACTAGACAAACAGATGCTGAATACAAAATGTTTCATCTTTCCGATACTTATGGAGGGCGCTGTATAACCCATGTTCTATCCATGTGTACTTAAGCTCTTAAACAAATGCTTGTCTAAGAGATTGATATAGGGTCTATAATGTGTGCTTAATCGCATGTCAAATATTGGAAATATTCTCATTCTCTTTCACGTTGTTTGGCATTGGGAAGCGGCTCTTCGCTCATATGATGATTGCTTTCGGGATTTGTTTTGACAGACATTTGCTGGCATACATACAAACACGCACATACAGCGATAGACACACACACGCACACACAGATACAGACACACGCACCCACACACTGACCTGCCCTGTGTTTGACTTGCGTCGGATGATATGCCTCAACAGTCATTAAATTAAACTGAGGCCGTTATCTTAGTGAACCATAATAATCAGTGTTCCATAAATACAACAATACACAAATACATTCCTCTCTCCCATTATCTCTATCCCTCTGTCTTGGCCTCTCTCTCTCCGCCCCCCCCCCCCCTCTCTCTCTCCCCCTCTCAAAAAGTTATTATTTTATATGACTTATTATTGGCATAATAAGACATGTTACATTGCCAAAGCACACTTCCATTGCCAAAGGACATTATTAATAATGACGTAAATAACAGTAACATTATTAACCGTTTCTGGTTGTTGTTTCCACTGGTTGTCCCTCAGGTTGTGGCGGCAAGCCACATATTTTGCTGCCAGTTTGGAGAAGTGTGAGCAGTTTGGAGCAACTCTGACTTTGCTCTTATGTCTGCATGTGTTTTGCGGTGTAGTAGGAAGTGTAACTGTTTCTGCCTCTTTCTGTGGGGCAGAGCATACACAGCCTGTCTTTTTTTCTCTCTCTCTCCCTCCCTCCCTCCCTCTCGAGTTATTTTGGCAAGCCTACATTTCGGGCTATATTTCTGATCTTTTTTTCTGATTTTTTTTTTTCTGATTTTTTTTTTTAATAATGGCTTCCTTGACATTCATTGGCACATCTCTGTTCCTCATGTTGAGAGACACCAATAGCAGTTTCCAAAGGCAAAAAGCATAGAATCAATACTAATCTAATGCCGGCACAAATGGTGAGTGAGGGAACACACCTTAGCAGAAACACCTATTGTCCCATTTTGGTGGCCTGAAAAAGGCGGACTATGTATACAAAGTGTTGTCATTTATAAATGGTGAAACCGATACATACAAAAATACCCTAAAGTAAAATTTGATAATCTATACTTTAACCTCATAGTAATTGTTTGATTTAAAATCCAAATCTTTGGAACACAGATCCAAAAGAAGAAAACATGCTTCACTGTCCCATTACTAGTGCAGGGCACTGTATGTTTTTATTTTTGTTTAGTTTCAATTTGGTTGGGCCACATTGTCTGAGTGCTGTCCTGAAGCTTTGTAGGGTTGGAAGGGGTAGATTCTCTCTCTCTCTCTCTCTCTATATATATATATATATATATATATATATACACACACACACACTATTTATTTCTCTACATCCCCTTTTTCTTTCTTGCTCTCTAGTTCTCTCTCTCTCATCTCACCCTATTTTTCTCTCTCTTCATCCCTCTCTCTCTCTCTCCCTTCCATCCATACCCTTTCCCCTCCCTCCCTCATCATCTTTCTCTCTCTCTCTATCCCACCCTCTTTTTCTCTCTTCATCCCTCTCTCTCTCCCCCTTCCATCCATACCCTTTCCCCTCCCTCCCTCATCATCTTTCTCTCTCTATCCCACCCTATTTTACTCTCTCGAGACCCTCTCTCTCTCTCAACCCTTCCCTCCACCACCACCCTCTCCCCTCCCTCATGTTCTCCCTCATACACTCTCTCCCTCTCTCTACTCTCTCACCCTATTTCTCTCCCCACCCCCCCCCACCATGCCATCTCTCTCTGATCCTGCTCTAAACCCCAGTGTGAAGGGCATCGAGGACTCAGAGACTGGTCCTCATTACTGCAATATGTGTGATACCTTTTGCAGTTGTCAATTTGAGTGGGGGGGGGAAAGCAGCACATCTCTGTACAGGCAGCACCTCCGGCGGTGGCCTGTCACATCAATGCACAACACTACTCTGATCTGCTGTTGCCCCCGGTTACAGTCTGATTCTAATCTGTATCAACCCTCAGTACTTGGATAATTAAAAACAGCCCATTTAAAGGGGAGGGTTTTTAAGCAGTATTTTTTTTTTTTTTCCTGTGGCAAACCTTTTTCTTTTATCATAGGACATTTCTGACATTTCTCACCCATTTCTCACATGTCTCACCCACTTGAGGTTCAGAGAGAGATGTTATGGACATTGGTTGCAAACTAGTGTAATAGTTTGATGCGACACTTTTGATATTTTCTGGCTCTTCCTTTAAGAGGGTTTTGTGGACAGTAGTGGCAAATCATGTTACTGTTACTAGGAGACTTGAACTTTCAAATCATTGATGATCATGGAAAAGTGTTGATCGAATTACTGATGAATGCTAATTGCGTGGTTGGGGATGTAATATTTTTCTTGACAAATACACTGAAATTCAGGCACCCATAAAACGCTGACAAACATCCTTTGACAGGAATTGTCAGGACACATAACCAGCGTCGTACATCAATTTATTGATCCATCGAGATATATATATATATATAAAATTCTCTTCAAGGTTTAATTTACTGGGACACACAACCGACGGTGTAGGGTCACTGACTTGGTGCTACTGTGTCTTGTCACAATACTTCAAGCATCAGTCACGGCAGCGAACTGAGACCAGCTTGAGAAAGAGGAGCTTTTTTTTTTTTTTTTTTTTTTAAACGTGTGAAAAGGTGTGAAACCGCTGAGGAATTAACATGGGATTGACTAGCATATTTCACCGGCGGAAAGGAGCTATTCTATAATAGAAATGTCAAGGCGTTTTAAGGAAGAAATATGCTCCGGCGCAGAACAGCGATTGATAAAAAGTGACACTGAAGCTCTTTCCCCCCGTATCAGAGGAACGAGTGACGGCAACACTCTGGAGGGAAGAAAAAGGGGGTCAGGAGAAAGAGGGCGAGAGAAGGAGGGAGGGAACAGATTGGAAGGGGAAGGGGTGTGGGGGTGGGATGGGGTGGGGTGGAGGAGGAGCTCAGTTAGGGTGCAACATGTTTTAAGGTTGTGAACAGGTATCCGAGGTATTTCGCCAACATGCTGTAATGGTATACAGTATACTGCATTATGTAGTTTCAAAGTATCTGGGTTAGTTATACAGAGTATACTTAATTAAGTCATAACTGAATAACAAATTCACAGCCTTGTTCTGATTACACTGAACTTTACTGTGCAACTTTCGAGCAAATGTGACTTTATTATTCTTCAGCAAGTATTAAATGAGCAACCGTTGGAGCAGTACCGTAAAAGAAACCGTTGTTCTTTGTTCTGCAACATTGTGTTCTTGTAACGCTGCCAAGTAATTGCCCTTCAGGTTCAATAAAGACTAACTGAATTGAATTGCACCTCTAATATTCATTCAAAGCCAGAGATAACAGACAGTCATGGTGATAATATCCCTTTGCTTCTCAAACTTCAAACAGACTCAAATTGAGCAGGTTACTTTTATTCAGCTAGACCTCAATTGACCTTAGAGGGAAAAAAAAAAAATGTCTATATATATATATATATATATATATATATATATATATATATATATATATATATATATATATATATATATATATTAGAAGGTTCAGTAGACTCTTTTGAAAAATTAAACGCAACCTTTCCACAGAAATATGATCCTAATTAGTTGGTGCCCCTCTGAGGCACTTTGCTTGACATTTCACTCACTGTCTGTATTCATTATAAGAGTGTTTTTAACATTATCGACCTGCAGTACCGCTGTTTAGTTGGGTGTGAGAGTAGTGGATGACAGAAAGGAAGAAGGGACGGACGGACGGATGGATGGATGGACGGACGGGTGAACAGATGAATGGGTGGACTACTGGATAAATCGACTGCTGGATGGATGGATCAATCGTGTGGAGGTAGAAGTTGATTAGTTTAGTTTTAGAGTTTAGGGTCTGGAACAAGTGGTACAATGTTATGGGATCCCAGCAGGCAGAATCTTCTTCTGATGCAATAAAGAACCATTGATTTGACTTTCTTCTTCCTCTCCACTCCGCCTTTATTTCCCTCTCTCTCTCTCTCTCTCTCTCTCTCTCTCTCTTTGTTTCTCTTTCCCCTTTTTCTCTCTTTCTCTCTCACCCTCCGCATCGATATCTCTCAAATTCCATTGCTCTATCGCTCTCCCCATCTCAATCCTCATGTCGGGCTTTTCTCTCCCTTATTCATCTTCATTTCTATCTTTCTCTTCTTTATCTTTATCTTTATTTCTCTCCCTCTCTTTCTTTCGTCAGCGTTATCCTTTCATAATTTCTCTCTCCTTCCTCATTTCTCTCTCCTTCCTCTCTCTTGTTCCCTTTCCCTCCAACCCCCTCTCTCTCTCCCCCCCTCCCTCACTCACTCCCCTCTTTCTCTCTCTTTCCCCCTTTATCTCCTCCATTCTACCCCCACCCCCGCGGAACCAGAGGCCTACCTCATGAAAGAGTCATCAGCGGTCCACGGCTCCTAATAAGAGGTAATCTTTTTAAGCAGCCACTAAAAAGGTCACGGCAACGGGCAGAGAGAGGGAAGGAGGGAGGAGGAGGGGGGGGGGGAAGGAGGGAGGAGGGAGGAGGAGGGGGGGTGGTATTCTTCCATCATTCTGGCCCTGCTGTGCTTTCATTGCTTCCACAGTCCTTTGTGATTCAGAGTGAGAAGGGGTCCATAGGATCAAGAGGGGTTTAGCACGGGTTTAGCTAATCTTTATCAGTTCTTCTCCCAGTAGAGGAGATAAACAGATCAAGTCTGAGAGTGTTCTCCGTAAAAAAAAGTTAGGGCCCAGTGTGAGGGTGCTTAGGTCAGTGGAGAACTAGATATTTATTTTTTTCGGCCTGACCAGAAAAAAAAACCTTGCTCCAGGTATTGAAAGTAACCTTGCTCCAGGTATTGAAAGTATCGATTCAAATCCATTATTAATGAATGCTCATTCATTTCCAAGCATTTAGTTGTTTTCAAGCATTTTGTTTCGTGTTCATAATTTCGTTGTGGTAATAATGGCAGATAAACTTTGACTTTGACTAATTGCTGTGATCGAGGTGTGATTGAGGTGGCAGTGTATTGTCTGAATGGCCTGTCTTCACGTGACACAGAGACTGATTGCTTTTGTAAAGAATTCCCACCGAAATGTGTTTACAAACTACCTTACATTGCAAATGCACATCAAGGCACAGGAGTTAGTCTTCTGCCAGACTATTGAGGGATCCTACTTGGCTCAATACGAACGTGATTTGTGCACACTCACAGACATCCAATTTCATTATGTGATCTGCAAATTCCCACATAATGGCTAGAAGGAGACAGCTATGGCAAAATCAATCAGAGATCCATACGGTTATTGAGAAGCCATCAGCTTGGCAGAGGCCCGGCAAGTATCAATATCACAGAAGAGCCCAGAACATATGGAACGGGTGTTTTGAGCAGGACGCAAGCGTGTGTAGAGCCAGGCGTGCGTATCACGGTCAAGAGGGACAGTGGGGTCCAGGTAGACCCTGTTTTTATTGGTTTCTTTAGTTGACCTATCCTTTTTCCATACTTTGTGGACTTTTTCTTCACAAAGCAAGAAGTGGAGAGGTCGACAGATGAGGTGGTCCTCTGTGGCTCAGTCGGTAGAGCATGTCGCTAACAATGCTTAGGTTGTGATTCCCACATACAGAAAAATGTATGCGCTCAACGCAATGTAAGTTGCTTTGGAAAAAAGCGTCAGCTGAATGTAATTTATACTTATTATATTTATAGGTGGAGGCAAAGTGAGACATGATGGAAGACCACTGGGGATTGAAACCCCCCCCACTTCTAGGGGCAATGTGTGGTCCGGTATTGCAGACGCTTTCCACTAGACCACAATCGGGCACTAGTTGAATTAACCTTTAACAAAAGGAAGACAGATATCTTCATAAGGAGGTATACATACACAGGCCTTAATTCTCATTTGTGTATTTCACCAGAGCTCCCCTCCTAAAGACCTCTTCATCCCCTCTATCCCCCCCCCTCTGTACAAGTTTTTTATGGACAAAAATAAATACAAATATATATATATATATATATATATATATATATATATATATATATATATATATATATATATATAATCTACTTCTAGCATTGTGACTGCCAACGGCCCCTGGTCCGAGCATTGATTATTTTTTCTTATGATGACTGATGGATAGATGATTCACTAACTTAAACAAATGTATTTGTTGCAAGCGTCTGCTAAATGCCACAAATGTAAAATGTAAATGTAAGCTCGTTGATAATTGGCTTCCTTTCAGCATGCAAGCACATCACCTGCGTGAGCATCTTGAGTTGCGGGGACATAGACGCCATCTGCAGAAGTGAGAATGGGCTACTGCACATCAGTGGAATAATTAGAAAAAACTCTTTCTGTGCGTTTTTGAATTTTCTGGTCCCGTTCTGGAAACCTGACAAATGTGGCTTCACTGTGAATAGGCCTACTATCCCCCTCTACTGAAATAATCCCAACTGGACATTGACAAACTGACCAACACACACAGACACAGACAGACGCAGACGCAGACGCAGACACACACACACACACACACACACACACACACACACACACACACACACACACACACACACACACACACACACACACACACACACACACACACACACACCCTTCTTATAGGAGCAGGTGGACTTTCCAACTAAACAAAAAAAAAAGAAAGCACTCAAAAACTTGAGGGACCAATGGGACTTAGCGGATTAGCGTAGAGCGAGGCTGAAGTGGAGTGGAGACAGTGAGAGAGAAAGAGAGAGAGAGAGAGAGATTGGGCCACTTCTATTCCCTGTCCCTCGGCCTGAGCCCCAGCCTCTCCCGTATGAATGGCTATGCTAATAGGCAGCTGAAAATACCCACAGATAACACAAAGCCCACTTGACTTTTTGACACCTCCGTGAGTGGGGCCATGCGATTTCCATGGTAGCTTTTTATTCATGGGCCGAGAGTTAGGCTGTCAGGCGGCAGACATTTTGTGTGTGGAAGGGTGTGGGTCTTTTCTAAAATCGTTACAATTGGGGATAAGTCTTAATTATTATTCAAATGCTTGTAGGAAAGAAGGGTTCTTTTGTGGACTGGTTTTCGGGATAAGGACATTGGGGTGTTTATGGTGATTTGATGAAATCTTAGTGAGGCGGTGGAAACTGGCGTTGAGGCATTATCAGATGTTGGAGTGACGAGTTGTATTTCAACAAATTCAATTTGGATCAAAATATACATTCAAAAGGTTCATGTATTTCAGTTCATAAGTTTGTATTTGCCTTTGGTGTATTAAATTGTAACGTATGTATTACAGTTACATTGCCGTTAAGCATTGCCTGGTGAAAATCATTTGTGTGACATGGAGTCGTAAATGTGCAACACGCGCTATTGGGAGCTTCTCATTTGAACTTTTCATTAATTCATATAGAATTAATCGTCATAAGAGATCTTTCAGAAGTTTACCTCAACTTTTTTTTCTTCTTTTCTGCTTAAATCTCAGAGCGAGAGCAATAACTCAACCCACCCTCCCCATTTTCTGCCAGCCACATACAAGTCGAAATTAAGTCATCAATGTCCAACCCTTCCCATTGGTTTTTGCACTTTGGAATCCGTCTCTGTTCCGAATCCAGAATATTATTTTTAATGAGGAAGCACTGCGGTAGATATGGAAGATAACCATCAAATACAGTGTTCAGACGGCAGCAGCGACTGACATCCCAAGGATGGTTCTTGATTAAAGGGGCTGTGCAACCCCCATATCTTTTAGGCTTTGACAGCTCAAGATAGCAGCTCTCTCTGTCACAAGAGGGAACTTGTGTGAGTCATGAGGAGCCCTAATGAGTAGAATTCCCTTTCTTTGTCTGATTGAGAGTCATATACCATAGCTCAGACGCGCGTGTTTTATGAGGCCGTTTGATCAAAATACTGTACAAACAACGTCTTTTTCCGAGAGAGGCTGGGGGTTTCGTGAGTGGCGTCGGAGAACGGGGTCTGTATCGCCGGGGGGGAATAAAAAGTTATGGACAAAATGTTGACTTTTTTTGTTTTGCGCACAAAGTCATTAAAACACCACGGGAATTGATTCATAGTTTTGTTATCGTTTAGCAACTTTACCATTGACCTCCTTGGTAAAAGTCCAGGCTTATGCAGCTAACTGAGAAAACTACTCCCCACTATGCATATTAATCATGTTTTTCTTTTCCTTTTTTTTTTTATATCCCCTTTCCCCCTCTCCAAACTGTGGCAATAATTAACAACGGAATCACACTATGAGCACAAAGCTAGCTCTCCAGCGCTTTATTATGGAGGCTATTTGCATTCTCTTTCAGAAGGGCCCGTTGTAAGCCCCTTGGGAATCAAAGGTTGATTAATGCATTCGACCAGAATGTATTAGCAGCTGTTCAGGTGGCTACGGAGAGAGAGAAAGAAAGAGGGAGGGGTTGGGGGTTAGGTACACCGTGCTGGATGTAGAACAGGTGGGAGGAAGGAGTGACATTAGAAACATTAGGGGGGGGGGGGGAGGGGGGGGGGCGGGGTACAGCAGTGCTGCATGTAGAACAGTTGGGAGGGAAGGAGTGACATTAGAAAGTTGATGTAAAAGCTCGGAAGACATTTCAGACGTGTTCAGACGTGTTTGACTTTTGCAAATGGATTTTTTTGAGTGGAGTGTTTGGCTTTTGGATGACAAAACGGGGACAGACTTTATAACACCGACCATTGTGAGGTTTACTTGGCTACAGTTAACGAGGTTGACAGCTGAATCTGCCATTGTCTATTCCACTGAACTCCAGTCACACCCTTCTTATGATTTTAATATCACCCTTGAACACCGTCTGCAACGCAACGCTCTCCACCTGAGCAGAAAAAAAGGGGAGAGAGGCATGGTGTCATCTCGGATTTCTGAAGATTATATCCCAGAGACTATTAAACGTTAACATGACAACCACGTGCCTCCCATCTACAAGTTGGAGGTTTTTATGGGCTCCGATGACAAATGAAACATTATTTGTACTATTTTAGTGTCAGGAAGAGATGGGGGTAGACCGAGCCCCTCCATCTATAACCCTGCCCTGTGGCACCTGAGCATCAATCAATCAAGCGCTGATGCCCCCCCCACGTACACACACACACACACACACACACACACACACTTTTACTACCGCAGAACGCTATTTTCAAATACCTGAGCAGTCCATATATCACTGGCCGCCGCTCTCTGGAAAATGCACAATGCGTCCACCTGAAGACCCAGCCAGGGAGAGGGAGGAGGGAGGGTGGGGGGAGGGTGGGGGATCTCAGTGGAAACGTCTGCAAGGCAAAACAGACCTGGAGGAAGCTAAGCCATGGCGTCTGATTATCGTCTTTCGACGGAGAGGGGTGGGGGGTTACGAAGTGGCGACAAAGGTTTTAGATTGTGCGCCTTCAGAGAGAAGGGCTTATTTTGACATGCTTCTTCTCTCTTGTTCTGCCTCCCTCCCTCCCTCCCTCCCTCTCTCTCTCGATAGTATAGATTCTCTGATATTACCCCTTGGCAGGCAAAGTCACATTCAGAGGCTTACAGGCCAAGTTTAGCCATGTGATGCATGTAGCTGAGTGATATGGTGTAGTAGATTGACGTAGGTTATAGTTACTTGACCACAACAGATTTTGCAACTTGTCAAAACCAAAACTTTAAAAGGTTGCCCTGTCGAAAACACCAATAATCTGTTGCCGACATCGTCACTTGGAATACCACAGATGCTGATTTTAGGTCAGTATTGTAAACTGATCCTAGATCAGTGTCTACATGCAACAAAACACTTTATATTAAATGGGTATGCATCACACATTCATACAGTAATATGGCAAAAACGTTGTGTCAGGCTTTTAGAACATATTTATGTAACATCTGTCCTATATGACATACGTAGATGTGGAACAGAATGTGAGATTACGTCCTATATGACAAATGTGTCCTGAGACATAGATTAGTCCTATATGTCAGATGTGGAATAGAATGTGAGATTATGTCCTATATGACATAGACGTGTCCTATATGACATAGATGTGTCCTATATGACAGACGTGGAACAGAATGTGAGATTAAATCGGAATTGATGTCAAAATAAAGGTCCCCCCAAACTGTACATATTTTACTCTGTCAGAATTTGCCTCTTCGGCATACAATAATTGGTCTTTGCCCCTTGATCGCACGCGTGATTAACTGAACTTATATCTATACTTACTTTAATTAAATGTGCGTTGGATGAAACTCTCTGATTGAAAGGTGAAGTACAGTACATGAAGGACCAGCATGTTCAACATTTGTGACACCCATCATGTTCATTGTTATCAGTACAATCGTAGACTAAGGGCCAGTCCAGTAGACTTGTATAAGAGTCAGTCATCATAAGGGCAAAATTACTTGTACTGAGTAAAATATAATATATGCCACTTAGCTGACGCCTTTATCCAAAGCGACTTACATTGCAGTGAGTGCATACATTTTTCAGTATATATGGTCCCAACGAGAATCAAACCCACAACCTTAGCACTGTTAACGCCATGCTCTACCAACTGAGTCACAGAGGACCGTGCGAAGCAGTACTCATGAATGATTCATAGCATGTAAATAGAGGTTTTTGCATATCCCATGCATTGTGACACGTACAATTCCACATCTATGAACATTCCAAAAAGCGAAGGGGAATCTGGCGTGAGAGGACAGTGGGCAGGGTAAGTAGCAAGTGAATAAATACAACCAGAGAAGTCGTCATTTGGAACATGGCACGGTAAAACTAAAAACAACCACAGAGCTCACCTTCAGACACAGCCAGCAAAACAGACAACTGTACAGTCTACAGATGCAGCAAGTGTTATCTTCTAACATGTCCCTTCCATTACTGAACTGATGAGGAAACCTTTTCAATCTAAGTGAAGCCTGGCATCCCAGTACAACATGTTGTTGATTCAAAGGTCTATGTCCAACGTTGATGCCAGGATCATCACAGGGGCATATGTGAAAGTTGAAAAGAGGTCATTTTGAGGTTGTTTTAACAGTTGGATATTTCAACCCAATTTCATTTTCAATCTAATTGCTCATTAATCTTCCACAATGTCTGACAGGTAAAGAGTCATGAGTCATCCCAGGAATATGATCACAATGATCAATCAGCTTTGTTTTATCCACCACCAACAGATCTACCTGCAGAGTGCTTAAAGTCCTACTAAAGTGACGTTGACTTCCATATCAAATAATGTCTGGGTGAA
>NC_139675.1:5952462-5964962 GCF_951799395.1 Argentina silus
ACACACTTCTCTCTCTCTCTCACACCCCACCCACACACATACATACATACACACACACACACACACAAACACACATCCGTTCGTACACAAACCAAAGCACGCACACACACACACACACACACACACACACACACACACACACACACACACACACCTGCACTGTGTTTTGTAAGTGTCCTAATTTATTCCGGATAGAGGCACCGCCGCTTGCATACTGATGTACCATGGCGGTACTGGAGTCTGCACAGAATATCCTTCCAATTACATCCTGATTAAAATACCTGATAGGGTGCTTCTCCAACAGAACACCAAACCTGTTACGGGGCTCGTGATAAGGGACATAAGCTACGTTATCCGCCTATCGATCAAACGCTAAACTACACTAAACCACCTGCCATAACACCCACGGCACGGCACGGCACCCCGACGCCATTACACAACCGACTGACCTCCATCCACAGAGACAACCGTCATCAGCCCTAATGGCCCGCGGAGTTACAACCAAGACACAACGTTAGCACCTCGCCAGCAACACGCGCACGTCAGCTCCTACCGCTAAAAACAGCCCCTATCGCTTCCCTTCCATCACACTTGATGATTTTAATGGGTAGTCCCTAACGTCGGAGAGGTGTGTGGTGGGTGGATAGGGGGTCTGTACGCCCTAGCAGAAAGATGAGGCTGTTTTCCGGACAATTTGGTACAGCGGGTTGGTGTGGGAAGTAGGATCCAAATGTATGCACGTAAATACACACGCACGCACGCACGCACGCACGCACACACACACACACACACACACACACACACACACACACACACACACACACACACACACACACACACACACACACACACACACACACGGGCATGCATTAATTCACGCACGCAGTCATGGCATGTAAACAGAACTTTGTTTACTGTGGAGCGCTCTTACCACAACCGACCCTGCGGGCAGGCGGGAGAGAGAGAGAGTGAGGGTTTGGATAGGAAGCTGTTCAGTGGTCTGTGGAGAGGTCACTGATCCTCCACTTAGCTGGGCCTCTGGTGAACGGGGGGAGGGAGGGAAGGATGGAGGGAGTGCTGGAGGGTCAGAGGGAGAGGAGGGGGAAATGGAAGGAGGACAGGGCAGAGTGGGTGGAGAGAGAGAGAGAGGGGAAGGGCTGGGAGAGATGTGGGGGGGGGGGGTAAAGGGAAGAAGGGAGGGAGGGAAGGAGCAGGGGATGGATGTAGACTGGAGTCAGAGGGATGAAGGGAGGGACGGAGGGAGGGAGAGACGGCTGGCTGAGCGGCAGACAGACTGGTGTTGACACAGAGGGGGGTCAGAGGGGAGGCTGAGGGAGGGAGGGAGGGGAACCTAGACTGACCCAGCCAAGGCAGAGAGAGTAGGCCAGATATTGATGGAGGGGAGTACAGCTGACAAGCACCATTAACCTGTAGCTCCACCAAGCTAAGGAGAGGACAGAGAGGAGAGGAGAGGAGAGGAGAGGAAGAGGAAGAGGAGAGGGAGGAAGAGGAGGCTGGGGGAGGGGGGGGGGTGGGGCTATGAGGAGAGGAGTGGGGAAAAGACAAGGGAGGGATTAGAGAGGAGTAAAACAAGGGTTGAGAGAGGTGAGAGGAAAAGAGAGGGATGAGAGTAGCAGTAGTAGGAAAGGAGGAAAAAAGAGGAGGAGGTGGGGAAAGGGGATGAAAAGGCAAGCGAGTGGAGGAGTGGGAAGGAGATGAGGAAATAATGTGAAGCTTTTAGACGGGAGGGGAGAGCATGGCGAAGAGAAAGAGGGTGGTAAAGAACCTGAAAAGGAGAGGAGAAGAGGAATGGGAGGGGAAGGGAGGAAAGGAGACGAGGTGAGTGTACAAGATTGATTGGTGATTGGTCTTGCATTTTGTGGCACGATGCAGCAGCAATAAAAACTGTGAGGAAGAGAAAGAGAGAGAGAGGGGGGAAGAGAGGGAGAGAGAGAAAGAGAGGTGTAGTAAAAAAAAAAAGAGGAGAGAAAATAAACTCTGAGATGCCAAGTATTTTTTTTTCAATTTGGAGCCTGGGCGACAGGAGTCTAATGTGTTCCCTCATAGCACAGCCAGCTCTCTCTAATGAATCACAGCTCTCAGCCTGGCTAAAACCTTGGCTCTGTACTCCATCATAGGCTACGTGAATACATCATATCACTCAGACCATCGATCCTCTGCACAGCCACCATCCACACAACACACACACGAGCACACACACACACACGTGCACACACACACACACAAACGTTCCTCCCCCCACACGTGAGAAGACACACAGATAAGCATAAACACACACACACACACACACACACACACACACACACACACACACACACACACTCATCCATCTCCCCTTACCCACCTCCAAAGCAGTAGCCTCCAGCACCATTTTACCCTGGGGAGAAATGAAAGCAATGGAAGTCAATAGTTTGACACCCTGGGCCTCCGGGGTGTTTGTGGACAGGTGGGAACGGTGCTCCGTTGAATAAGGCTCCGTTTGGCCTCTCATCGGGATGTCATCAATCGGAACCAATAACAACATTCCGACGGTGGACCGACCTACCTACCTACCTACCTGCCTACCTGCCTGCCTACCTGCCTGCCTACCTGCCTGCCTACCTGCCTGCCTACCTGCCTACCTACCTACCTACCTACCTACCTACCTGCCTACCTGCCTGCCTACCTGCCTACCTACCTCCCTACCTCCCTACCTGCGCGACAACTTCACACCATTCATCATACATTCTTATTTTGAGTCATGTTTGAATGAGGAAGATTAAAAAAGGGGGCAATCTGGGATTCAAACCACAACAAAGCGGTCACCCCCGCCACTTCAGACAGGAGAAAAGGTAACCACGCTCAAATTCATAGACGTAGCTATGGATGCTGCACCCTTATGATCCTAATGTGGGATAATGTGGGATAATGCAGTGGTAAATAAATGGCACGAGGCAGGTCTGTGTATCAATGTGTTCATGGAGGTTATCGGTCATAGGTGGGCCTGAGGAGGTGGAGGAGGCCGAATCGAAAATCAATCAAAAAGAGAGCGAGAGAGCGAGAGGAGAAGAAGTGGGCCTGATTCAAAACCAAACCATTACCACCTACGCACCAGCCTCAGGCCACCACCAGTGGTGCAAAGGGGCCTTATAGCCTCTCACACTCCCATATCTACTTAGCAGACGCCCTCCGAGCCCCTGATAGGCCATCGTTTTTATTTATTTCTAGTTGTTTCATGTTGTTTATGGCCTTTGAGAACATTCCATAAAGCACCGCAGAATGTGACTATAACCGTAGAAATAAATGAGCAAACAATAGGCCTTATGGTCAGTAACACCCCCCCCCCCCCCCCCCCCCTCACACACACACACACACTGATTGACCCACTGACCATTGGGACTGTGCTCATCGCTGTCTTGGCAGGCTCAAACAATGTGCTCCACAATGATCCTGCGCTTTCTTTCTTTCCAGGTTGAATATTATCCCCTGTTGCCAGAGACCCTAACGAGGCCCGGGCCACTGTAACAATGGCCATGTAGTCCTGACGCTGTTCATAAGAGAGGAAACAAGAAGGGAAATTAAACGATAATGAAATGCATGTCGGCAACTGTAAGACCACACTAACGTAATTATGGTTATGATTGGGGGTTGCGAGAGATAAAGGAGAATTGCCTGTTTATTTAGCTGTTGCAAACATGACCAAAGTCACGACAGGCTCATTAAACCGTTACAGCATTTGGAGACTTGCAGCAGGTTCAATTTGGCGCGCCACTGGAGGCTTGTTTGAGTTCCTATATTATGAGATCATAGACCTCATCTCATGGTTAAATTATTTGCCTACAATTGTGAGTATGGTAATTTGATTTAGGATTATGCACTCCAACATCTGCTGTGAAATCCTGATTGGCAAGGACAATGGACATTTGCAAGTTATGATTAGGCTAGTCAATAATACAGACTGTTAATATTTTCATTACTTTAATTATTAATTAATTGTTATTGTCAACTATTATTCTTAACTATCTGTCATTACCTGGAGGCACCACTAAGGAAAGTTGGATGTATAACATTCAAACAGCTTCCTTAAGTTTATTCTGAATTGTTATTAATTTACTTCTACAAATATCAAAACAGTCTCAGTGTAATATAAATCAAAGGGAGCAGTACGTATAGTTTTCATGAAAACAACCGTTTACACAACGAAGCCATCACAATTAATTATAAACACACACATGGGTATGACTATCTAAGCAATAATGAAAGCATACAGTAATTATTAATGAATTAATGAATGAAGGTAATGAATAAAACATTGATCAGGACAAAGAAATGAGCAATGTGCTTCTGGCAAGGTAATGCAACGTTGTATTATTCTCAATAGCAACTAGATGGACTTTAGCCTAAATGTGGTCAGTGACAAACAAACATAAACACGAATCAGAAACAACGTAGACTTCGATCTCAGGACACTCAGGCAACCATGTAGTGAATTAACGAGCAGATGGGGGTACCGGCAGACTGGGAACATGGACAAGTGAGACATATTGAGACTTATTGTCTTACAAACGTTCACAAAACCTAACATTACCCTATTAACATCAATGCCAATGTATGAATGATTAGAATGCAACACTGTTAAGGCTGTGATTTATCAGACTGTTAAATCATGTGTTTAGCATCAAAACCTTTTCATAAACCATCCACAGGTGATTCGAGGTGTCACACAGGTGTGTGTCATGTTGTATTCAGTGAAAAGATCTGATAAAGGGGGACGTGACCTCTGGAACTCTCATCACACATGGCTCCTAAGCCAGTGGGGGTCCTCTCCCTGTCTTAGTATATGAAAAACAGAACTCCGTAAAAACATTGGATTCGTTCTGATTTGGAATTTAAAGATTTAATAATCTATCATCTATTAACTGGTTGGGGGTTCTCTCAGACTGACCGAATAATTCAATCAAATTTTGGATTCGTTCTGGAGAAGAGGCAAAGGAAAGACAGGAATCCACCTGAAATCGACCACCGGTTGATTTAGGCTGAACACTTCGTTGGACATAGGAAGACTGCTAAGACACAAACGAAGAAGTCATAGAGCCACAATCAGCCTTGAGCTAATTAGGCTACTAATTAAACCACCATTCACCACCCCTTCAGGCTATTAGAGAAACCACTGCACGGATGAAGAAGACAAGGCCAACCTTGACGCTGAAATAAACGTTCTCTCAGCTGAATATTCAATTCACTTTAACTTTATTTCAGACACATACGTCCAGATCATCAGCAGAGAAAAAATAAAGAAATTACAATACGAGGACAACGGTACAGAATATGTATGAGATCAAGGCATTTCACAAATCCACAGTGATCAAAACACAGACATTTGTTCCAGTGTTTCCAAAGACAAGAGGAATACCTTGTGTCACTCAGTTGGCGCCATCATGATCACATTCGTTGAACCAGTTAGCCGACACATACATTTATACATGAAATTCCTCAACACAACATGAAAGGAGGGAACATTATGAGTCATAAACACGTGACTTGCACTTGTCCATCTTGGGAGCTTCAGCTTCAGAGTCTGAATGCATCATTAATGCAGGCTTTACTATAACTGCACCACAGGTGGGCTGTATAATGCGGGGTACAGTAGGCTTTGATAAGAGCTGTTTAACACCATCTGTACACATATGACATTTGCGTGCCAGCATACTGGCTTGTGCATACAGTTGGCAACACTGGGGCTGCACATCATCATCATCATCATCACGTAAACCATTCCTGATGATATGACCCAATTATTTGTGGCCTCTGTGGCTCAGTTGGTAGAGCACGGCGCTAACAACGCTTAGGTTGTGGGTTTGATTCCCGCTGGGACCATATATACTGAAATGTATGCACTCACTGCAATGTAAGTCGCTTTGGATAAAAATGTCAGCTAAATGGTATATATATATATATATCTTACTTTGTTCTCCACATTTAGCACTTGACTGCCATAAAGAATGAAGGAAAATGTTGCTTTCGATCCTCCTTGGTTTTAGCAATCATGATAACACTCTTTTTAGAGTTAAATTTGATGTCATACTGCACAGACTCAAGTCAGACTCAAGTCAGACTCAAGTCAGACTCAGACTAAGTCATCAGTGTACATCATAGGGTTAAATAAGACTATTCCCAATGATCCATCCAGTCTTACACTCTTTTAACTTTTTAGAATGATCATCCGTATACAGACTGAAGAGAACAGGTGACAGTATTCCACCTTGTCGGACCCCATTGGTCACTAGGAAGGGTGCAGATATGCTCTTACCCCATCTAGCTTGCATGGTTTGATGCGAATACCAACAATGTCCTTGTCAAATATGGGGGGGACCCCTCGCTCTTGTAGTTTAACAAACAATTTACCATGATTAATTCGGTCAAATGCTTTGGGTGCATCAAGAAAACACATTAATATTGTAGTGTTATGTCTTCTACACTTATTAACAACTTCCTTCAGTGCATAAATACACAAATCTGTGCCATGTTTATTTTTAAAACCGAATTGAGTGTCAGTGGTTAATATGTGTTCTTGACGCCTATCCAAGAGAATTCTTTCTAATACTTTGGAAAATATGCTAGCCAGGGCAATTGGTCTGTAATTTTCTATGCTGGACATTTTAGCGGTTTTGTCTTTGACAACTGGCACGAATAAGACAGACAAAATAGAGTCAGGTAGTATACCATGCATTAACAATCCAGAAAAACACAGCGAAAGTAACACTGAGATCCTATGGCTAGCATATTTCAGATGTTCTGCTGGTATTTGATCAAGGCCACATGCTTTGTTCACTGCCAATTTCTTAATGGCATAGCACAGTTCATCAGGTCTAATAACCACACCATCATTGTTAGAAACATCACCAACATTAAATTCATCACTCTTAACACAGTTAAAAATATCCCGATAATGTTTTCTCCATAATTCAGCAATGTTTTTAGACCCAGTAACCCCATCAATACTCGACGGCAAGGGCATCTTACTGTTATTGATAACCTTAACTTTCCAGAATTCAAAGACATTATTCTGCTGAAGCTTTTTGGCCATGGAGTTTGCCCTCATGACCTGCTCATTGCTTTTATTAAAGCGAACAGCATATTTAAATCTAGCATTCGCGTGTTTCTTGTGTCCACACTCTGGGTCATGCCTAGTTTTTCCTGGTAAAACCTAATTTTTAAAAGCTTCCTTGGCCTCAAAATGGAGTTCAGACACATATTCATTCCATCCTGGCATGAGTTTATGTTGTTTAGCTCTTTTTTGGCAGAATGATTTACTGCCATCATTTGAACAATTCACAATTTTCTCATACATTATACAGAGATCATTGTTGTTGTTTTGGTCCTTACAGTTAATGTTGCCACACAAAATAGCATCAAGTGGTGCATCAAGGGCTGCATCTGCATCGCTCATCATCATCACTGACAACCCGTCTCCTGCCTCCTGTATCAAGGACCTCCAAGGTCTTCTCCATATTCAGTAATTAATCATTTAACTACAGTATAACTCATTCATAATGGACTATAGTAATGCATTTTACACTTTTACAGTTTAGCATACTGTACATACTGTGTATTATTTACAACCGAATTCGTACACTTTAATCCTCATCAAAGTCCCAGCAGCACCATGGTTTCACATGGGCCCGGGGCACAGAGTCTTGTGAGTTTCTGTTCCCGAGTCATGCTGAAGAATGTTGTTCATCAGCATGGGTATAGGGAATAGGGTGTATTGTCAGGCCACAAAGTTTAGGACCATTAAGAGTCTCTTTCCCAGAATGTGATTGCCTGTGATGGTCTGTTTCTGATCATGAGTGTTGTCTTAGCCAAAGGCTAAATTCTTGTTTAGACAGGCAAAGTAAATCAGTTTGGCCAGATAATCGCCCCACCGTGTTCTGTGGGCCATTCACATTTCAGTGTGTAACCAAAAGGGACGTCACCGTTTCTCCCTCATGCTTTGTGAGACAGCGCAGGCCTCGTTGGATCTGTGTGGTGAGAGAGTTAATCAAACAGCCCTCTGGGCCAATTTCCTTGTGACCCTTTTCCCTAGTCAGGGAAAAGACAGGATTGTCATGCTCCACCTCCTCCCCTCCACCTCCTCTCCTCCCCTCCACCCTGAATTCCATCTCTTCCACTCAGGTCATAGGTTTAGATAACACAGGGTAAAAACCAACAGAGCAAACAACTCTGTCTTCCCCAGAGCAATCATTGCACCTTAACAAGACATTGGACTAATTATGCACAGACACTTTATTAACTCAGCACCCCCCCCCCCCCCCCGCCCCCCCTCTCCCCCTCTTCAGCAGCTCATCCCTTGTATGTTGGACAGACTATAGCCTTCTATGGATAGGCCTAATTGTGTATATCGGTATATGTTGTTGTTGTTGTTGCCTTTTATCTTGTCTGCTGATGCTATTGCATGCAACAAATTGCCTCTCTGGGGGCATTAAAGTTTTCTGAAACTGAATCCGAATAGTCGTTACATTGATGTCCTATTCAATTATTCACACCCACTCATTGCTGGAGACCTGCCTCGACGCTAACAGTGTGTAAACACTAGGTAGCAGGCATTTACAGGGGCACCTAAAAATATCAACACAGTAAAAAAATACAAAAAATAAAAAACTCCTGGCATCCCTCCATCGCTCCACCCCAGCTGTCCAGGCTAGCCCTGTCAGGGCCACAGATTGACCGTAGCCTGTCTGCTAATAAAATAAAGAGACCTGCTCCCTTCTATGACGCACGTAGTAAATCAATGGTCTCGCGCACCCCGCACTGACAAGCCAGGCCTCCTCTCCTTTACGATGACACAGGAATATTAAATTATGGGCGGGAGGGGGGGAGAGAGAGGAGGAGGAGGAGGAGGAGGAGACCCGGGAGGGGTTCGGATTAAAATGGAAAGGATTTTTTTTCTTCTTTTTTTTTTTTTTTCAGAAAGGATGAGATGGCTAGGGCAGAGTACGGAAGGGAGAGGTGAGAGAGGGAGTAGTGAAAGACGGGGGATGGGGTGGGGGGGGTCGGGGGTCGGGGGAGAGGGGCGGGGGGGGGGTCCATCTGCGTTGTGTGGCTTAGAGAGAGAGATCAAGTGGAACGGTACTTATAGAGTGAGGTGAGGTAGTCAGGGCAAAAAGAGCGAGACGGGAGCGAAGGAATGAGAGAGAGAAATGGAGAGAGAGTCAGAGACTGGGGGGAAGAGAGTCAGAGAGGGCGAGGAAAGATGAGAGAGGGGGAGAGAGGGGGAGAGAGAGAGAGAGAGAGAGAGAGAGAGAGAGAGAGAGGTCTACCTGCATTGTCTAGGTTAAAATCAAGTAGAATGGTGTAGAGATCAAGTAGAATGGTGCTTATAGGATGAGGTGAGGTAGTCAGGGCTGGATGGAAGGAGGAAGGATGGAACGACAGAATAAATAAGAGAGAGAGAGTCGGAGAGGGGGCAGAAAGAGCAAGAGAGAGAGAGAGAGAAATGGAGAGAGAGTCCGGGAGGGGGGAAGAGAGGGAGGGTGAGGAAAGAGATAAGGAAGAGAGAGTGCGTGACAGAGAGAGAGAAAGAGAGAACCCTAACCCTAACCCTAACCCTGTGTCGCCTAGCTTAGAGGTAGAGATCAGGAAGGTGGCTACTAAGAGGTGAGTGGTTCATGTGGTTCAAAGATCAGACACTTGTGGTGCTTGTGAATCATTGATATCCACTCTAGCGATGAATCTCAATGGCTGACTAGCCATCCCTATCCCTCTCCCTTCTCCCAGTGTATGAATCATTCAAAACGTCTGTGTGGGGAGTCTACTTCTTCAAATGGCAGGTTGTATTGCTGCTCCGTACAGTTGACATTGTATTATATTGTATATTATTATCCGTATATTTTTCTTTTAATACTACTGTTAATACACTGCACATATCTGTACATACCTGTTTTTACTGTTCATACGGCATTCCATATTTATTCTGCTATTTACTCTAATGTTACTGTTAATACATATATACTGCTAGACTGCACTACTTATACTATACTATACTGCACTACCTGTATATACTGTTCACACTGCACTTTTCTGCTTTTTTGCACTTCTGGTTAGGCGCTAACTCCATTTCGTTGTCTCTGTACTTGAACTCTGCACAATGACAATAAAGTTGAATCTAATCTAATCTAATCTAATTACTATTGTTATTATTATAGTAATTACTGCTGCTACTGCCACTGTTTTATTATTACTATATCATATTGTATTGTTCATTGTTGTTGACTGTGTTATTGATCGAGGAGCGATCAAGATCCCAAAGCATTTCACTATATCAATTACAGCTGTATGAGATGTACGTGACGAATATTACAATTTGGTTTCATTTGTGGAAATGCCGTGGAAGTTTTTGTTTAACTACAGTTAGTGAACAGACTGGGTCTGTAAATGTTTTTACTGTAAATGTTAATTCATAGTTCACCAATAGTTGCTTTAGATAAAAGTGGCTAATCATGTATTTGTAATAAATGCCTTCAAATAATACAGTTATATCACTGGAGTGGATTTCATTATTAGATGAATTCAGCAATGATAGGCACTATTAGATGAAGTTGTTTAGCTTCGTTCAGGAATAAAGCCCTACATAATTAGATTGTTTACACAACACAAATCGAAACAACGGTAATTGGCAAATGACTGAGCTTGCAAATTACACTCAATAGTTATTAATTATGAGCCTAAGAAATGTATTCTGAAGGTGCTTAGCACACACAATGTATTATTAATGCCGTGATATTAATAACAATTGATGTTGTTGACAGCAATGACCGTATTTTAGTTAGTAATTACAGAAGTGTGAATAATCCAACATCTGAAAGGCATACGCATGTGAGGAAGATGGCGTGAAGACTAGTCGTAATGGTTCTTTAATCACTGCAGAGACATAACAGGATGCAACTCTATCCAACGGTAGGAGTGAGTCACGCATACCCTGATCAGTGCTAAGAGAGTGCTATGGATAGCATTGTTAATATGACTCAATGTGAGTTCATCTCTTCAAAATGGCTGTTGTTTGAATACAATCCCAAAAGCCTCTGCAGGCTTCAGTCTAAAGATACCTAAAGATATTATATTATATTGTATTATATATTAAAAAGAGCCCTCAAAGTGGGACATTTCAAACTACAGTCAAGGCAGAGTAGTCATCGAAACTGCCTACAAGAACTATGAAGACACACAGTTGGTCCAGACCTACAACAACAACAACAACAACAAATATACAGCAAGCCAACAACCATTTCAATCAGTAAATCAGTAAAAATAACATGTCGTTAAACCACTCCAACGGAATATAAACATCATTGTTGTAATGGCCAAGCCACTAAACCGCTAGGAAAGTGACGGCCTCTGAAGAGTAAGCCAGGATGCGGCAGCCCTGAAATGTCTCTCTGAGGCACGACTGGAGCTGTAGCGAAGCGTTTAGAGATGGCTCCACACGGAGACAGAGACGGCTGCCGGAGATCATTACAGCCTCCCTCTCCCTCTCTCTCTCTCTCTCTCTCTCTAAACAGGTTCTTCTCTCCTCCTCTACCACTCCTCCTCTTATCTCCCTCTTTCTCTCTCTTTTTCTCCTTCCCCATCGTCTTGCTCGCTCCCTCCCTCATGGACATGGTAGCGATGGCCTCTTCCCATCTCCTCCCCTCTTCCTCTCTTTTCCACATCTCCTCACTCGCCCTCCTTCCCTCCTCCCCTCTCTCTTCCCTCCTCCTTCTCTCTTCCCTCCCCCCCCCCCTCGGGGGAGAAGGAACATTTGCAAAACACCTCACAAATATTTGTCAAAAACTATTTACGCCCCTTCGTTTATGTCAACAGGGGGGTGGGGGGTGGGAGGAGGGGGGAAGGGGGGGGGGAGGCGCGCCTGACAGGCAGATATCATTGATATGGACAATTGTCTTACAGGCTGGTGAGTACTGAGGCTTTTCTGCTGTCTGATTGGACCGGGACCGCCCCTGAAGTGATGTCCCTAAGGGACCCCTCCCTGGGTAGTGCCTACAGTGACAGAAAAGACATCCACATCTCCTCTTCTCCGTCCCACCACGTCCACCCCCCCATCCCTCCATCCCTCCATCCGCCCATCTATCTATCCATCGGTGGGGTCCGGAGGACTGCTTCTCCACACAGTGTGAATATCAATTTACCAGCAGGCATCGCTAAGCATTACCTGTATGACAAACGCACAATGTGAATATGAATTAGAGAAGGGGTGTCGCTGGCCACCGTCTACGCGGAATGCAAAGCAGCCTCCACCGTGCGTTAGCCTGTCAATCTCAGAGAGTATGATGGGATCCATATAACATGCGCCTTAAATTATCCGCAGAATGCGAACGGCGATGCAACCCACGCACATCAATCATATCGCATGACATGCTTACGACTTTGAGTGACGTGTGTAAAATGATCGTCAATAACACATGCAATCAATTATCTAAATGAAACCAATGTGAAAATACCAC
>NC_139675.1:5975412-5980412 GCF_951799395.1 Argentina silus
GACCTCCACTCACTATTGCTGAAAGCAAATGCCTGCTCAGTGAGTGTGTGTGTGTGTGTGTGTGTGTGTGTGTGTGTGTGTGTGTACTGTGTATGAATGCATTTGGGTGTGAATGTGCTTGTGTATCTGTATTCAAGAGTGTGTATGTGTTTGTGTGTAGCCATATGCGTACGTGTGTATGTGTGTCTGCGTGTGTGTGGAGTGCGTGCCTGCACGTGTGGTGTGTGTGTGTGTGTGTGTGTGCATGTATGTGTGTGTGTGTGCATGGGAGTGTGTGTGTGTGTGCATGTGTGTGTGTGTGTGTGTGTGTGTGTGTGTGTGTGTGTGTGCATGTGAGTGAGTGAGTGTGTGTGTGTGTGTGTGTGTGCGTGTGAGTGTGTGTGTGTGTGTGCATGTATGTGTGTGTGCATGTGAGTGTGTGTGTGTGTGTGTGTGTGTGTGTGTGCATGTGAGAGTGTGTGTGTGTGTATGTGAGTGAGTGAGTGAGTGAGTGTGTGTGTGTGTGTGCATGTGAGTGTGTGTGTGTGCATGTATGTGTGTGTGCATGTGAGTGTGTATGTGTGTGTGTGTGTGTGTGTGTGTGTGTGTGTGTGTGTGGATGTGTGTGTGTGGGTGTGGGATTAACGAGAGAGGGTTGAGGGTAGACCATGCTGTCGTTGAGTATGATACTTGCCAAGGGAGATGTTTGCAACAATAACAAGCTCTCATTTTGGAACTAAACTAACCTCTATTCATGAACCTGAAACAAAGGATGCTTTGACCCTGGAGTAGGATGCATGTTTTTACACAGTTTTACCTCTGAGTAGTCCCACTAACAACATGATATGCTAAATCGAGGCTAACAGCAATGTTTATGCTATGCTAATTCAGGGTTAACAGTGAGGAACTGGAAGAAAAACACTGAAGGATAGAGAAAGGACTGGACTGGGTTGACAATAAAGACAGACATTTATTCTCCAGTACAACGTCAGATTATGGACATGATTCAGCGGACTCTACACACTAGTGGTCACATGACCGCCTAACTTATATTACATTATATCTGACTATATTTTATGATTGATAATGATTGATAATGATTAATAATTATTGATAATGATTGATAATGATTTGCTCAGCCCTGTGTTACAGACACTCGATCATATCGGAGCCTAGATTCAACTATGTGACAACCTGGTCACGATTATATGTCATGCTGTTTAACAGAACCTTTATCTAGCGCACAACATCACATTAATGCACCTAGGACACGAGAGTATCAACAAATTAACCAATTTAACTGTTTCAAAGCGGCATATAAAATAAATTGTAGTAAACAAATGGAAGGGTAAAAAAAATAAAAAAAACTGGCATTACGACTGCCAATGGCCCCTGGTGTGAGCATTGATTACTTTGTCTTATGATGACTGTTGGATAGATGATTCACTCACTGAAACAAATGTATTTGTTGTAAGTCACTTTGGAGAAAGGTGTCTGCTAATTGCCATGAATGTAAAATTTAACCATACATCTAACACTATGTGTGTCAAAGACAACCCAGGAGACCAGTGGTCATAGGCTACCCCGAGAAACTCAAATAATTAATGGTCTCTATCTTCCTTAAATATCCTCCAAACAATAGAACATCGGTGGGAGAGGTCGGTTGGCCTAAACTATGTACATTAAACTATGTACATTAAACTATGTACATTAGCACAGGGATTGACGACAGGCAAGGCGTGCTATCTTCAGGACGTCCACCAGACACACTCCTTCAACTGTAAATAGGCGGTCGGGGCTGAGAGAGGAGGGCATTGATCACCATTCACACCGGAAGACCAGACAGTCACTGTCTTGTCTCAGCCACATTAAAACACATGGTCGGTGCCACCAAATCCATCTACTTCAGCACAGGGTTTATGCTCTGGTATGCTGGGTCAGGGTTATATGTTATGGCTTGAACTGTATTCGAAGTGGCTTAGCATCAGGGTAATTTCCTGATAAGCTTGCACCATTAACTGTAATTGCAAGGATTTTCTTATTACAGCGTATCCCTCTCCAAATAACTGCCAGCGAGTAATTTTAGCTGCATTACCTGTGCAGAGCAATCTCACAATGCAATTATCGTCCAGGACCTTAATGATCTTGTGGTATTACATTCTGACCTCGGTGTCTAATTGTCAGACCTCTTCAGTAGTGGAGAAATACACACAAATACACACGCACACACACACACACACACACATTTCTGGAAAAGCAACTAGCTAAATGGCTGTGTTCCCTCATGTCCCAATCAATTTATGTTCTTTTCTTGGCTTCAGACTGCATATATAAGTATTCTCTGCCCCTCTCCCTGTCTCCGGAGCTTTGGAGCTCACTTTTCAACCTTAAAATACCATAATTCCAAGCATTTCTTCTTTCTTCCAAGACAATTAAGAGATATTATTGCAAAGTTTAAAGGATTGGAGAGAGGAGAGGGAAAGAAGTGGCTTGGGAATCCATTAAAATGGGTGGTGAAGTAGAGACACAATAGATCACACAGACTAGTAACATGAATATTTTAAAGGGGCAATGCAAGATGTAATTGAAAACAAACACTGTGTAGGGTCAAAACAGGGCTAAAACTACCATTTTGATGTCATGTAAGGCCAGTCCTTGCATCCACAGCTCCGTCTATGAATGGGCCAAGTCAGTACTTGGATGGGAGATTCATCCACTGGTTCACACTAGCTAGTGAGCGAACAGTGGCTCACCTGTGCCTCGGTTGGTAGAGCATGGCACAAACAACGGCAAGGTCGTGGGTTCAATTCCCGCTGGGCCACCTACGTAAAAAAAACACATGCACTCACTCACTGTGCTGTAGGCCGCTTTGGATGAAAGCATCTGCCAAACGGCATGTGTGACATATGGAGAAAGAGCAGACAGAATGACATATTAATGTCATCTGAGGAAGACACACTACATCCAGAGATGAATTTGTCTGAGAGGGATAATATATATTTTATTTCTGTCTTCCCCCCTCATGCTCTCCTCTTTGAGGTCCGTACTAAGCACCTGGAGCAGAGAGACCTTCCTCACACCTTATCAAATCGAGACGGTGGGGGTGAGGGAGGGGAGGTTGGGAGGGGAGGTTGGGAGGGGGTGGGGCAGTGGTGAGAAAAGAACAAGAGGGAGAGAGAAAGAGAGAGAGAGAGGGAGTGAAAGGGCAAGACACAGAGAGACAAAAAAGGCTGAGATAGACAGACAGATGGAAAGACAGAGTGATAGACAGACAGAGCGTACAGACAGAGAGACCGAGAGTGAGAGATAGAAGGGCGGATGGACAGATGGACAGATGGACAGACAGACGGACAGAGAGTGCAGATGGGCAGAGATAGAGAAGAGAGAAGAAGAGAGAGAGAAGAGAGAAGAAGAGAGAGAGAAGAGAGAAGAAGAGAGAGAAGAGAGAAGACAGAGAGAGAAGAGAGAAGAAGAGAGAGAGAAGACAGGAGAATAGAGAGAAGAAGAGAGAGAGAAGACAGGAGAATAGAGAGAAGACGTATGTAGATGATCTGGTTATCCTTTCACCAACCAAAGAAGGCCCTCAACAGAGCCTGGATATAATTGAGAAGTACTGTCAAAATTGGCCCCAGGTAGAAAACCTCCAAAAAACTAAAAATATGATTTTTCAGAAAAAATACAAATATATATATATTAATCTTAAATAACATCCCAATTGAACATACCCAAATGTACCCATACCTTGGTCTGACCACCGGGAACTTTCCATTCGGCAGTAAATGCACTAAAACAAAAAGCCTGTTTAGCCTTCTGTTGTGTTAAAAGAACATTTTCTAATTAGAATCTGGTGTTAAATATTCCTTATCATAATCACACCCATAGCCCTATATGAGAGTGAGGTTTGGGGTCCAACCAGTAACTGCAATTATACAAACTGGGACAAAAACCCTGTAGAATTCTGTAGAAACATTTTAAACATCCCAAAAGTTCCAAGTAACGCATGCAGAGCTGAACAGGACAGATTCCCATTATAAATATCAATAAAAGAGCACAGAAAAATGCAACATTTGAAAATAAGCCCCCTCAAATCTGGGTAGTTCAAAGGCACCGCAAACCCAGGAGCTGAGACCACCTCTGTCGGTTGGTGCGGCTGCTTCGAAACAACAGATCAGAGTGAACCAAATCACGAATAAATCAAAATAATTGTGTTTTGAACCTTGAAAAAAAAAAAAGACAAAAAGACAAAGAGACAAATCCAAAATTGCTTTCTGGCCCATAAACAGAGAATACAAATGGGCTTATTATCTTGTTCTCTGTCAGAGACACAACGCAAAGACAGATCCTGACCTAGCACAGGATCAGTGACCAACAATTGTCAAGAGAGAAAGGAAGACACATAAATACATAGCTATCCATGTCTGTCACTGTATAACTGGGGAGGTAGAGACAGTGATCCACTTGCTCCTTTCACTGTGAAACATCAGTTCAATCTCAATGAAGAGATTCTTTTTTTTTTTTTTTTTATATAAAATGTCCAAATCAATTCCAGATGTCTATGCATCTCCAGATTAAGAGTCTTTTTGGGACAGGCAAAATTGGCAAATATTGCCTCTCAATATGTTTATAAATGCCACAGCCTGGAGGGAGAGGGAGAAGAAAGAGAGAGAAGAAAGAGAAGAGGGAGAAGAGAGAGGGAAGAGAGGAGAAGAGAGAGACAAGAGAGGAGAATAGAGACAAGAGAGGAGAAGAGAGAAGAAGGAGAGAGAAGAGACAAGACACCAGCATCAAAGCGGGTCGGGGGAAACCAGACTTGGAAGCGATATCAAAGAACCCTGCGAGGGGGACGAGAGGAGAAGACAAGAGCTGGAGTGACAACAAAGAGTGTGTGTGTGTGTGTGTGTGTGTGTCTCTGTGTGTGTGTGTGTGTGTGTGTCTGTGTGTGTGTCTGTGTGTGTGCGTGCGTGTGCGCGCTCTGGAGTGGCAACAAAGACGTCCCCGTTCCACTCTCTCCGTGGCAGACA
>NC_139675.1:5985412-6000412 GCF_951799395.1 Argentina silus
AGGGAGAGGGGGGGGGGGGGGGGATTTCACATCAGAATTGCTCATTTCTGTGGAACAGGGATCAGCCGTGAAATGAATAAGAATGCTATCTAGCCAAGGAGGAAGGGAGCAAGAGGGAGGGAGGGTGTGTGTGTGTGCAAGAGAGAGAGAGAGACTATGAGGTAGGTATATCATATTTCTATAGCTTGTATAAGACATTAATGCACTACACTGCAGTTTATAATAAAATATCATTATTTTGTGATTGTCTGTAATTATGAACAAATAATCTACGGACTGCAATAAATAAATGCAATGAAATGATCTCTCAGCCAGTGTGATTTTCTATTACACAGTTCATTATGCAAAATACAGCCCTCACAAATAACATTCGGTAATGCATTACTGATCTAATTCCACTTTATGAAACACATTATGGAATTAATAGTCAATATTCCCAAATGTCGCTAAGGTTCATATCACCAGGGTTTAACTCAAGGATATGGATATGGAGATTATCTTATCAACCACTTCATTTCATGACCAATGCCTTGTAGATATCCATCAGTGGGATATTAGCTTGCGCTAATCTGCCGGAGTTCATATAATGCTATTTTGTAATGCAGCTAAGCTAATTTAGTCAAAGGGTCTCTCCTTATTGTGTGACTGAGTGTGACTAATACTTCAGTTTATTGAGCCTATGCCCTGGCCATAATAATGACGCATGATATCATTTTCCCCGTTCCTTTTCCCTCTTTGGCAAAATGTATTGCATGTGTATTAGACTTAATGGATACCTTTACCTCGTCCAAAATCTGATTCTTCTGGGGTTAATTGCCTGATTTGAACTCCATTGTTTGATATTTCTTTCCTTGGCGGTCAAAGAAGAGAAGTTACCCGGGTGGTGTGGAGTTTCCCCGCACATTCTCTCTCTGTTTCAGAAAACAGCTTGTTTCTGTGTTCCTGACGCAAGCCATGATAATTAGCGAAAGCGTGAAGGAGATTTTTCTCGTTTGTTAATTCAATTAGGCTCCATATGGCTCAATTGAGTGCCCATTATCATTTGATACCTCGTGAAGTGGAACTGGGGCGTCAGATGCTGTTAATTTACAGGCGTTTACCATATGCGTGGTTTTTCAGGAAGGGAAATATGTGAGAAAAAATATTTTTCAACGCACAAGATTGAATCAAGCCTGACTGGGTTTTAAAGTAGGGCTCTAATTTGGAAGTAAACTGATCAGTAAACTGATGCCGCAGTGCCACTCCTCGTGAAATCCTGTCCCATTACAGCTGCAGTGAATTAGGCTTGATTGGCAGCACTGTCTGTGCTCTGTTTTGAAGTTGTAGTTCCCCTCACTAGGCATTAGGGGGTGCTAACACACAGAGGGGCAACTGGTAAAGTTGGAGTGTTGATTTCAATGTGAAGCACTTCAAAGAGAGAGGTTAGAGCAAAATGTCACGAGGTAGCCGGTAGTCAGAGCGCGCGAGATAAGAGAGAGAGAGAGAGAGAGAGAGAGTGAGCGAGAGAGAGAGAGAGAGAGAGAGAGATCTTGACTAGATAATAAATAGGTGTGAATACACAGCCAAATAATATGCCACTCACTGCCATGCGTAATGGGGATTTAGCCCCTCCTTTGATTTATGCTTTATTTCTCATTGGTCACAGTGAATACTGATATGTACCGTACAAAACACACTTCCAACACGTAACCCACATTGGCTTGTGATTATCATACTGACACACACACACACACATTAGATAACCAAATTAAATATTTTCATTTACAAAAAAGAAAAAAGGCAGAGGAAAGGACATGGATTGATAATATACGACATGCAGTGGAAATATAAAAAATAGACATTTGTTCATTTATTTTCTGTACAAACATACATACACAGATATAAATATAGAGTAGAGTAAAAAAAAGTGTATTTTTAAAATACAAAGGTCATTGTACAATCACATTGTGTACACTGTGTATTACAAACAGGAGACGTACCACAACATCTGAGTGATTCGCGTTCACAGACAACCTGTACTGAACATTATAAATGCAACGTAAGTACAACGGTTTATGTATTCTTTTTCCTCCCACAATCCACACAATGTTGTAAACACATGGAAGGAGAACTTTTGACATTGTTATTGGGGTTGGCTCAAGTCTTTGATCATCTCTGGCTCAGCCATAACGTCTAACCAATGACCACTGAAGGTTTTTCACGAGGTCTGGAAACCATTTGCTCAGAACTCCATCGCTGAACATTTGTTTGGATCACATTTTCTCTTCGAGAAGAGGAACGATACGAAAACTGACCGTAACAACATGGGTTCAGACCAGTGTCGGCAGCCGCCTTAGCTTTGCCTGACATCTTGTAGTAGTTTGTTGATCTCATTGACCAGTTCACTGGTGTCCATCATCTCCTGCCTGCTCTCGCTGCGTTTCCCCTGCAGGTGTCCCAGCACCGACTCAAACTCGTCCTCCTCGTAGTTCTCGGGGATCTCCTCCATGGCTGGCAGCCATTTTAGGTGCGGTGGCTGGGCGGCGGTGGAGGCGGAGTGACTTGGCGTGCTGAGCCCGACGGCGCTGCTTCCCGGGTTCAGGTAGTGGGTGTTCGCCGCCCAGGCCGCCACTCCTTGAGGGTAGGCGGGGCCTTTGCCCCCGGGCAGCAGAACCTTCCGGTTGTCCTGGGCGCTGCCTCTCTCTGATGCCGCCGCCACGTCGGCGTTTTCGTTGCATTCCAGGTACGAGTCCACAGACGGCGGCAGGAGACGCTGGAAGACGCTGTTCATCTCCAGGAGGAGGGAACCGGCCCCGCCCGCCCCGCCCCCGTCACTTCCTTCCTCGTTGCCGGACTCCTTCCCGAAGGTCGAGAAGCTTTTCCGGCGTTCCGAGTCGACGGAGTCTTGGTCGTCGTCCACCATCGGCTGCTGGGACTCCTCGCCGGGGATGTACATGTTGTTGCGGTAGTCGGAGGAGGCGGGGGAGGGGAGGGGGGGCATCCAGCACTGGTCAGAGTGGCCCAGGACGCGACACTCCTCCGTGCACAATCTCATAGCTAGGGACAGAACCGAGAGAGAGAGAGAGAGAGAGAGAGAGAGAGAGAGAGAGAGGGCTGTGTAAACAACGTGTTTGGTTGGGCATTCAGAACACAGCTAGTCTCACAGCTACGAACGGGAGAGAGGAGAGACAAAAGAGAATGGAAATGGTCTGTTTGTTTTGACAAACACCACGCTGCCTCACACAGATATTAAGGGGAGGCCGTGATACTGCGAGGGGAATGGAAACAAGCATTATGTTGCCATTTGAACACAGGCATGTGAACAGTTAATCCTCCCTTTGTCGATTCCCCCCCCCATTCCCCCCTCCATCCCTCAGCCCCCATCCATCGCTCCATAAAGGGAGAATAACAGAAATAAAAGAGAGCCAGTGGAACAGGTAGAGAGAGAGAGAGAGAGAGAGAGAGAGAGAGAGAGAGAGAGAATAGAGAGAGAGAGAGAGAGAGAATAGAGAGAGAGAGAGAGAAAGAGAGAATAGAGAGAGAGAGAGAGAGAATAGAGAGAATAGAGAGAGAGAGAGAGAGACAGAGGGCCCTCTCGGGGGGAGAATAACATCATTCTAAAAGCAATTACTGTGAATTCTCCTCAGTTCAGACTTGAAAGCATCGCACTGTCACTCAAACAGCCCAGAGAACACTGGAGACGCATACAGATGAGTGACAGCACAGTCATCTCTGCTCAGGGAGGATTTTACAGACACGTCTCTATCTATGGAACGAGATAGCAGGACCGGGGTGGGGGGGGGGTGCTGGGTTTGGGGGGTGGGGGGGGGGTTTAATGGTAAAAAACATACTCTTTCCCCAGATAAAATGCATGGAAATGAGGGTTTGTGATGGAAGACTAGGACTCTGGATACAATAGGATTGCGTAGAGTGAGAGTGGTTTTGGTGTGTTGGCAGGTGAGGATTTGTAGCAATAGGGTGGTGGCTCTAGTAAGGTGGAGCTGTCTGTGGTCCTGACATCTAGATAAGGTCTCCGGTATGGTGGTGTATACATTGCTATCTGGGTGTGGTGAGCTTGCCTGAGCAAAACCAGACAGATCAGAGCGAACTGTTGTGTCCCTTGTAAGATAGGGGCAGGTATGTGTAATGTGTGATGTCACCTGGGTGTTCTTCTACCATTTCTCCAGTAGGACAGCAGTGTCTACAGGGTGTGATATAGTAGCCTTGGCCCAAAAGTGTGTTTTCTCTCTGTAGTGAGATGGCAGTGTGTATTGTGGGATGTCACACGGGTGTGATACATTTGGCCGAATCTCAAAACTGCGTCTCATAGTGTTGTTGTTGTTGTTGTTGTTGTCGTTGTTGTCGTCGTCGTGTCTCACCTGGGTGGAGCCTGTGGTGGAGGTCCAGGTGGAGGAGGTCGGAGAAGCCCTCCCCCAGCAGCAGCCTGTCGATGGGAGACTCCCTCCCCATGTCATAGTCACTGTCCCCCGCCTCGCTGTCCCCACGCCCACTGTCCTTCAGACTGAACTTGTCCATGTCCTGTAAAGCATACCTGACACACACAACACACACACACACACACACACACACAACACACACACACACACACACACACACACACACACACGCACACGCACACACACCATTAGATAAACTATCAATGGGTTTTTGTATTTGACATGATATTTTGATGTTTGCAGGTCTTGAGAACACATTATATTTATTGTTAGTCAGGAGTTCAGTTTACCGGAAAGTAAATCACACTAAAACCTATATTAATCAGTAAATATACCGTATTGGTCAGTAAATCATACAAGCAACTACAGTATATAAACCAGTCAATAAATATGTATACAAGCCATCATATCAATTGATAAATCTACTAGCAAATTAAGACGTCAAAGAGATGATGCTAGGACAGATATAAACTGCTGCTGTGTCTGTGAAACGTGGTTGTTAAATCAATGTTTGTGACCCATTTAATTGAATCATAAACTAGGACATGTTGCATGACACATTGACACACACGGCCCACATACTTAGACTTGAATTGAGTGACATGATTAAAACTGAAAACATGAAGGAAAATAAGAGCAAACTAACATAATCAACTTACAACTCTCTATCCAAAAGAATTATGTCTTAAAACACATTTTGAGAACACATGACACAATGAGAAACCAAGTTGGGAACAAGTGATGCAACAAAAAACAAAACTGCATTTCTTTTTTTACTGTATTTCTTTTGGGGGAGGGGGGGGGGGGGCGGGGGTTACCTGTAGCTCCTTGAATATTTGTTGCCACGGAAACTGGGTCGGGGTTGGTACTGGCCCTGATGGAGCATGGACAGAAGCTGTGAGACTTGCTATATCGAAAATAAACGAGTAAATAAAAAAAAGGGGATGAATATGGATGGAAACAGACAACATGAAAGACAAGATGGATGACATGTGGTTGATGACACGCACAGGAGACAATGCAAAATGGATGACAAAAAAGACGGCAAAAACAAGGGGAGGGTGACAACTCTAAATGAATATGGATACGTATGACTGGTGAATGTTTCATAATGATGGTTATAACGATGGGGTGTAGACAGGGTAAAGACAAAGACAAAGCGTCTCGATGATTATATCTATTATCATTTGTTATATTGACGGTAAACAATTTCACGACAGGACACAATTGATTAATTCACTATCAGGATTACAGCTCGAGTCGAGGGGATAGTTTACTCTACAATGACAGCTCTGTGTGTGTGTGTGTGTGTGTGTGTGAGGGTAAAGAGATCAGTGTGGGAGAGTGTGTGTGCAAGTGAGAGAGTGAGAGAGAGAGAGAGGATGGCTGAGAGTACAGAGAGGTGTGTGTGTGTGTGTGTGTGTGTGTGTGTGTGTGTGTGTGTGTATGCATGTGTGTGTGTATGTGTGTGTCTTTGTGTGTGTGTGTGTGTGTGTGTGTGTGTGCGTATGCATGTGTGTGTGTGTGTGTGTTGTTGTTACTACAGCATATTTTGCTAGTAGCGCTAACTCACCTCCACTGGTGGCATCGCATGCGCCAGCTCCAGGGCAAAGCTCTCCGGGATGTGATTGGACGAGATGGTCACCAGGCTGTTCAGAGACTGGCGGCTGTGGTGGCTCTGTCGGCTGCCCATTGGTGCCCGGTCCATGGGGGGCGTGGCCGACGGCGAGCGGTGGTGCGCCCTGATTGGCAGAGTCCCGTTCACAGTGGGAACCAGAGTGATGTCGCCCTTGTGGATCTGGCGCGAGGGCTTCTTGGGGTGGTGTTGGTGGTTGGACTCGGCGACCCTGCAGTTGTAGGAGTGGCGGGTGTCCTTCTTCTCGCGGCTGCAGTGCACGGCGAATATGACCATGATGACCAGGAGGACGATGCAGATGGCCACCAGGGAGATGATGGTGATCTGGGACGCGTCCAGGGGCAGCTCCACCTGGTCCAGCACCTGGATGTGGCTCTCCATGTTCTCGTACAGGGTGATCTTGAGGACCGCCTTGGCGCTCAGGCTCTCCGTCCCCCCGTCACGGACCACCACCGTGAGTTCGGCATGGTCGCGCGGGAACTCCGCCAAGCTCGCGTTGGTCCGGATCTCGCAGGTTCTGGGGTCCATGGCAAAGAAGCCCTCCTCGTTGCCGCCGGCAATGGAGCAGGTCAGCTCGGCGTTGACGCCCGTGTCCCTGTCGGTCGCCCTGATGACTGTCACCTGGTGCTCGGCCTCGGCGAACTTAGAGACGGGGACGTCGGCGGAGAAGTTCCACAGCTGGGGGACCACGATGACAGGTGGGTTGTCATTCTCGTCCAGGATGGTCAGGACGACGGTGGCGTTGCTCAGCAATGAGGGCGTCCCGGCGTCCTTGACCTGGACCACGAAGGAGATGCGGCAGACGTCCTCGCGGTCGAAGGTGCGGAGGGCGTAGACGGCGCCGCTGGAGGGGTCGATGGTGACGTAGGTGGAGATGGAGCTGCCGTGGACCATGTTCTCCACCACAGAGTAACTCATCTGACCGTTGGCATCCAGATCCGGGTCGGTCGCCACCAAGGATGTCAAATAGGCCCCGGGGGCGTTGTTTTCTGACTTGAAGATCTCGTAGCGGCCCTTCTCGAAGTGCGGTGGGTTGTCATTTTCGTCCAGCAGGTGCACGGTGAAGTGTTTGATGGTGGAGAGGCTTGGGGAGCCGCGGTCTTCGGCGATGACCGTCAGACTGTACTCGGACCTCTTCTCTCGGTCCAGCGAGACGTTGGTCAGGATCATGTAGTTGTTCTCGTAGGTCTTCTGGAGTTTAAAATGTCCCTGGCCATGCAGTTTACACACAACCTCTCCATTTAGTCCAGAGTCAAGGTCCTCTACTCTCACTAAAGCCACAAATGTGTCAAGGGGGGCACCTTCTGATATATAGGCTGCCTCTTCCTTCCCCTGTGACATTAAATTGATGCTGATGTCCGGTTTGTTGTCATTGATGTCCACCACTTTGATAATTATCTTGCAGTGCGCAGGCATGGAGTTGGGCCCCATGTCCTGCGCCTGTACGTCAATGTCGTATGACGTGACGCTCTCATAGTCCACGCGCTTGAGGAGCGTCAGGTGGCCATTTTCAGAATTGATCTTGAACGTCTCCACAATTTTGGGGGACACGTGACTGCTGAAAGAGTACACAATTTTTGCGTTGGTGCCCTCGTCTGCGTCAGTGGCGTTTAGATCAATGAGCAAGGAGCCGACAGGTGAATTCTCCAATAGATTTATGACGTAAGATGACTGTTCAAAAACAGGACTGTTATCATTGGAGTCCGCAACGCTTATTTTGAGCAGAGTAGAGCCTGATCTAGGGGGAACGCCCTTATCCGATGCCGTTAACTGAAGTTCATAACCTGCCTGCATCTCCCTGTCCAATTCCCTCAGCACTACCAATTCCGCATACTTGGCTCCGTCTGTCCTGGTTTGAATGTCAATCTTAAAGAAGTTGTTGGGCTCTAGGGAGTAAGTGTACAGAGAGTTCTCCCCGACATCGGGGTCGCTGGCGCTGTCCAGGGGAATGCGCGCACCCACAGCCGCGCTCTCTGAGATCTCTATGGGGATGAAGGAGCGGGCGAACTGGGGCGCGTTATCGTTTATGTCCAACACTTCCACCTCGACGTGGAACAGCTGCAAGTGTTCGGTCGGGAGGGTCAGAACGTCGAATTCGATGGAACAGTTTAGGTTCTTCTCACAGAGTTTCTCTCTGTCTATTTTGGTCCTGATGCTAATTTCTCCGTCCTGCTCACGCACCGACAGGAAAGATGTGCTCCCTCTTTGCATGGCTCGGAAGCGCAGCGACACAGAACTGGGAAGTTTAGCTATGACATCAGCAACGTCTTCTTTCAGTCGTGCAATAACGGTTCCGACCTTCTGCTCCTCGTAAACTTGATATTTTAATGTCTTACCAGTAACGTGTTGCGTTGCCAACGCAAGAAGAGCGAAGAGTTTCCATATTCTGATAGAAAAGAGGCACCTCATTTTTCCAGGTTCTCTCTTTGAAGAATAACAGTAAAAGTATTTACAAAATAGCTCCGAAATGCAGCACACGGCGATTCCGTTTAAAACTTAACGAATCCAGCGCGCTCTCAAATTCAATTATTGCGTTGCATTCTCCAGAGGCGAAAAAAAACATAAAAAGCGCTCATTCGTTACAAAAAGATGGATCTGCCGATTCACAGTCATCTCCATAGAAAAATAACATCCAAGTGTCGTCTACTACACAAGCATAGCCTACAAATATGTTGCGCACATCCAGTTGAGGAGCGCCGCTACAATAAGTACGTCTGTGTCTGGAGCCGTGCGCTCTCTGTCGCTCTCTCGCTCTCCGTCTGAGGCGACTCGGTACACTGACTCCCTCAAAATAGCCCGCCTCAAACTAGCCTTCAACGGCGGCCCCTTTCTCTTCCCAGCAAAGACAAAACGCTTCCTAAATCAAATGCTGTGCCGGTGACCACTCAAAACACAGAAGAGGGGAGAGAAGGAGAGGGAGGAGGGGGAAAAGAGGGCGAGGGGGCAAACTCCGCCCTTTCGGGTTCACTCTCTTCACTTTCACCCTGAGCGAGCGTGCCTCAACAATAGGCACGGAGAAAATAACTCAGGACAAACTTTCATTGGCGACGTTTGCCCGGTTCGTTTTGTTATACACCGCCAGGATAGGGACATAATGGTTTACGACTCTCTCGCTGTTGGTCTGTTGGCGACAGACAGCATGGAGACTGCGATATTGGAATACATTCACATTAAGAAATATATATAGGCTCTCAAATCATGAGCTGCCTGCCATGTATAGCCTAAGTGTTTGTGTTTACCTTGAGTCATATCTCCACCAGTCTCACACATGAGTTATTGCCATGCAACCGTCATGGGCCTAAATCAAACACATTCATTGGCTTGACAATGACTGAATGGATTAGATTTCCTTCTGCCTGATCCTTATTATTCAGCGTTTGATGAGGACCCAACACATCCCTCCCTCCTCCCTCCTTCTTCCCTCCCTCCCTCTCTCTCACTTGGATGTTTTTTTGGTGCACATTTTCACATGCGCCTCCTCTCCTAATCTCTCCCCCGTCTCTGGGCGAGGGTAAACCGGGTAAGCCCGCGTGGCGAATCGCGATGAAAGAGAGCCCGGTTCTAATGTATGCGTTTAAAGTGTCGGTCACGCCGACGGACATCTTCGTCCCCGTGCATAATGTTGTTTTACAACACTAAAAACTCTCTGCATGTCGGATTTTGTGATACACCCCCCCCCTCTCTCTCTCACACACACACACACACACACACACACACACACACACACACAAACCAAAAGACGAACGTGCGCAATCCCGAGACCATCTGCCGCGGTTTGTCTGGCATCCGAACCCGGTCATTACAGCCGACCAAACACGGCTCATGCTTTCAGAGAACCGGGAGGAAATTAGCTCTCGTCGGGGGCACCGTGTGATTCGGAGACAAGCAAAGCCTATTCCATGTTATATTCCCTATAGGCTGGTGGGGGAAAGAGAGAGACTTAACTGCACATGGTTGGAAGCTCATCCAAGTCAGCATTCTGTTAACATGTTAACCACTGTAACCCTAGGCCCACTGTCAATGTTATCCACGTCAAACATGAAGTAGGCCTATTAGTTATGGAATCATGGATATGGATTATGGGTGCCCCAATAGGATGTGGCGACTTTACGCGCAGTCTACTAGAGGTCTGCAACAAAAGATGCGGTAATGTCGTATGAGCTGAAAATAAACGAGAACATTCATGAATAAGCAACAGCCTGCTTGCTGAAAATGACTGTCAACATGAAAGATGGTATATAAACAGTGTATCATGGTCAACTGAGCGTGGAATAGCAACGATATCGGGTAGCCTAATTCGTTTACGGTGTGTGGACTTTTCATTTTATAAGACGCATCTGCAGAACTTCTATAGCTTGTTCCAAATTTGCATATGAGTGTTCTGTTATTCCAAAACGTGCACGGACAGCACCAGAAGGCAGCACGTTTGACCCCTGCAAACCTCAAATTGGCGCAAAACGTTTTTCTCCCTTGCATTCTATTCTTAACTGGCTATGTTTGCATTCTTCCTATGCACATTTCGTCTGGTATTTAAACAGGTTTGATACGGGCGCGCCGCTTTCCATAGCTGTGAACGTTCACAAAGCGGTAATGCAATTATTCCTCACGCCATAGAGAACTAATCACATTTAGGGAACAAAAGACTTAAAGTCCTCCGGAGTTTATGGAAGGGTAACATAAATAGTATGTGTGTGTGTGTGTGGGGGGGGGGGGGGGGGGGGGATGTTTTAAACGCTGTGTGAAATAAAACAATCAATGCATAAAGGGGCCATAATCTAAGTAAAAGCAGATGCGAGCTTAATACGTTTAGGCACGCTACCTCATCAAAAGAATCCCAAACTTATTTTCTTTAATTGGTGAACAAAGTAATAATAGAACCAACGTCGCAAAAGTTACGGGGTCGCGAAGCAGGTGTAGGATTGGGATGTAAGGTTTGTGCAGCAAATTAGTTTTTATAATCAGTAAATGAACAAAACACGGGCAAACAAACACGCAATATCATCGGGTGCACATATTTTTCAATCATGGTGCGCATCACAAAATAACTATGTCTTGAGCTTGTAGTCAAAGTCAGGGCGTGAATTAAACTGATGTCATTGAGATTCAACACTGTTCTCTCGCTCTCCTCGTTAACAATGGACGCAGCAGGTGGGGTATCTGTAGCGGTGCAGCTCGGATCATCACACCGGCCGGTCGATCCCTCTCCTCCAGAAGTTTGCGTCAAACGGAATTCGCCGCCGTGAGTCGTCGTGCGGTGCGGTGCGGCGGTCCGAAGGCTGCGGTCAGAGCGCAGAAGCTGCCTGGTTGTAAAGGCACGCGAGCATCTGTCGCCTCGTCTGCCCGCATTGTCATTCATTCAATTAGCGGCGGGCCAGTGTTGTGGATTCCAAAGGGGTCTGTGTGTGTTACGGTGGGGGGTTGGCCAAGTTATTCAGCAGTGCTGATTCCAGGACTCACCCCACCACAAAACAATACTGATTGTTATTCATCCGAAGCCTATACTCTCCCTCCATCCCTCATTTCTTTCATTAACGGGGGTAGAGAGCCTTTATTGCTTTATGACTCGTTGGCCATGAATGAGTGTCTGTCTATTGCAACAGACGAGGAGTGGAGGCGATTGGCTTGTTCACGGGTGCGTGTGGTGCGCACACTTTTGGAGCAGCATATTGCAAGCCGTGTCAACAGTTGGGCGACAAATTTATAGCACAGAAAGACCTATGTGAAAAGAAAAGACATGGTCTGGTCGCTTTTAATTGGTACCAATTACTGTACGGGAGTAGGAGTCCCGGACAGAACACATGAAAGAAATTAGATTGTTATTGCCCCTACCACGACACTAAATTCGACTTATGCGCCACCACAAATGGCGATCTTTGTCTTTCTTATTTTTCCAGCTGTAGGCCTATGTGCAATAGGCTATATATTTTAATGATATAAACCCAAATCTGAGGTTATTCTTAGAGGTACTCTTTTCTATTCGTATTATCATTGGAGGTCTAAGTTTTTGTTGTTGTTTTTGTTTCTTTTAAAAAAGAACATCACAACCGTAGCCTTTTTCTATATTATTATTATAATTGTTATTGTTATTGTTATTATTATTATTATTATTATTATTATTATTATTATTATTATTATTATATTCCAATCTATTCGTTTCTGTTCTATCCTATTCTCTGTTGGCTCCCAGCTGTAGAAGTTTGACTCGTGAGGTCTGCAGCTTCTGTGCTGTTACGTTCTGATGATGAACAGTGTTCAGTCATCTCGCCCTGGCCTTGTTCTCTGTATGATTCATACCAAGCTGCTCATGTCCTGGTGATTCAACCACACACACACACACACACACACACACAGAGACCCACACACACACACACACACACACACACACACACACACACACGCACGCACACGCACACACACACACACACACACACACACACACACACACACACACACAGAGACCCACACACACACACACACACACACACACACACACACACGCACGCACACGCACACACACACACACACACACACACAGAGTGGCAGTGACAGTGAGAGGTGCTGAGGTATGCTAAGCCTCCACAAACCACACAGACTTCAGCAGAATAACAGACCCGACAATCACAACCACTCACCACTGGGATGACTGGGTAAGACACTGTCACTGGTGGCTCACATTTTGAAGACACTTGCAAGTGTTTCAAGGTAGATAGCACCTTATCTGACTGATGGGTTCCTTGCCCTGAGTGTGGTTCACGGGCGAGATGAAACTAATCCATGTTATGTTATCTTATGTTAGCCGTGGCTAACATGAAAAACAATGGAAGTGATGAGGGTTAAACAAAATCACCTCAAATGAACTCTCCGACTTCGTTGGAAGTTGCTTTGAGGTGATCTGGCCAAACTTGGTGAAAAGCCATGAGAACCCATTCATATACAGTATATTCAAAACAGTGTGGAAATGACTGAAAGGGAACCTAGATGCAATGGATGGATCGGGAACTCCTCTCCTGAATGGAACATGCACACACCCAGAAGGACAACAACAGGTGAACCGCCGATATGCACGTACTCTTCTTAAACGGAGTGCACACTCACCAAACGCATGCTCCATAGTACGCCACTCCCTGTCCTCGCTGTGTGTGATATGTACTTTAGAAGGCACCTTGAATCAATAGAGACAACGCCATTCAGTTTGTTAGATGTTTATTAGACTGTATGGGGGGAAACACAATTGCATGTAAGACACGTTCACTGTTGACTGGCATGCTGTTGATTTGTCGGGGGCTCCAGACTCCCCGACGCGATGACCGTCCACGCCACATGATTGACAGGTAATTTGTCAGCCGGAGATTGGTCTAAAGCGAAGCTGGGGACAATTTCAAAATTGGGTTTCTATCGCCGGTTCCACTGTGTTTATTTTGGATGGAGGAAAAAAAATGTAACGTCGGTCAAGGCATTAGATGATGTTAGAGGACATGGACAATTCATTATACAAAACATCAAAGTCATAATGAATATCTGAAGTGACATTTTTATTTTGTTGGCCAGTAGGCCTTACACTCTGTAAAGGCAACAGATTTGTTGTTTTTTTTGTTAAAGGAAATTAAAGTTAAAGGAAATCCTGTCTACACTTTCTATTGCATGTAACTGCTAGTCTCATGTCACATGTAGTTTGTCGAGCATTTAGTTTAGTATTTAGATTTGACCATGAAAGGAACCGTAACCGTTTTTTTCTCATCATGTTTCAAAAGTAAGGAAGTAAGGATGTTAACCGACTTGTAAGTAACAGTGCATAAAAGAGAGAACAAACTAACTGCAATAGCCGCAGCGCGTACAGCCAAACCACACACACACACACACACACACACACACACACACACACACACACACACACACACACACACACACAGATACACACACACACACACACACACATACACACACAGATACACACACACACACACACACAGATACACACACACACACACACACACATACACACACAGATACACACACACACACACACACACACACACAGATACACACACACACACACACACACACACACACAGATACACACACACACACACACACAGATACACACACACACACACACACACGCGCTAACTCGATCCAGAGCTCCCTGGCACACACACAAGTGTGTGTGGGTGTGGGTCCGTCTTAGAGGGGGACCAGGAAAGGGGTAAATACGTGTTCAACGCCTGAACTGCATGACACAATACCCCTGTTGTCCACCTCACTCCCCTTACCCTATAACAAGGATTGATTATGGTGAAAAACTTGAGTTTGTAATAACAAGGCATACTTTGGCTGCTCTGTTTCAACTCCAGACAACATAAATCATAGGGGAGGGCCCCCGCTGGCCCTTTGGGTCCTGCAGAGTGTCACATGTTGAGGCGAAGAAAGGTGGGAAGCAGGTGGGGAGGAGAGGAGAGGAGGATGGGGGTGTAGGAGAAGAGGAGGGGGCGACGAAGAGTGGGAGAGAACGTGCAGAGGAGTGGAAAGGTGAAGGAGGGGAAGGGAAGGGGGTGATGGGAAGGAGGAGAGGAGGGATGGAGGGATGACGGGATGGATGGGGTAGAGGAGTGAAAGGGGGGAGTGGGAAAGTCGGAGGGCTCTCATCACTGCTGCGGTGCTTCACGTGTTTCAGATTTAGGTCGGTCTCCGTGGGTATTCACACTCTCCACCTTTCACCTCGCTGAATGAGAACACATTTCTCCTTGGATTCATGAAAAGCTTGAGTGTGTGGGGTGGGGGGTGTTACTGTAAGGTTATTTGAGAGATTGAAATGCAATGTTACCAGCCAAATAGGGCATGAAGGTCGAGGTCAAGGGTCGAGAGGGTTGTGATACCCCATCAAGGTTTTAGCCAGGAGAAAGATGGAGGTGAAATATAGTTTTTTAGGTT
>NC_139675.1:6007912-6017912 GCF_951799395.1 Argentina silus
CTCCGATTCCTACCTCCGCCGGCCTCCCCTGCGCAAAACGGTGTTGCGGAGGCTGGTGTGTGGCTTCGTGATGATACATTGCACAATTATTTGTGTAACGAGACGTAACAGAGATCGAGCCGAGAGGAATGAGATGCCATCGATTATGGAAGAGCTACTGCATATCTCTCATGGCCTTCACGGTACTGCATACCTCTGCTGTTCTCCATTCTTTCATTTTCTCTTTTCTCTACTCTTTCTTCCCTCTCTGTTTTTTTTTCTTCAATATAAAGCAGCAGTGATACACCAGAAAGAGGTACAGTACAGAATACAGCCATGACATCTCTGTTAAGTCTTCATTCCCTCCTTTTCTCCTTGTACGCTCTCTCTCTCTCTCTCTCTCTCTCTCTCTCTCTCTCTTTTTTTTCCCCTCATTCTCTCGTTCCCCTCCTTACCCTCAGACCAGCAGCGATACACAGGGTGTATCCATAATCCCTTCTGTCTGTCTCGCTAATTGTGTTGCTAAATGCATGGAGAATCATTTACAGGAGGGTGGAAAATGAAAGAACCCTTTTCCCCCCATTGTTCCCGTCGCCACGGCAACGCAATTAGAAAACCGCCAAGAACAAAAGTGCACTCAGAATACCTTTTCTGTGTTCCATGCTGTGAATGGTCCTTAAATGTCTCTCTCTACAACTCCCTCTCTATCTCTCTCTTTTCTGGCAGTAGGTCTCCGCGGATTTGAGCACTTTGGGCCCAACGTGCCAGAAAGGCATGAAATATGCAACTTCCTTCCCCTCTACCCCCCCCCCCCACCCCCCACCCCCTGTTTTTGGAATAGGCCGTGAATGGTGGCATTCAGAATGCTTTATTGCAGGTTTTATTCCAGGGCCATGCCAAAATTCCTGGGGGATCGATCAAGACTTGAACTTGGAATGACAATAAGAACTCTGCAATTCATGTCGGTTAAGCAGTGTCAAACATTGGCCGTAAAATACCCCTGTCCGCTCTGAGGAGCTTTCCCATTTTAACTGTCTTAACTGGATGATGTATTCGAGGGTGGGGACCAAGTTACTCTAACCTCTTGAGCATTTCTCATTTTGCTGGCAGTAATATGTCCTCCCAAGGAGTGATGATATCACACGTGGACTACAAGAACACATTGAACTCATTGTCATACTTCATAAAACCAGTTTGAGACGACTTTTGCTTTGTGACATGGTGCATTATAAAGCTGGAAGTAGCCATTAGAAGATGGGTGAATTGTGGCCATGAAGGGATGCACATAGTCAGCAACAATACTCGAATAGGCTGTGGCATTCAAGCGATGATTGATTGGTTTTAACGGCCCCAAAGTGTGCCAAGAAAACATTCCCCACACCATTACACCACCTCCACCATGAGAAGATGTACAGGTGTTAATAAAGATGCTCGGTGAGTATATCAAAATGCTCGGTGAGTGTAGTTGTGCCAAACTGTTTCCCTGCTCTCTGTTTTAAGAAAGAAGAGAAGAAGAGGGCCGTATCTAAACCTACAGAAAACAAAGAGGGAGCAACGTAGGTGCAGTTTAGTGCAAAACATAGTCTGACGTGTTTGCTTGTGTTTGTTTCTAGGTTGTGTTCTAAGTGTACGATAGTATACACAAACAGCAACACACAGAACTAAGGCAGCCCTTGAGGCAAGGCGCCCTCTCACAAAAGACTCTATACCTCTATGGAATGAACATGTTCCCTGTTGGACGGAATGTCCTCAAACAGGAAAGTAAGCAGTCCATCTAAAGCAGCGCGTCCCACCTGGTGGCTTCAACCATCACTGCTTCCCTAGGTCCAGGTAGGGCCACCCCAGCCTACGCCAGCCCATCCCAGGCCTCTCTGTCTCAGGCCCAGTGAGAGTGATGGATGGGCCGTAGGCTCCCTCCAGCTGGTGGTTGTAATGAAGCTTTACCCTGGGCCACAGAGGATCTGGGGATGGCCTAGACACGACAAGATTAGCTAAGCTTTACAGAGCTGTCCTGAGGCATGGAGGCTGGGGGGTTTTGATGGGGAGAACACACACACACACACACGCACACACATTCTGCCACACATTCTGTAAAGACACAGAGACACACACTAATGTGTGTGCGCGTGCACACACACACACACACACACACACACACACACACACACACACACACACGCCGAAAACCACCGCCTTGGAGATAATGAATGGGACTCACTGCAGCTCTCAGCTCCAGGGATCCAACTCGAAGACACGGAGACCCAGTTTCCTCTTTTTGAGTGGCAAAAGAGGAAACTGGAGCCAAAATGGATGGTGAACGTCGACAAAGATGGGTGATGAGCACAGATAGTGTCAGGCGTCTAGGGAACAGAGATCTGGTTGGTTGATGTTTGCGAAAATGTCCCAGTAACACTGACACGAAGTGACCTGCCCTGCAGTTGGTGTGCAATGAACTGTCATGACCCCTTATGACAGGTGTTTTGTCACTCTTATGACAGCCTTATGTAGGTACTATGTCACCCCACTTCAGGTTTAATGTATCTCTATGGGACTGGGAGGCAAAAAAAAGTATTTGATAAAAGCTGAAACAGCAGGGTAGCTCTACAGGGGCGACAGTTAACATTGTAATAGAATGAACCCTTAAAAGATCAATACACACATGGGACACCAGCCAACCTCTAGGGATGACAGATCGACTGATCATACGGAACCGACCTTACACACACACACACACACACGGATGAAGTTTATGTATTGTATTGAGGATGTGTGGAGCATTGAAGTAGCATGTCCTCTACCCCCACGGCAGCTGAATAACATGTCAGAAGGCGGTATTCAGTCGACCACTGGAACGTGACTACCTATTGTTCCAGTATAGCAAAGTAAGATTTTCATTGTGTGGTGTAACTGTCTGTTTACTGTGCATATGACTAATAAATATCTTGAATCTTGAATCTTGAATCTTGAATCTGTCGTCCTCTAGGCTGTTGTTCCTCCCTCTACAGTGATGAAATCACTGCATAGTCTCTCCTATTGGCCCAGTTGATGGGTGAGATCAACAACATGCTTAGTCTTGTCCTGTGTGAAATATTTATGCATAGACTCCCTTCACGCGACGCGCTATTGTGTCGAATCCGGCCCAGCGCTGCGTATTTTTCACATGTGAAATATTAATAGGATGTTGGTTCTGTCTTACTGTGTCAAATACTGGTATTGTACTGGCATTGCATTTTCCTACGATTTAATATTGCATATGGATGCCCCCCTTCGCCTCGGTGTGTTATTGTGTGGAATATGGGCTGGGGTTTTGTCTTTGAAAACCAGTGCATCGCTTCCTCTCCCCTTAGCATGGTTCCGGGGCCTGCCCGGATCTGATTGGTCGCTCTTCTTACTGCTGGGTGAGCACAAGGAGGTGGTGGTGGAGGGGGGGTGGGGGGGCGGTGGGGAGAGTGGGGGGCTTCAAAGTCGGACCCCCGGCAATGCGCCCCAGGTCTCCATCTGTCTGCAAGGGGGTGCAACCCCCGCCCACCCCCACACCACCATACCCACCCACCCACCCACCCACCCTCCTCCTCCTCTGAAGGGGAGGGAAGGAGAGGGGGGAGCCTGGGTGACAGGCGGGCGGATGCTGGGGTGCTTGGGGTTGGGTGGGAGAAGGGTGAAATACCCCCCCCTCGGTCAGCTCATAGTGTGGGACCTAGGGTGCAAACCTCACTGAAAACCAAACAGTCTAATGCTATGTTATCATCATGTTCATGTAGGAGGTGTAGTGGTGATGGAGTCAGAGTTTTTGTAGTAGTTGTCGTGGTACTAGAAATGATGGAGGATCATTGGGAACCCCAATAGAGGCAGTATTGGTGGTGTCGATAGAAGCAACAGCAGTCATTTTAAAGAGGAAGTGTAATGAAAACCCAACATTCATGTTAAAAACGGTCTATGTAGCATCGCTAGTAGTCATATAGATACACTTTACCCCAAAATTGACTAAAAAGTGTAAAAAGATAACGATGGATATTAACATAGTATTTTCATATTCACTTGTGACGCAGTTCCTTTCCATGACACATTTGAAGGTTGGGCTTTGGATGGTACATCAAACCACACCTCCATGAAACAAGTCTAGTTCTCAGTTGCATTTTTGGAAAATGAGGAGGAGGAGAATCAAGGCGGACTCAGCCAGTGGAGACAGCCAAACGAGGATTCAGCGTTACAAAGCTGACATGATAATGCAGATATCTGGCTGTCAAACTTGATCCCACCATAATAAAATGGCAGAGTGTTCATTATTTAGCTTTCCCCATCGCCCCAGAAACTGAGACAATGCAAAAACCTGTGCTGAAAAACCCCCCCCTAGCTAAAATAGCTATCATTTACAAGTCTCTGACGGACCGTCCAATACAAACTTGCTATCTGTCCCCAGACAGCTCCGATGTCATGGAATCCTTTTATTATGATGCAATTACTTCACCAGCGTGTAGGGGTCAATATAAGTAACATTGTTAATGTCGTAGTAGATTGATAGTCAATATAGCTGTCGTGGTACAATGGCAATGATAGCAGTGGAGCAGGCAGTGAAGCAAGCAGAGCTGTGTGCAGTGGCTGTGGCTGTGGCTGTGGCTGTGGCTGTGGCTGTGGCTGTGCCAGGGATAATGACAGCAGAAGTAATATGTTCATCCTTGCGTGCCGTGATCTATTTCCTTAAGCCAAACCCCAGTGTGGTTTACTGAATCAGAACTGACTCTGAGACTCTGACCGCTGAACCATGACAAGACAGAGGACCTGGAGAACAGGTGGGTGTTATAGCCAAGTCACTGGCACAGTGTGTGTGTGTGTGTGTGTGTGTGTGTGTGTGTGTGTGTGCGCGTGTGTGTGTGCATGCGTGTGCATGTGTGTGTGTGTCCGTGCGTGTGTGTATGTGCGAAAAACATACCCGGACAAGAAAATACAGAACATTGATTGAGGACATTGTGGCTACATTTCATGTGGTTACACTGTGGTTTCAGTTACAATAGCCGGATACGGGCTTATATTCTGTGTCACATCCCTAATGGCTTGAGTTAAACAAAAGAGTGAACAAATGCACTAAGAATGGTTTTAGTTATGATCTGATCTGGAATCCGGTTTTGTTTATAATCTGATCATAAGCGCAGATAGAGAATGAGTAAGGCACAACAGATGCTAGCGCAGTGCCTAAGGGCGTCTGTTCTAACCAGAGCCACAGTGCCTTGCATTCCGTCATCCAGAAACAAAAAAAACATGCGCTCACATTGCCGACAAAAAAAAAACGAAACACATTTGAGCGTGTATCAAAAAGAATACTGAATGATTTGATATGAACCAAATCAAAAACAACTGTTAAGGATGGGGTTCAAGCGATCCCCTTGTTATTCTCTGACACCCAAGCAGTCCTCAGTAAGCGACCGTGGGTGTGTGTGTGTGTGTGTGTGTGTGTGTGTGTGCGTGTGCGTGTGCGTGTGTGTGTGTGCGTGCATGCATGGTGAAATCTCCACTATAAAGGGACTCTTTCTGAAGGTTGCATCAGTGTTACGAGATGTTGAAGCCTTCACTGGAACAACAGTGGCTTATCTTGTCCTGTCCGCATCTTACAGCATCGGCATTGAACTCCTCTTTACACCAAGACGGGGATCAGCGACTTACAGAGGCCCAGCTACTGGATAAGAAACTGATCACCTCATTCACTGTAAACACTGCGATAAGAAGGTTGAGACTTTTAGGCCGATAAACCACTTACGGTTTCACTTGTAATCGTCACTTCACATCAACTAAAAAGTGTAATATAAGAGGCTGTACAACTGTTTCTGAACATCTGAATTGTCTGTCCTCCCTCTTGGAGAGAAGATATATAGAGAGCAAATTTGTACATTCAGAGCAATGGCATGCAAATGGATTCACGGTATTTTGTCTTTGAAGACTCAAAGGGCTGTTCTGGGTATTGTGCCATTCATTTTGGACATTGAGGTTCATTCATGCGTTTTATTGGAGGGAAATAGCCGAGTGAAATCTTTATGTTGATGGATTTTGGGTTAAATGAGAGGGAATTCAGTTTAAGTACATGAACCTTACTATTAAAAGGGGTTAATGGGCTAAATGTGTAATTATTGGCCAAAAATGTGAGAAGTCCAGACTCTACAACAAAGTGATAGGTTCACAACTTGCCTAGATGCTACATTTTCTTGATTTAGATTAATCTAATTTATCTGTGCAGACAACAAAACATTCCATTCAAAACAATTGACTTATCTGGCTTCACTATAATCTAAACATTGTGCCTCTAGACCAATTGCAATGCTCCAGCTGTGTCAAATATCCGGGCGCCTTGGGAACCTCTAACGCATGTCACTGGAAATTACGATGATCCCCAAACACGGACAAGGACAGGACAGGACGCGAAGTCGTGGGTTTTGTTCTTTATTTTTTTTTTTACGTTTACGTGGGAGTCCTAATAAGAAGGTCATGGGACTTCCTGTATGGGAGGCCTCCCATCAACCCCCTCTCTGTTGCGCCTCTCGCACATCCAGGACACAGAATAAACACATGGTTTAGACTTTTCTGCTCTTGATGAGATGCATGCATGTCAGCTATTTTTAGAAACAGGCCATTTTCTCCAAGTAAAAGCAAAAAGGAGAAAGACAGAGTGAGAGAGAGACAGAGAGAGAGAGAGAGAGAGAGAGACAGAGAGAGAGAGAAACAAAAAGAAACTGTGGTGTGAGAACATTTCCTGTCCACAACAAAAGCAAATATGTGTGCTGCTTATTCTTAGTTTTTTATTAGTCAAGTATGGTTGAAACACACATCCTGTCGTGTGTGTGTGTGTGTGTGTGTGTGTGTGTGTGTGTGTGTGTGTGCATGGATGGTGAAATCTCCACTATAAAGGGACTCTTTTTTTCTCAGTACAGAATGCAGAGAGCCAGCACAGTCAAACGCTCCACCACCGACTGTACCTTTATGAAGCGTCTGCATCCGACAAGAAGGATCTTTGTCAGGTGAATGGCCCGCCGTTTAATGTCATTAACCCCAGCATACATCCTGCCCTCTGTCAGGTTGTACAGGCCTATACAGAAAATGGATGCACTCACTGTACTGTTATTGGCAGTGGATAAACGCCACTGCTAAATGCCATGTGTTATATGTGACTTTTTAGGGTTAAAGGGATAGTTCGCTCTAAAGGCCAATTTATGTGATTCAAATGCGGACGTGCAAGTAGCTAAATAATGCTTGACTAAACGGTGTCTTGATGTAGTGACTGGGGTGAAGGTATGTGTTTAACCCCAGAAATTAGATTTTACAGTGAACATTCCCTTGAATGTCTCTTTTATGTGCTCTATGCTAGATTATAATACCACTTTGACTCTCAGACTCTCACAAGGCCAGTAACAACCATAACGATAATACAAACAGCCCATGCTATGACTTCATTGCCCTTCTAATATTCCAATGAGGACCAATTTATTGAGTTAATTTTGCAGCTACACTGCGTTTGAGGATAACAACAGTACTCTCCGTGGAACAAATTAGCTTCATTAGCAACATAATGGGGTAAATTCTCTAGGCACCCTGTGTAGTGGCTATAAAAAAAATAAAAAAAACATGCTAACAGACTGCGCTCGGAAAATTCTGTTGACCGCTGCACTTTGACATATTTATTTAATTACGCAGTTTTTTTTTCGTTTTTTTTTTCTTGTGTATTTATTTATTTCTTTAGGTGGGTTTTTCCATGAGGGCTAAAAAAAGACTAAAAGACTACAGGAAGTACAGTACCCCACAGTTCACCCTCACTGAGAGGCCTCATGGGAGTTAGGGTTCATGGGAACCAAAGTTCTCCTGATCTTCCTGTCCACATCCGTCAGAATAACTGCTCTCATCCTCTCCTGCAGCTCTCTCAAGGCTTTTTTTTTTTTTTTTTTAAATTCTCTCTCCACCTCTCTTCCCCTCTCTGTTGCTTTCATCCTCTCCTTCTCTCCTACCTGTCTGTAGTGATTATACACAGAGTGTATGGTATGTGGGTCAAACAAGATAGAGAAAGAGAGAGAAGGACGATGGATCATACATCCATCCATCCATCCATCCCTCCGTCCGTCAATCCACCTTCCTTCTCTCTCTTTCTTTCTCTTTCCGTCTCTCTCTCTCTCTCTCTAGATCGTGTTTCATCCACGCGTCACACACTGTGTATAACCTCCAGCCGGCGTCGTGTTCTGGTGAAGCCGTGAAGGTCATCGTTGATATCGTACTCAATGTGTCTCCCTGCATCATAATCAAACACGTGTGTGATCCATCGACCCTTGACCCTTGACCTCTCAACCTCACTTCCACCTCATCTGGGTTCCATTAAAAACAACCACTGATTAGCTCGCTAGCAGGAGCCAAGAACAGGCTAATAATGAATGATCTTCCTATTTCGGCCATTTTATCCGAGCCAAATGCAATCACTGCATGAATGGGACTGTTTTTTTGGGGGGGGGGTTTTAGACAGAAAAACTTGTAAAGATGTGAACAGTCACCCGATTCAATGCACTGTTGTTGTCTTTGGCCTGTGTTGTAACAAACGCCGATATGTCTTGAGCCCTCTAAATTGACTTGAATGTTGTAGCAGTGCTATCCATTTCCAAAGGAACATTGTTTGAATCATTCCCCCCTCCTCTTCTCCTCCCCATCTTACCAGCCACTCCACTGCAGCTGGTTCCCAGTTGTTCAATGTTGTTGTTACTGACAACATGTCTTCATTCATACTAAGCCCCACAGGCTGGTGTGTGTGTGTGTGTGTGTGTGTGTGTGTGTGTGTGTGTGTGTGTGTGTGTCTCTGTGTGTGTGTGCGTGTATGCATGTGTGTGTCTGTGTGTGCGTGTGCGTGTGCGTGTGCGTGCGTGTGTGTGTGTGTGTGTGTGTGCAGCAACACTGTTGCTCTGTTCTTTCTCCATGTAAGCATGTCTTGGCTAAAGCGTGGTGCTGGACCCTACCCAGACACAAAGCTCTATGCAGAAACCAACAGCTGCTCTCAATTACATTAACTACCATAGGCGCAAACGGACTCTCCCTGGCTCCATCCATAATGCCAGACTTATTCAATAAGCTCACAAATATGCAGGCACCACACACTCTTCAGACATTCATTTCTGTTTACTCCTGATTTGGGTCAAAGTTCAGTCTCTGAGAGATAAGGATCCACCTGAAGTTCATGGTCTGTGTGGAGTGAGGGTCTGTGGGGCATACCACATGTAAACAACGCATTGACATACAGTACCAGTCAAAAGTTTGGACACACTTTGCCAAGAGTGTGCAAAGCTGTCATCAAAGCAAAAGGTCTAAAATATAAAACATATTCTGGTTTGTTTAACACTTTTTTGTTTACTACTTAATTCCATATGTGTTCCTTCATAGTTTTGATGTCTTCAATATTAATCTACAATGTAGAAAATAATATAAATAAAGAAAAAACATTGAATGAGAAGGTGTGTCCAAACTTTTGACTGGTACTGTACAACGTATAGGACGTGAACACATTATCATGGTGAATTGCTTTCACAGAATGTCACAGTTCAAGTGGATTGATGATTCACTTAAAACATGTATTTGTTGTAAGTCGCTTTGGTTAAAGGCGTCTGCTAAATGCCATAAATGTAAATGTAATGTAAGTGGTACATTGGAGAGGAGGATGATGAAAAAGAGGAGGTTGCTTCTCATGGAAGTAAGGGTAGTTACACAAATAAATATTCTGAATAAGTCTTTTTTAGTTTTGTTTTGGAGACATTTCCAACCCATTTAGGCTACTCCAGTGCTACTACAAAGATTGCTTCAGACTACGTATATAAATGAATTTGACTGAGGGAAAAATTGTCAACTTAAAAACATCCTCTTCAGTTACATGTTATACCAACCAGAACCCAACAGACATGTTCATTGTGTAGGTTTACACCGAACTATGAAGCCATTTAGCACCGCGAGACATGAGGAAAGCCTTGTCAGTGTGTTCAACTAAAACATTCAAGCATTGACTATGAAAATA
>NC_139675.1:6019327-6024327 GCF_951799395.1 Argentina silus
GAGAGAGAGAGAAGGAGAGAGAGAGGGAGAGTGAAAGAGAAGGAGAGAGAGAGAGAGTTTTCTTATTCCCAATGTTTATATATAAAGATGGATACAAAGCCCAAGTATTACCTTAAAGCCGAGAAAGGAAGGATTCTGGTGAAATATTCTGGTGAAAAGAAAAAGAAGGGGGAAGAGAGAAGAGGAGGAATGGGAGGTATAGGGTTCGCTGGAGAAGACGATGAACTCTGAATGCACTCTGAGAGTTGACTACCTCCCCAAAAACATGGACTTCTCCTTCATTGTGTGCCCTCAAGAGCCGAAACCTTCCCTTCAAAACAGAAATCACCACCCTTCACTGAAAGCCATTCAGCAGGGAAAAAAATGCCACATTGATAGTCCCTGGCTGGGGCCGTTTTGTCGCCTGTCCGTTTTCAATAGACAGAGCTCACTGCACCACTTTGTCATGGAAATCTCCAATGACCAAAACAGAGCACAAAAAACTGGCCCTGAATAAAAAAGGGACACTTTGCCTCATCTGTCTGAATGATTTTATGGTTCTGGGCTGGGCACGGTGTGTGTGTGTGTGTGTGTGTGTGTGTGTGTGTGCGAGTGTGTGAGCATTTGTGTGTGTGTGTGTGTGTGTGTTTGTGTGATCTTTATGGCCGGGGCGTTGTGCGGGCCTGTAGGTTATGGTTCTGCGCGGTTGAGCGATCCAAGTATTGTTCCTACAGCAGACTCCAGTATACAGCCCTGGCCATAGGGAGGATCCCCATTCACTAGAAGACGACTGACTGCTTTTGTTGGGCTCAATGGAACTTTGGGGATTAATAGACCAGGAAAGACAAGTCTGCATCATTTCTCATAGACGGGGAAGAGAGGGAGTGAGGGTGAGAGAGAGGATGAGAGAGAGAGAGAGAGAGAGTATAAATATCAGTATGCCTCAAAGACTCTTTTTCCAACAACAACAGAGAAACCCGACATTCTCAAAACTGAGGGCAATGCAGTATGAAAAGGCCAAATCTCAGCCTGCCTGCTCTTTGGGATGGACCGCGAGCGGGCAACAGTGTATGTCTTCCCCTGGACAAATGAAAAGGGCAAAGGAATATACTGCTCCGCTCAGCATAAAAGAACCTGCCCTACCAGTAGATCAAACTGTGTTGTTTATATTCGTCGTGCGGGAAGCTGAGGAGTTCAAAATAGTCAAGAACAACAAAATTGTCCTGTACCGTTCTCATCCCAAAACATTAAATATAGAGAAGCCGAGAGCTTCGAATGAATTGGGTTTGATGAAATATTGATGCATATTGGTTGGTTGTTTGTTTTGTGAAAGAGATTTGAACATCATATGGAAGAGACTTGATACGTTTACAGTTGAAAGGAAGCGGCACTCTCCGATTCAGCCCCCGTAGATTTGTCGCAAATGCACACACACACACACACACACACACACACACACACACACACACACACACACACACACACACACACACACAGGCAAAAGTGTCATGGTAGCTTTATTCTCTATGGTCTCTGGGGCATGCACATATTTTCTCTTTAACACACACACACACACACACACACACACACACACACACACACACACACACACACACACACACACACACACACATACACACACACACACACACACGAGTCATGGTGTTTGATCCTCTACATTCTCCCGGGCATTGCATTTTGTTTGGTTACCTCAAGGTTTTGTCACAGTGTATTTTCAACATTCTTCATGAAGGGCTATTTTCTGAGTCAGGTTGACATGGCTTGAAGCTCACAGACACAAACACACACTCTGGTATGCACACATTTACACACACACACACACACACACACAGACACACACACACACATTCACACATACATATTTAAACGCACATTTACACACCCAGCAGCACATTAACTGGATGATTTTCAAAGAAACTTGAAGCACGTGCGCATTTTCCTGCGCCCCCCGCTCTGCCGTGGCAAAACCCTGAACAAATGCGAGGAAAATTCTTTACAATTCGTCAACCAAGTGGCCAGCGATGGCCTGGGTAGGGAGGGGTCTCTCAGAACCCACATGGACAATATACAATATAATTGCATATGGTTTGGACTGTTTGTATACCCTTCCCCTTATTGATCACAGTATTGCAGTGAATGTCTGCACATCGCTGGTTGCTTCATCACCCATTGATGGGCTGGTCTCTTGCACTTGCTGGCTCGCCTGTCGGACTCTGTCTGGGACTCTCAGAAAGACATCGAAAGAGAGCTGGGAGCTTGGGCACGCGGTTAGCAGGGGAGCTGATGCGTAAGTCATTTAGAAGATTTTGGTGTGAGGTGGGAATATAATATTGTGTATTATGACATCACGCCCCCCCCCAGGCACAGGTGGAGTGCAGAGGTGTATGTGCACCACATCGTCACTTTTGACCGATTGGCAGAGAGAGTAAGTTGGGCTCAAACCTCAGATCGCCCGTGCGTACAGTACGTGATTTGTGCCCGTTTGAAAATCACTCTGTTAGTTCTTAGCCTCGATGACGAAAACGTGTTTAGGTCTTCAGTGAGTTAGAGTTACTCTGTTAATGCCCAAAGTGAAAGTTCTGTGTGTGTGTGTGTGTGTGTGTGTGTGTGTGTGTGTGTGTGCGTGTGCGTGTGTGTGTGTGCATTGTCAGAGGAATTGAAAGGACATGGAGCACAATGCGACACATTATTCTCTATGCTTGAGAACTAAAATCTAAAGACTTCTTCTTAGACTTCATAGTGAAAACATTATTCTCTCCCTACATAAAGTTCCACACAGCGTCTGTGGTGGTCGAAGGTTGTACAAAGTAAGAAGAACTGCTATTGAAATACACTAAGGGGTCTATTCTGATTTCTTTGCACTCCACCTACACTCTTCTGGCTCAGCACACGGATTTGGTAATCATTTTGAAAAAGTGCGTGCGTATCTTGCTAAATCGGTGTTTCAGACTTTACTCACTTGGGAAATCACACCACCTGCCTCAAAATCCCACCTCTCAGGTGGCCAAGAGAAATCATCTATGAGTTCAATTCAGTATAGATTTGTCTGAGGAATTCTATGTCCTATGGCTATTTATTCAGAAGGTAGTCCTTCTGGATTGTAAAATACAAAAACTGGAATCTCATCATTATCATAGGCTTCAAATAACTAAATCGCCTGTTCTTTGCCATAACCCCACTGCTCTGGAGTGGAATTTTATTGTGGTAATGATGTGCCAAATTTGGGGCGCTTAGTGGCGTAGCACACTAATGAGCATACCACATAACCGCAAGGTTCCTGGTTCGATTCCGACCCTCGACATACAGTACCAGTCAAAAGTTTGGACACACCTTGCCAAGAGTGTGCAAAGCTGTCATCAAAGCAAAAGGTGGCTACTTTGAAGAATATAAAACATATTCTGGTTTGTTTAACACTTTTGTGTTCACTACATAATTCCATATGTGTTCCTTCATAGTTTTGATGTCAATATTAATGGACAATGTAGAAAATAATAAAAAAATAAAGAAAAACCATTGATTGAGAAGGTGTGTCCAGACGTTTCACTGGTACTGTATCTTGCATGTCATCCCTCCTCCCTCTCATCCATCCTCCCTCTCATCCATCCTTCTTCATCCCAAGAAAAGCAGAAATGCCCTAAAAACATATAAAAAAAAAAAAAAAAAAGAATGCGTCGAATTTGACACATGAAACCTATGTGGGTTTAAATGTGCTTGAGGGGGAATTTTCAAAGCAGTGCAACATGCCTGAATCCTCTATCATAATAAATCACAGGATCAATTTCAAGATTGATTTCAATTCAATTATCTAAACCACAGAAAGATGTATATGCTGGTAAAGTAATGTTTCGTCCGTAGTATCAATCAGTCAATCATTCAGGGCCGCTGTCCTGATGGAAACACTGCCGAGGTAAGCCTTCAACTGTCTGTCAGAATTGTCATGGAGCACGTGTGGGTTTGCAGAGATTGTAAGACATGGCAGACATAGCGTAAGATCTTTAGCAATAGAGCAATAGCCGTAGATTGAAGACCCATCTCTTCAGACTCCATCTTAACGGTCCCTCCTAATGACCTCTTCACCCCCACTATCTCCCCCTGTACAAGTTTCTCTCCTGTTAATTAAAAAAAAAAGAAAAAAAATTCTTCTAGCATTGTGACTGCCTATGGCCCCTGAGCATTGATGACTTTATCTTCTGATGACTGATGGATAGATGACTCACTTACTTAAACAAATGCATTTGTTGTAAGTCGCCTTGGATAAAGGCGTCTGCTAAATGCCATAAATGTAAAATGTAAAATGTAAGCAATGACACTGTGTTGGATATTACTACTGTAACCTGTACGGACATGCTCCAAGATCCAACATGATGCTCATCAAAACACAATGTACTTTAAAGTCTCTCTCTGTACCACAATATTGCAAAAAAAAAAAAATGAGATTATGATGACAGCATGATATATAGATCTGTCTGAGATCTGGAATGTAAAGCCAGATAGAGATAAACAACCAAGAGAGGACGAGATGTAATTTGGGATAAACATGATGGACACAGTTCTGAGAACAACTGTAGAAATGTATATATAACTGAAATTATCACGCTGGCTTGCCAAATTTCCCTCACGGAAACAACAACAAACGTTAGCGAGTGTTAGATATGTCATCAACTTTAGCGAAAGATGTTGAATCCCGGAGACGCCAATGAGCTGACTGGAGGCGTTCTAAAACCGGGTGGTTCAGATGAATAAAACTGCGTTCTGAAAACGTCACCCGTAACGTCTCGTCCCGTTTGTTAGTTTTGTTTGTCTTTGTTTCGTACCATTCATTTATTGTTCCCTGTTTATTTTTGTATCCCTCACCTTGTCTCTCATTCCAGACACTTCACTACCTGCCCTTGTGTGTTTCCCGCCTGTGTGATCGTCTACCCCGCCCTGATTGGATTCATCTGTTCCTCATCATCATTCCCTGTGTATTTAGTATGTGTGTTTCCCCTGTCTTGGTGCCA
>NC_139675.1:6031827-6034327 GCF_951799395.1 Argentina silus
AGAGCAACATCAAAACACTAATATAATAAGGTTTCACGTTTTTTTGCATGTCATGCATGTAATCAATTACCGTAATTGAGCAGTCTATGATAAAATCAGCTGTGAGAGACAAAATATGCAGTGTCATAATAATGATATTTGCAGTATAAAGAAATATAGATTAACAATAGAAGCCCTGGGCCTTCATTACTAAACAAGGTACCCAGAGTGATATCTGGAGACCTCCATTTGTTGATGTTAGTGTAATCATTGAATTAGATCAATATCATGCAAATAATTATAAACCGGTTGTGTTTAATCAGGACTTAAGAATCATTTGAATATTATTCAATATTTTGTATTTAAAGAGCTTACATATTGAATAAAACATTTTGAGGGACATACTTGGTGTAACTGTACATAGCCTACTGTAAAAACGCTTGATAACAAGTGAAACAGAAGACAAATCTGAAGCAATAATGACATGTAACAAAATAAATGTATATATTTGTAAGACGGTCCATACACCAGTCATTAGCTAAGGTTAAAAAATATAAAATCGCTTCTTCTTTCAGTGGCTACGCGCCTTTGCGCAAATCCGTTGGCTCTCATGCTCCACCATGCAAACCACATTCAAAACAAATATTGATGCTGTCTCCTGACTAACAAGCAATCGAGTTACTCACACAAGTGTTGCAAATGTCTGTAAGCAGGGCATATGTTGGCCTGTATAGATATCGTGGGAGACCCCTGTATAGATATCGTGGGAGACCCCTGTATAGATATCGTGGGAGACCCCAGTATAGATATCGTGCCCTTATCAATCCTTGTCAAGTTATCGTCTGTCTGTCTATGTTGTTGATGTTGCCATTACGGTTGAAATGGGTTAAGTCATTCTTAACTGTAAGGTCAGTTTTGATTGAACTTGATGAGGGTGAGGAGCACAAATGAACCAGGGCAGGGTTAGAGTTAGGGTTAGGGTTAGAATGAACCAGGTCAGGAGTTCGAGTTAGGGTTAGGGTTAGAATGAACCAGGTCAGGGTTAGAGTTAGGGTTAGGGTTAGAATGAACCAGTTCAGGGTTAGAGTTAGGGTTAGGGTTAGAATGAACCAGGTCAGGGTTAGAGTTAGGGTTAGGGTTAGAATGAACCAGGTCAGGGTTAGAGTTAGGGTTAGGGTTAGAATGAACCAGGTCAGGGTTAGAGTTAGGGTTAGGGTTAGAATGAACCAGGTCAGGAGTTAATCGCACCTCAGGTTGTGACCTGGCTATAAAAAACAAGCTGTGTGTGGTCGTCATGACAATGCTTCCCGATTTCTTCGATTTGGAAATTGTAACAACGCTATTATGTTAAAAAAAAAAAACTGAAATTTAGAAAAAGTCAGGGATGGCAGAGCTATTTTATTCCAAAGTGGCAAACACGCCCATGGACCTCCGATCGGGATGACTAGGGTTAACAGACGGTCCTCAACCATATGATCCTGTGATCCTCATCTTTTTCAAGTGTAGTCAGATGAAAGGACCGTTGTGAGAGGTTACAAAGAGCCTGGGAAGTGTTTGATGATGAAACACTGCACACATGAAACACATGCTGTGTGTTTTATTTACCTCTATGCACCTCTCATGCAGTATGTGATGCTCACCGCACATGAAGGGGAGAGGGGTATGTTAAAACAAACATGAAAAGAAAAGATCTGAATGCTAAATGAACAACAAAACGGTACACATTGGGGTGATGAAACCGAAAGTTAATCTATTTAGTTAGTTATGCATTAACCATTGTTTTATAAGGCAGTCCCATTGAGGTCCAAGGAACTCTTTTCTAACAAAAACAATAAAAATAAAAAGGGTCTACCTGTGTAATAGGGTTATTCCACTGTTCCTGTAGTAGAACCCATTGAAGACCTTTGTTGGTGTCATGGAGAACTACTTTGTGGTTCCATGTAGAACCCTCTGTGGTTCTACTGGGCATGGCAGCAAGGGGTTCTTCAAATGGTTTTCTTACAGGAACAAGCTCAAGAGGCATTTTTTTACAAGGGTATTTCCACATTTGGTCCCTTTCAGTAGATTTTTGTGAACTCAAGAATGGTTTGCCCAAATATTCAGTATCAGAATTATTTTATTTGGCCAAGTATATTTGCACATACAGGACACTGACTTGGTGAGGTTGGTGCATGGACATAAAAAACAGATAGCAAATATTGACAAGAAACTGACCAAATATCAAAGTATTAACAAAATAGCAATAACAAATTTACAAATTTACAAAAAAGAGCAGCAGAACAATACATCTTGTAGGCTGTGTGAGACTAAATGGCAATGAGGCTAGAGGCTGTGAAAGCAGTCCTCTGTAAGTGAACCCAGAGGTGAAAAAAGGTTTTCTTGCTGGTCCATTTCAGCAGTGATACAATCTCAGTCCACTTTGCTTTAACAGTATTATATTTCATTGGAACTCAATGAACTGCTTTTTATTTTTTTTATGCCAATTAACTGCTTCACACCTTGGGTAATTGCATGTTGCACA
>NC_139675.1:6039327-6046827 GCF_951799395.1 Argentina silus
ATCCATCTTTTGCAACTTCGCCTTCCCATGTTAAGTCAGTGGGAACAATGTCTATACTAAGACATGGGATTGAATGGACTGTAAAATCTACTGGAAGCAAATTTTGTTTCTATGACAACAAATTCCCCCATAGTAAGGCTACTTAACTCATCTAGCACTAGACGTCAGTGCTATCTGGTCCCCTCCCAGGTTACTCATAAGAGGTTAATGACAGCAACAATGACAGTGACTGTTGTTGGCAATTAATAATTGTGTCCCAATTGGCTTCCCACCATAACAGGGACCATATTGACACTGTCTTAAGTGGGCTATCTACACAGCTAGAAATGATCATCATCAGACACAGACAGACACAGACACACACACACACACACACACAATTTGCTTCCCACCAACATACACAGCATCCAGCAATGAATTACAGTAGGCCTAGTGCAGGCTACAACTTTGGCATAGCCAGCAAATTATATGAATTGAGAGATTATAGCTAGTTTTGGCCAAATATCCCTCAGCCCATGAACACGATATAGCCTAGATCTGCCTACAACCTCCTGTGGCAAGCAGACCTTTTGAGAGACAGATCAGATGTTCTCCACTCCAAGATGTTCTGCTTGTACTATAGCAGTCAAAGCTGAGTGTGCTGGAAAACCATGTCAGTGCATAGGATATAGATTTCTGGGTTCAATTCCCTGTCTTTGTCGGCTATAAAATTGTATAAACGGATATTATTAATGTAGTTGCATTTAATTATTCGTCAGCATGATCACTAATGGATTGAATTCATCCAGGAGTAGATCTCAACTCTGGTTCACACACACACTTACAGACTCACAATTTGTTACAAACAGGTGTACACTCACTAATACCCTCTGAGCACCAGGCTTACAGGCCTTCAAGGCCAACTGCTCCCTGATAGCTCATATGGTTGACTCTCTCTCTCTCTCTCTCTCTCTCTCTCTCTCTCTCTCTCTCTCTCTCTCTCTGTCTCTCTCTCTCTCTCTCCCTCTCCCTCTCCCTCTCTCTGCACCCATAAGAAGCTTTTAGCCCACTGTACCGATCTTTACTGATGCTGGGAGACATCAGGTATGAGCCTTCTACAGCTGTCACAGTAATCATGTGTGTGAGTGTGTGTGTGTGTGTGTGTGTGTGTGTGTGTGTGTGTGTGTGTGTGTGTTGTGGTAGTGTAGTCGCCTTGTTCACACTATGGGCCATGCGCCTATGTATGCACATGCATATGTGTGTGTGTGTGTGTGTGTGTGTGTGTGTGTGTGTGTGTGGGCTTACTTGTACCGTACTGTACATCGATATCCCACTGACATTCCACAGGCCTGCGGGCTGACTGGCTGTGTGATCGCCCGTGGACTGGTGAACTGTCACGTTAGTGACTCTGTGATAAACTACGCCAGCGAGACGTGTCATAAGAGGGAGACTTACTGTGGCAGGCAGGCGGGCGGGCAGGCGGGCGGGGCGGGCAGGGCTCTGTGAAGTGAGACTGGCTGTCATAAAGCCTGGCTGGAATAGCTGGCAGTCTGCTGAGGGGGACTGGGTGATAGACTGTGGCGCTGTGCTCTGTCATCCTGGCTAGAGTTACTGTGGATGGTTAAGGTGCGGTGTCGCCCCGTTGGAGTAACACAATGTGATGTATCGCATCGCAAGGCAGAGGAGGGAAGGACAAAGTAACACAGCCGTGATGAAATACACGACGCAATTAAATGCAGGTACCAGGGAGGGGAATTAGTTTTCTAGCTGACCTTGACGCACTTACATTGATCTGTAAACGTAGTAATGAGTGCTGACCCTGTCCATTAAACTACTAAATGAATCAAAAAGAGAACAGGCGTTTCTGAAACAAAATCACAAGGTGAAGCATTGGAACGAAGAGCACGACACAAAACACTAACACTAACCATAACCCTAACCCTAAACCCTAAACCCTAACCCTAAACCCTAAACCCTAAACCCTGACCGTGAACTAAACTCCCAACTCCCAAAGCTCTGGACCAGACGCAGCACCGAACAAGGCTGTAAAAAAAAAAACACCCAACACACTTTTTCATCCTTTTCTTCCACTAAACGCGTCCTCGAACACACAACACCACATCACAACACATGGCAGAGCATCTGGCACTTCACAGGACACACACACACACACATCCTGAGAGGGGGGAAAGCGACAACAGGCTTACATCTTCTAATTCCTCAATCATCCAAACGGGGCTGGTGATGGAACACCTAAAAAAGATAAAAGATGTACCACTCCACCACAAGTCAAGCCCGTCCTCAGATGGTGGAGGGTTGGCTAATTGGCTAACAGGTGGCGGAGGAAGCGCTCGGCGTGCGTCTGGGAAGCGGCTCACACATCAACCCAGACACATGTTTCAGCCAGCCGGCCTCGTTACCTGCGCTGCCGACAGCTGTTCCTGATGTTGTGTGATGTCATTTCCCCCTTGTAGGACGGGAGCCCGTTCGTTATAGCCGAATGGGTTTGATTTGAAAAGCGTATGTTCTGATCAGGAATTTGTGTGATTTTTTTTCTTTTTTTTTTTTAAATATGTTTTTAGGGCATTTCTGCTTTATTGGGATAGAGACAGTAGAGATTGACAGGAAGGATGGCTGAGAGAGAGGAGGGATGACATGCAAGATAGGTCAAGGGTCGGAATCGAACCAGGAACCTTGCGATTACGTGGTAAGCGCATCAGTGTGCTACGCCACTAAGCACCCCGTGGTAAGCTACTTTGAACGTTTGCTAACCGCTTTGAACCTACATGACACAACCCTGGCTTTGTTTTGTCCTGGCGATGATGACTCTGACAATAACAATGACGATAATACAGATGAGGCGATGCATTTCTGTGACGGTTTAAGTGCTCCAATCTCTGTACATTTACATCGACCATCATTCTGCACCCATCTGGACGGTACTCTAAACGGCAGCTATTTCCGGGCATAGTTATCTCACCAGCGGTGGCTGACATGGGTCTACCCTGTCATCAGTCTCTTTGTTATTCTCTGTCAAAGGGTCGTCTAATGACAGGCTTTGATTATTATTCACAATTTACCAATTATGAGCCGCGACCCTCGCCTGTTTTAGCATTCATAACACCCTGCCTCCCTATTTGTTATTTTGTCAGATTAAATTGCTTTGGTCACTGCCTGTCTAAATGGTAATGCTTAAAATAATTTCCTCTCCTCTTCTTCTCTTCTTTCCTCCCTCCAGCCTCTTTCTCGCTCCCTCCATCTTTTTTTTTTTTTTTTTTTTTTTAAAGGCAGAACCACAGACTCTGTCTCGCAAATGTTTAAAAATGAAGCAGTCACACGCACCCAAGCATGAAAACACCAAATTGACTATTTGACTTTATTTTGCTTATTTTTTTTTTTCACCCTCTTCTTTCTCGGCCATAGCTCGCCTCCCTATTCCACCAAAAACATCGGAGAAATTATGACAGTTTTGCGTGGGAATCCATCAAAAATCCATCCGCCTGTTTACGAGACGATGTGTGAGAGAGAACATCACTCTCTGAGTTCTCAGAAGTAAGGTGTATATATATTATACACAATACGACCTCCCTTAGGTCAATATCAATCATAACCCTGGATTGATTACCCTGTGCTGCTAGATCTATGGGCCAGGACCCTGGTTGGTATCGATCGCTTTGCATCGCACACATAAACAAACTTCCATTGATTATTTTTTTTTAAAAGTATCAGTGTGTGTTTATGCCTCCGTTGGCAGGTCTGCGTCACTCACGGGTGTCCTCCTGTTCTTGTCTTTGACCTGAGTCACATATACACACACGCGCGCGCACGCGCACACACACACACACACACACACGCTGTGACACACAACACCGTACCCACAGTGCTACTCTGACATCGTACCAACAAGAGAGAACACAGAGGCCTTGCGGGTCAGTTCCTCATCCCTAGAAGCCATTGGAAAAGGTCAGGAAGTCAGATACTAATACCTTTAGTTGAGTCTCAGAGGAAATGCTCTGTTTTGAGAAATGGGCAAGTCGCCGTCTCAAAGGTCAAACACACACAAGGAGCCCCGCACGCAAACACACAGATAAAAGAACTTCCCAAGGTTGAATATCGCCAGTCTTACTTTTCTTCGACAACTCTTTATTTTTGTCTCCCTTTCTTTCCCCAGCTGAAGCAGTGAGGTGGAGATTTAGTTTGGTTTAGCATGAATTAACGGGCTTAGATTCTGTTAACAGTGATAAAGCTTCGACTGTCCCCATCCCAATCCCCCTCTTATCCCCTCATGCATATTCAATGATTTTTTATTTTTTTTACTGTTGTATTGTTTCCTTATTTGTATTTGGTCTTTATGACTTGATGCTGATAGCGTGCTAGGGTAGGAGCTGGCGTCGGGAGCTGGCGTTGATGTATTGGCCGATAGGACCCCCGGCGACACAGTTCGATAAACGCAAGTAACCTCATCAGAGTGTTTGATCTAAACGTGTTTGAAATTCATTAAGTTAAAGGGCTTTAATTTGTTGTGTTGTGTGCGATTAGGACGGAAGTTTTGTGTCTGAGGCAATATCCGGTCTGCCACGCTAGCCCTGGGTCCTTCATATGGCAGCCATCCAAGAAGCTAGTGATGGGGATTGTTTTGCTTACGGTTTGAAGGATCAACAGTCCGGAATTCCGAAGACTCCGGCATTCCATGTGTAAGTATTGTGGCAGGGTCAGTTGAGTGGAGTGTGTGTGTGTGTGTGTGTGTGTGTGTGTGTGTGTGTGTGTGTGTGTGTGTGTGTGTGTGTGTGTGTGTGTGTGCGTGTGTGTGTGCGTGCGTGCGTGTGTGTGTGTGTGTGTGTTGTGAGACTGAATGAGCTTGCCAGGGTATAATGTCTGGGTTGTGTGTGTGTGTGTGTGTGTGTGTGTGTGTGTGTGTGTGTGTGTGTGTGTGTGTGTGTGTGTGTGAGCACAGCAAGCTGTGGGATCGCTGAGCCGGGCATTGGAAGAATAACCACATTAGTGAGAGAGAGCAGAAAGTCTACATCTGTCACTCCCTATACTCACTCAGCCGCTCTGACAAGGCCCATGAGCCTGCCACTATACCCCAGCAAGCTCAGTCACACACACACACACACACACACACACACACACACACACACACACACACACACACACAGCTCACACACACACACACACACACACACACACACACACACACACACACACACACACAGCTCACACACACACACACACACACACACACACACACACACACACACACACACACACAGCTCACAGCTCATATAACATGACAGAGTGGATGAGGGTTCATGTACTGTGCTAGTGTGTAGGATATCCAGTGCCCTCTTCGCATTGTCTCAACACTCCAAAAGTTTGGATTTGAAATTCTTTTACTATGAGGTTAAGGTATAGATTGTCAGTTTTTAATTAAGGGTGTTTTTGTACACTTTGTGTACGTATATTCCCCCTAAAAGTAACAAAAGTAAGTAAAAGTACAGATTCATATAATGTCCAAATTAAGCGTTCATGTTTCGTATTTGGTCGACAATCATTTGTAGCAATAACTGCCAGAGGTCTGCAACCCATTTACCCCACCACTGGGTGTCTTCTCTGGTGATGCTTTGCCAGGCTTGTACTGCAGCCATCTTCAGTTGTTTTGAGGTATTTTTGCCTAAAATCATATCATCAGGAAATGAAATGCATGATCTATTGGACATGAATCTGAAGATTGACTTGACGAGTCAAGAACCTTCCACATTGGCCCTGAAAACCTCCCTTGTTGCTATGGCAATATGTTTTGGGTCATTGTTTTACCGTATGATGAAGTGCCATCCAATGAATTTGGAGGCATTTGCTTGCACTCAAGCTTCTCACTCTGGTATATGATAATATGTATCTTATCTGTCCACAATACCTTTTTCCAGACATCTGCAGGAGTATAGAACCAAACGAAGAAGAAATGCTTCACTGTCCCATTACTTACACAGGGCACTGTATTAATCTATGTGTTGGAGGGAGGAGGGTGGTGTAAAATGTTAAATGTACCACGTGTGTGTGTGTGTGTGTGTGTGTGTCTGTGTGTGTATGTGTATGTGTGAGTGATAGAATCCTTTCCCTCTTTCTCTCACCCCTCATCCCTCTCTCTCTCCCTCTTCCTCCCTCCATCCTCCTCACCCCCCACGGCCACCAGCCATATGCTCGGCCCAAATCCCAGGCCCATTGCCAGGATCAGTATGTGTGTGTGTGTGTGTGTGTGTGTGTGTGTGTGTGTGTGTGTGTGTGTGTGTGTGTGTGTGTGTGAGTGAGTGAGTGAGTGAGTGAGTGAGAGAGACAGAGAGAGAGAGAGAGAGAGAGATAAAGAAAGAGAGAGAGAGAGCAGAAGAGAGAGAGAGAAAGAGAGAGAGAGAGAAAGAGAGAGAGAGAGCAGAAGAGAGAAAGAGAGAGAGAGAGAGAGAGAGAGAGCAGAAGAGAGAGAGAGAGAGAGAGAGAGCAGAAGAGAGAAAGAGAGAGAGAGAGAGAGAGAGAGAGCAGAAGAGAGAAAGAGAGAGAGAGAGAGAGAGAGCAGAAGAGAGAGAGAGAGAGAGAGAGAGAGCAGAAGAGAGAAAGAGAGAGAGCAGAAGAGAGAAAGAGAGAGGGAGAGCAGAAGAGAGAGAGAGAGAGAGAGAGCAGAAGAGAGAGAGCAGAAGAGAGAGAGAGAGAGAGAGAGAGCAGAAGAGAGAGAGAGAGAGAGAGAGAGCAGAAGAGAGAGTGCTGTACTGTCTCAACCAAGGCTGTTCACTCACATTAGGTCAACTCAACTCAACTCATACCCTCTTCTCACCCACTGGCTCTAACCCAATTCTATTCACTGACATCTACCAACATATCCAGTGTATGGTTGCTGTGTCCCTCATAACTGGTTTGATGTCAGTTTGGCCTGTGAACATCTGAATGGTTCAGGCTAGGACCAGTAATGGAATCTGATCCGTGTTCATGAGAGTAACTCCTGAATCCCGAAACACTTCAATTTCAAAGTCCTTCCACTCTCTCAATCCTTCTCTCGGAACATGTTTACTCTCAACAAAACCTATTTCCTCACACACCCACACCTCCCCCGCTCTCACACCTTCAAACTAGACCTCTTCAAAATACAAGTTTGCTGTCAATAGCTATCATTGTTGAAGTGAAACATGTGTAAATATTGCAGTGTTTTGCTACAAGCTATTGACAGGTGAGAATTTTAGTCAAGTAGACAAGACAAAATATCACTGTCTGTTACAGGCACTAACGGTGTGTGTGTGTGTGTGTGTGTGTGTGTGTGTGTGTGTGTGTGTGATGTGTGGGTGGGTATGCCTGCATGTGTGTGTGTGTGTGTGTGTGTGTGTGTGTGTGTGTGTGTGTGTGTGTGTGTGTGTGTGTGTATCGGATAAACGATTTCCAGTCATGCGATTGATGGAAGATGGATGGGTTTTAAAGGTGCGGTAATTCTTTTGACAGAGATCCAGCGAGTCGTGTGGAGAGGGAGCCCGGAGCCAGGCA
>NC_139675.1:6049327-6064327 GCF_951799395.1 Argentina silus
TCGGAAAGTATTCAGACCCCGTCACTTTTTCCACATTCTGTTGTGTTATAGACTCAATTTAAAATGGATTACGTTGGTGTTTTTTTGCCATCAATCCACACACAATACCCCCTAATGACAAAGTGAAAACATGTTTTTAGACATTTCTGCAAATGTATTAAAATTTAAATACAGAAATGCCTCACTTACATAAATATTCAGACCCTTTTCTATGACACTCTTAAAATGAGCTCAAATGCAAAAACGCCATCAGTAAGTCACTGAATAAGTTGAATTGAGTCCATCTTAATGCAAGCATAATAGTTAATGTCATTTTGGAATTCATATTTTGTTTTCATAGGGTAATGCTCACCATAATTAAGAAAATAACCCAAACTTCTGTCCCACAGATCACAGATCACACTCTCCAAAAGGTCAGCATGAATGTGTCAGAGACGACTATCCGCAGAATATGTCACCAGCCAAACTACAGAGGCTTCACTGCAAGGTGCAAATCAGTAGTTATCCCCAAAAAGGATGGTCAGGTTACAGTTTGCTAATAAGTACCTAAATAGCCTGAAAGGCTAGAATATAGCCTGGAGGTCTGGAAAACGGTCTTGTGGACAGATACGTGTCTTGTGGACAGATACGTGTCTTGTGGACAGATAACTGATGACGTTACTGCTGACAGAAACAGCAGAATATATTCTGAAGTGTACAGACACATCTTGTCTGATGGAGTTCAAGCTAATTAATTGGATGGTGCTACTTCATACAGTAAAACAATGAGCCCAAACATACCACAGAAATTGGGGAGTCATTCAGGGCTAAACATCGCAAAAGCTCTTAACAGGCAAAGTTAATCTTCAGATTTTAATCCAATTGAATATGCGTTCCATTTTACGGTTTTAGGCAAAATTACCTAAAAACAAACAATTGAAGAATATCTACCGTTGTCATTGTACGACCCAGACCCCCTAATAATATAATAATATAATAATAATAATAATAATAATAATAATAATAATAATAATAATAAATGCCATTTAGCTGACGCTTTTATCCAAAGTGACTTACATTGCAGTGAGTGCATACATTTTTCAGTATATACGGTCCCAGCAGGAATCAACCCCCCACCCTAAGCGTTGTTAACACCACGCTCTATCAACTGAGCCACAGAGGACCCCCTGACATGGCTCCCTCGTTGAACGCCTTGGTGTGAAAAGACAAGGAGCTGAGGTTTTTTTTTTATATTTTTTTTTTTATGGAGGAACCATTTGTTCTGATATGCTCCGACTTCCATGATTACACCCATCAAGCCCTCATCTTCCAAACTCCGGTGAAATGGGATCGCCTCATTGATGACAGAGAGAGAGCTTCAGACCCCCCCCCCCCCCCCCCTCCCCCTAATGATGCCGCTTCACATTATGAGTGCTCAGGAAAAGGAGGCCTAGAATAATGATGACACATGAGCGCTTGTCATTTTTTGGAGAGGGTGAGAGGGTGAGGGAAGGAGAGAGAGAGGGGGTTAGGGGGGTGAGAGGTAGGGGGAAGGTGGGGGGGGGGAGAGAGAGAGAGAGGGGCTGACATCAGAGAGAGGGAGATTTCAGATCTTTATACTCCCCCACCTCCTCAGAATCTCTTCCTTTTAAGTAATTTCCCATTTCAAACCCACCCCTGTCACCAGGAATGAAACTCGTTTCTCAGAGAGCGACTAAAGTAACCACGCACGGCGCCGTACGTTTGATTTATTTTTTCCTCCCCGCCGCCAATCGTTTCCTCATGAGCTTTTGGTCTCTGTGACATTTTGGATCGTTAAAAGGAATCAACCTGTCATTTGGGGCTTCATGAAGGGGAGAGTTTGGGAGAAGTTAGGCAAATTAATAAGGCATTTTACACCATGCTATTCAACTTCGGAGAAGGTTTGCCAGTCAAATAGTCTGCGAAAGCTGAGTGTGCTGTATTGAAACGTTGGATCGAGAACTGCACATTTATGATTAAGTTGACTGTTTTTCACACCAAGCAACACGGTCACAGGAACTTGCATTAATGTATCCATCTATTTGTCAGGTAAAACACAAGAAGAAAAGCACTCCAATTGATGTCTAGTTCCATCTGTACATCAAGTACTTCCCACTCCATCCCACTCTCTCTGTAATGACTGGAGTACTTAGGCAGAGGACTCAAGTGCACGACTCAGAGACAAAACTTAAATCCAATAGAATAGTCTTTACTATTAAAAAAGGTTCGGTACACAGGTAGGCAGTCAATGGGTAGGCAGAATAATCCAGGAAGGGGGTAGGCAAAGCAGGGTTCGGTACACAGGTAGGCAGTCAATGGGTAGGCAGAATAATCCAGGAAGGGGGTAGGCAAAGCAGGGTTCAGTACACAGGTAGGCAGTTCAAAAAGGCAGGCAGGTAATCTGATAAGGGGCAGGCAAACAGGCAGTCAGAAACACACTCGGAGGTAAAAAGAAAAACCAGGAATACTTATCACTAGGAAATGCTGGGATGTATGACACGAAGGTACAAAGACGAACTGGCGTAGAGACAGGAACACACAGACTAAACACACAGGGAAGGATGATGAGGAACAGGTGAAGCCAATCAGGGCGGGTTAGACACAGAATAAACAGGAGATAATAAACGGAATAAATGAATAACATGAAACAAAGACAAACATAAACTAAGGGGCAGGACAAGACGTTACACTCTCCATACCTACAGTATCTCCCTCCCTCTCCCTTATTCCCATCTCTCAACAACCTGTCCACCCCCCTCTCCCCCCCCCCACTATCTCTCTCTCTCAGCAGGCAGTGAGGAGTTTACATCTTCTAAAAAGCAAGGTAGAGCAGATCTTAAGGGCCTTAAATTGATACTTAACTTTCAGAAATCATTAAAGACTCAGTCAGATGAATATTTCATCTCCACCACCCGTGGTCTGAATCCGTCTTCCACATAAGAACTCTCCACTCCACTGATGAGACACACACACACGCATGCACGCATGCCACACACAAACACACACACACACACACACACACACACACACACACACACACACACACACGCATGCACGCACACACGCACGCACACACACACACGCACACACACGCACACACACACACACACACACACAGACACACACACACACACACACACACACACGCATGCACGCACACACGCACACACACTATTCCAATGCCAGCCACGGATAACCTACGCGAGAGCCCAAATCTTTTTAATTGTTTCTTCAGCATCTGTTGGTAGTCGTGCCGGTGAACAAAGATCCAGTCTAATTGGCCCTTGTTATGAACAGTGTGGGAGAATTATGAGGGACAGTGCATTGTGAATTACACTGAATTATTGAATTACACCACCTTTGTCATTAGCAGGGACAGTGTCGCTATGGAAAGTGGGCTAATTATTTTTGACGCACTGTATGACTACCTACAGGATCTGCTTAGTGTCGGTGTAGCAATGCACTCATTATGAGTATATGAGCTATTCTGGCCTACAATTAGATGATAATCCTCGACAAGATGGGACAATGCAATCCTCCAAAACACACATGCATTTGTTCAGGAAACACACACACACACACACACACACACACACACATACACACACATGCATGCACGCACGCACACACGCACACATTGTGATTTCATGGCCAAAAAGACAGCAATAGATGGATGGATTGAGAGAGAGAGAGAGAGGGAGAGAGAGAGAGAGCACATCAGAGAGAGAGCATCAGAGAGAGCATCAGATAATGCCAGCTGGGTTGGAGACACACCCATGCATCACTTCCCAGCAACCCCCATTACAGTCCCCCCCCCCCTCCCACCTTCCCCTCCCGCCTTACCCACCTTCTCTCTCTCCCTCCAACACTGCTGCAGTGAGATTCACTAGGGTCCAAAGAACCCCCCTAAAATTCACTGTAAGAAACGACTGTGTCAGAAGGAGCGTTTCCATCACCCCAGCCTGTGTTTCTCTAGTGTCCTTGTATAGTAACAAACCACCTGCTCAAACCACCTACATCTGGAACCACAATAAGAGTCCCAACTCATGTGTTGGAAATGTGTTGACCAAAGTTGCAAATGCAACATGAACTCACAAGGAATTGATCGGTTGATTCTGGTGAACGAATGCCAAAATACATTGACTAAAAGATGGATGGATGGCTGAATGGGGTAAAGGCTAGTTGTGGTAATTCAAAAACCATCCAGGGTGTAGCCTTTTCTGTCCCAGAAAAAGAATGAAGTCAAAATAATGTATTTATTTGTCTACATTTGTCATGAAAGATGTGTTACATTCGAGTGGTTGAAGGTCTTACATTGCAGCTGAACTGTACAGTCCATGCTGAAGGGGGAATTTCCATATTGCTTTTCAATGAAGTGGTCCTATTCACAATCATGAATTAATAATCATCTAACGTTTAATGCGTGACCTAATGTCGATTTGGTGTGGGCAGATGTTAATGGAGAGATTTTACCATGCCTGTTCCTAGTCTTGTCCATTTTTGCAGAGTACTTCATTAAATATTGAACAGTAAATTGGGAATACTTAGGGCTACACAGTAAAAACTAATTTCTGGTATCATTTTATTGCATACCAGACTTGAATATATGTGATTTAAAAGTAATACCAGACATTGTTATAGCCTACACAGTCTTGTGTTTGTTAAGAGATTAGGCGTAAATTAAATTTAAAACCACATTTATATAATTAAATAATCGAACTAATTGAAACAATTTGGTCCAACTTTTAAAACAGAGTAACTTGGTGATGGGGTTTTGAATAATTCTGATAGATAAACTATTACTTATGACAGGTTTAGTTTTAGAAAGTAAACACACTTCTCTATTCACAAAGCAGAAGAAATGGACTACATGAAACCACAATGACCACAATGCAACAGCAGTTGACAGCAGCCTGCGTAAGCAGTGTAGACCAGCATGGTAACATTTGACAGCTGTTGACAGCAGCCTGCGTAAGCAGTGTAGACCAGCATGGTAACATTTGACAGCTGTTGACAGCAGCCTGCGTAAGCAGTGTAGACCAGCATGGTAACATTTGACAGCTGTTGCTGGTGATAAGAGAAATGAACAACGTCTCTTTCTTCACTTACATCAAGTTTACATTTTCATGTTTATTTCTGGTGAATCCATAATGCATACCATCTCGAATGATCATCATTTCGCCTGAAGCTGCGTCATAGCTATTGAAACGCGAGGTCTGTGTTCACTTCCTAAAAAAAGTCTCATACCGTGTTAAAATACATCAGATGAGAGTTTTTGCACTCCGACCCTGCTCTACTCTGTCCTGATCTACTCTGACCTGCTCTACTCTGACACTGCTCTACTCTGACCTGCTCTATTTTGACCCTGCTCTACTCTGACCTGCTCTACTCTGACCCTGCTCTACTCTGACCTGCTCTACTCTGACCTGCTCTACTCTAACCCTGCTCTACTCTGACCCTGCTCTACTCTGACCTGCTCTACTCTGACCTGCTCTACTCTGACCCTGCTCTACTCTGACCTGCTCTACTCTGACCTGCTCTACTCTGACCTGCTCTACTCTGACCCTGCTCTACTCTGACCCTACTCTGACCCTGCTCTACTCTGACCTGCTCTACTCTGACCTGCTCTACTCTGACCTGCTCTACTCTGACACTGCTCTACTACGCCAATGATTCCCAGAGAGCAGCAGGTGCTAGCTCTAGCACTGTTCAACAGAAGGACCTCGCGTGGGAGGGAGAGGAGAATCTTGGGAGTTGTAGGAATTGAATCAAATGGGCAATTTGGAACATCAGGACTGATGAAGGCATTCAAAGCAAGATATCTTGACTCAGATGTTGTTTTAAAACTCACTTTTGTGAATGTGTCTTCTATTGAATAATGAAAACAGCGAATCCACTGAATTACAGGGTAAAATAATTATGGTGAGCATTCTTCGGTCATCCACTGTAGAAGTCTTCCTAGGCCTACCAGCCCTTTTGGGATTGCTGAGCAAAGCTTTGACTTTCATTGACACCTCTTTGGTCCTCATGTTGACAGACAACAATAGCAGACTTCAAAGGCAAACACAAAGCCTAAAATCAATACTAGACATTAACAGACATTAAATAACATACATTAAATGCCTGCAAAATGATGTGACAGAACCTGACTAACCAGAAACAACTGCCAAGCCAATTCTCCAATACTGCTGGTTCCCTAAAATAGGGGGGTGATGTATACAAAGGGTTGTAATTTCTAAATGGTGAAACCAACCAGAAAAAAATGAAAACATTGAATTAAAGCAAAACATCTCTACTTTAACCTCATAATAATTGTTTGATTTCAAATCCAAACTGTTGGAGTACAGAGCTAAAAGAAGATCAAATGCTTCCTCTTTCCAATACTTATGGATGGCCACAGTATCTATCATCTTCTAGGTGGATCCTACCCCTGTACCCAGCATCCTTTGCCTCAGGCAGCAGCCTGGAAGAAGCGGGTGGTGGTATTGGTGAGGACGTGTACTGTGAAGTCAAATAGGCCTCCGTGCTTCCCCCCAAGCGAATCTCCATCCTATGTATAATCTACTGATGGCCCTCCTCTTAGTCTGCGTGGACACAAGACACTTGTGGGGTGATGAGAAAAGGGGGGGGGGGGGGGTTGGGGGGTGTTCACAGGGTCAAGGGTTGAGTTTGTGTTTCTCTTCTGACTCAACGCCCCGGTCAGTCCTCACTCATACCCATCAACAGTCTACTGACCAATCGGATGACAAGGACAGGTATTAGTCAGGCCCCGTCAGTGTAATGTGGCCTGAGTGACAGCTGGGGACAAGGGTAACTCAAGGACAGCAGCATCACAATGCTCTGACAGAACCCTGACAGAATGAATAGACCTCTATCTGTCCATCCATTCAGACAGACTGAGTGGAATATACAACAGGCTCGTATGTGAAGGCCACATTCCATTTGTGTTGAAAATGTGGGTTTAATTTAATGCTTTTTTTACTGACTACCATGGATTGTAAAGTGTTCTGTGGATTCCGTTTGTTCATTCATCAAATCAAACTGCAATTAGTCCCTCACTATGTTTTGTTTTTTTGCGATATATGCAGCTTGATTTGGTTTGCAATGTTTTTCTTCATGTTTTGATAATGTTAATTTCACGCAAAGCAATAACAGGTCATATGTGCTCAGCACTAATAAGATCGACGACTTTTTGTCTTGTGTTCCAACACTATGTTGTACAGAATACTAAACAACTTGTTAATCGAAAGATGTGTCCTCTGTAGACGTTTGTTTTCTCATGGCTCATATTCCCAGGGAATCTAAAAATGCAGACTTGTTTCACAGAAACACTCATAGAACCATCTAAAAAAAAAAAAAAAAACTGTCAAATTCTAGTACTTAATAGTGTCTTTATTTATAATACTTAAAGACACAAATCTTACTGGCATGACAGGCTAGTTGGCCAACTTATTCACAAGCTGGCTTGGAAGAATATCGTCTCGCAGGCTAGTTACATTTCCATTCCGTGTCCAAACTCCAGTCCCTCTTGTACTATTGAAATGGATCGTGACCAGGGCTCTGAGTTTTCCTCGTCAAGTCACATGGTTGGGAAAAACTCCAGGCACTCGTAGTGGCTGTCTGCGCTTGCTTACCTAGGTCCTTCATCAGTACGCCCGGTAGATTATCTCTCTATCCCTGATAGCATCGAGCAGCCACTATTGGAGCGTTATGAATAAGTGATGAGTGAATACTTAAGATGAATTATTGTGATGTTTTATTCAGAAGGGGTACAACTTCCCTGTCGGAGTGTGTGCTTCGAGCTTGTCACAGGGCGAGTGGAACTGGCTTACACAGACACAGACACACAGACACAGACACACACACACACACACACACACACACACACACACACACACACACCCATGCCCACATACCTTGTCGACAGAGTAGTGCCCATAAATACATTAATGTTAAATGTACTTACATCTCATCCTTAATCATCCAGGCTGGTAGCACAGAGAACTGTGAGTGCGTAACAACTCTGGAACTAGTTTGCTGTATCCGGAGAAACGTAAGCTTCTACTGTACACAGGTTTATCAGCACACCGTTCCTAATGTGCAAAGTGTTATTGATTGTTTACTCAAACCTCACGGCCTAGTCTAACAGCAAAGCCACTTGAGACCATCTTCATTAAATTGCCATTATTTGTTAGACCTATTAGATATAATTTGGTGAGTTTGAATGACACTCCTTTTTTCGTCAAGGCGATTAGTTAATGCAGTGTTGACTCAGATAAATGCATTTCAAATGAGTATATTATTGTTGCATTGCTTTGAGCCACACCGCTTTGCAGTGAATCTCCTCTCCATATTAGAATGTCATGTTTCCTGTATAGCTTGTGGCCTCTACTCTAGAGTGGAATGGAGTGTTCTCTTATGGAATGGAGTGTTCTCTTATGGAATGGAGTGTTGCCTTATGGAATGGAGTGTTCTCTTATGGAATGGAGTGTTCCCTTATGGAATGGAGTGTTCTCTTATGGAATGGAGTGTTCTCTTTTGGAATGGAGTGTTCCCTTATGGAATGGAGTGTTCCCTTATGGAATGGATTGTTCTCTTATGGAATGGAGTGTTGCCTTATGGAATGGAGTGTTCCCTTATGGAATGGATTGTTCTCTTATGGAATGGAGTGTTGCCTTATGGAATGGAGTGTTCTCTTAGGGAATGGATTGTTCTCTTATGGAATGGAGTGTTCTCTTATGGAATGGATTGTTCTCTTATGGAATGGAGTGTTGCCTTATGGAATGGAGTGTACTCTTATGGAATGGAGTGTTCTCTTATGGAATGGAGTGTTCTCTTATGGAATGGAGTGTTGCCTTATGGAATGGAGTGTTCTCTTATGGAATGGAGTGTTGCCTTATGGAATGGAGTGTTCTCTTATGGAATGGAGTGTTCTCTTATGGAATGGAGTGTTGCCTTATGGAATGGAGTGTTCTCTTATGGAATGGAGTGTTCTCTTATGGAATGGAGTGTTTCCTTATATTCCGTTCTCTTCTATGCACCATTATGCCACAGGCGTGTGTACATTGTGTCAACAAGTTAATTACAGAGTCCGGACGCGCCGCTGGTTCATTGCCGCGGTAACCGCCCCTGCCCTGTGACCTCTGTTAGCGGCGACTGATGTCCCACAGCACAGGGAACATCACACTGCATAATGCGCAGACAGTGTGTGTGCTCATACACAGGGTTAGACACACACACACACAGACACACACTCATACATGGCACACTCATACACAGACACAGACACACACACACACACACACACACACACACACATACTGTACTGTGCCTCATTATTTAGTAGAAACTCTGTGTTTGTGGAGCACAAGATTCAGTATCATATTATTCAGGTTCACTTCTAGGTGACTAACATCTTCTTCCCTCTCTCCCTCTCTGTTCCATCACTACCCAGCTGCCCTGTCGCTGCACCCATTTATCTGCTCTCCCTCTCTGCCTCCTTTCTCTGTCCGTCCCAGTTGTGTGTGTGTGTGTGTGTGTGTGTGTGTGTGTGTGTGTGTGTGTGTGTGTGTGTGTGTGTGTGTGTGTGTAGACTGGTGGGGGCACGAGCTGTGAAGGATGTTTGAAAATATCCATCCTTCTGTGGTAGAAATGACTGACAGTGCTGACATTTGTGTTCCCTCCTTGTGACAAAATATTCACAAAAATTAACATGAGAGAGAGAATAGTTCATGATTGCAGAGCCTCGCTTAATCAGATAGATTAACTCCTTGCAGAAATGAGAGAATATCTCCCATATTTGGCTAAACAGAGTTGATTAGATAGCATATCAGCTCATGAAATACAGGGAGATGAAGAGTGGAAATTGTTTAAATATCAAGTTATTTTAATGGAGATTAACTTTTTAAAAATATCCTTATCTACACTCATACTGTCTGTTGTAGTCATACCACATTCTCTCATATGTGCAACAACATGCAACAGCACGGGGGAAATGTTTTAGCGGTAATTTGACATGAATAAGTGCAAGTCGGCTTTGATAAATAATAAAGTTAGGAATTTTCATGCAACTGGATAAAAAATAGATAGGCTGGACAGAGAAGATTTGTTTTCTCTTCCATGTCTCTGTTTCATGGCTGTTGCAGAGATGTGGATGCAGTGCATTGTGCACCCTCTTCACCTTCCCCCACCCATTTGTTGACAATGGCGAAGGGTGCGATTAGTCGAACGACCCACTGAGGTATTCACCACCTCGCCCATTTGGGTGGGGTGAAGCGGTTGAAATCCTGGATGTGGATGTTGTATATCATATATGTTGTATATCATATTATACACATTACTTCGGGTTAGGGTTAGGGTTAGGGTTAGGGTTAGGGTTAAGAGTCTACTCAACTGGCATTATGGCTTTACATTCCCGGTCTTTGGCAGTTTTTTGTTATAGCCCACTAAATGTTTTAATTGGTCCCATGTTTTACGGGAAAGTCTAGATCTACTAGTGATGTAGCCTAGCTGTTCTCCATGAGGCCTACTGTAGCATGGAACCCCCTGCCATTGGCCCCTCCCTTCTTGGTGTGGAGAGGGTATTACAAAACCACGCAGAAGAGACAACATCTACCGTAGCTCATCTACTGGGTATAAATCATTCCTCATTTAACCATATTTAAACGTGAGGTTATAACCATATTTAAACACCAAAATGTCCACAACTGTCCCTTTTCAAATTGAATGGTTTGATTGGATCTGCGTTACGCCAAGTTCATCTGAATGCCATGCAGCTGTACACAACTAAAGCTATCATTAGTCAGGCTGTACCCCCCCCCCCCCCCCCCCCTATCAACAGCAGTGGATTTATCATCCATACAGATCCAACGCCAACACACACTCCAAAGAGTTATGACAACAAGAACACACACTCCAGAGCATTATGACAACAAGAACACACACTCCAGAGCATTATGACAACAAGAACACACACTCCAGAGCATTATGACAACAAGAACACAGACTCCAGAGCATTATGACAACAAGAACACACACTCCGGAGCATTATGACAACAAGAACACACACTCCAGAGAATTATGACAACATGAACACACACTCCAGAGCATTATGACAACAAGAACACACACTCCAGAGCATTATGACAACAAGAACACAGACTCCAGAGCATTATGACAACAAGAACACACACTCCGGAGCATTATGACAACAAGAACACACACTCCAGAGAATTATGACAACATGAACACACACTCCAGAGCATTATGACAACAAGAACACACACTCCAGAGCATTATGACAACAAGAACACACACTCCGGAGCGTTATGACAACAAGAACACACACTCCAGAGCATTATGACAACAAGAACACACACTCCAGAGCATTATGACAACAAGAACACACACACTCCAGAGCTTTATGACAACAAGAACAAACACACTCCAGAGCTTTATGACAACAAGGAGCGTTAGGCCGAGAGTATGCTGAGATCAGTAAGTGACCCCTGGTGGTTGTTTTGCCGAGGTATAATACCCCGCCCCCACGCAAGCATGTGTGAAAAACAAAAGTAGAGGCAAATAGACTCACAACAAATTAATATATTCAACACTGACCTACTGTACACTAGGCACAAATAAACATACCATATGTAAGTGCATGCAGTCTCACACAAACACAAACACACACACACACACACACACACACACACACGCACACACACACACACGTGCACATACACACACACACACACACAAAATCACATTCAGAACGACTCACAATTAAATGCACATACACACACACAGACACACAGACACACAGACACACACACACACACACACGCACACACACGCACACACACACACACACATATGCACAGGTTGCTGACGGGGCAGGTTTTATGATGAGCAGTGCTGTGGGAATGGAACAGTGGTAATAAACAACGTCTGACCCACTCTCGATTGGCTGCAGGGACACAAAGAGAGAGACAGACAGACAGACAGAGAGAGAGAGAGGGAGAGAGAGAGGGAGAGAGAGAGGGAGAGAGAGACAGACAGACAGACAGAGAGAGAGAGAGAGGGAGAGAGAGAGAGGGAGAGAGAGAGGGAGAGAGAGACAGACAGACAGACAGAGAGAGAGAGGGAGAGAGAGAGAGAGAGAGAGAGAGACAGACAGACAGACAGACAGAGAGAGAGAGGGAGAGAGAGAGGGAGAGAGAGAGACACGCACACACACACACACACACGCACACACACACAAACTGGGACGGACGGAGAAAGGAGGCAGAGAGGGAGAGCAGATAAATGGGTGCAGCGACAGGGCAGCTGGGTAGTGATGGAACAGAGAGGGAGAGAGGGAAGAAGATGTTAGTCACCTAGAAGTGAACCTGAATAATATGATACTGAATCTTGTGCTCCACAAACACAGAGTTTCTACTAAATAATGAGGCACAGTACAGTATGTGTGTGTGTGTGTGTGTGTGTGTGTGTGTGTGTGTGTGTGTGTGTGTGTGTGTGTCCGTTGTTCTAATGCCTGTGTCTTTAACTCTAAAACTTGTGTATTCCCTGTGATGTGTGTATGTGTGTGTGTGTATGTGTGTATGTTATGTGTGTGTGTGTGTGTGTGTGTGTGTGTCTTTTTAGTATCAAAGCTATTCACAACCCACCTCCCCTCAAAACACCCATAACAGGGGTCCCAGACATTATCCACATGCATGCTTCCCAGTAGATATATACACTTGTAAAACAACACCCAAACCACTCTATTTGTATTATGTGCTTATTATAGGCTGTATATGTATATGTACTGTAGAAATGCATTAGCAATAGCAGCAGGGTTGCAAAATTCAACTTTGAAGACTGGCGTGCATAAGATGATTGGCTGTAAACTGGTACCATGGTCATATTGACTCAATAGGCAACAATATTGATATTGATTGACAGTTTTCAACAGGACGCTTCTCCTATTTTTAAATTCTTTTCATTTTGACACCAAATATGTGATTTTTGCTGGTGTTTTTTTGCAGATGTTTATTCATGTTCATTTGATGTAAGGGTCATTCTGAATTCATGGACGGACCAGATATGGGGCATTACTCAGTGCAGTAACTGTTTTTTTCATAAACCTGCCAGACACACACACACACACACACACACACACACACACACACACACACACACACACACACACACACACACACACACACTCAGAATGACTCATAATTAATTGCACACACACGCATACACACACACACACACACACACACACGCACGCACACACACACCCACACACACACACACACACACACACACACACACAGACCCGTCAGACCCCCTACCGAGTCACCTCCTGTTCACTCCATATACCATGTTTACACTTAATTCATTACTTTATTGCCATACATCCATGTCCCCCGGATGACAAAATAGATCAACTACATGTAACAAGCATGCAGGCACACACACACACACACCCGCACGCACGCATACACACACACACATACACGCACGCACACACACACACACAAACACACACACACACACACACACACACACACACACACACACACACACACACACACACATACACATATGGGATTTGAGTTTGTTTGTCTCATCCATACTGTAGCCTGCATACCTGCATACATACACTGAGGCTGTAGCCTGCATACCTGCATACACACACTGAGGCTGTAGCCTGCATACACACACTGAGGCTGTAGCCTGCATACCTGCATACACACACTGAGGCTGTAGCCTGCATACACACACTGAGTCTGTAGCCTGCATACACACACTGAGTCTGTAGCCTGCATACACACACTGAGGCTGTAGCCTGCATACCTGCATACACACACTGAGTCTGTAGCCTGCATACAGACACTGATACTGTAGCCTGCATACCTGCATACACACACTGAGGCTGTAGCCTGCATACACACACTGAGTCTGTAGCCTGCATAAGGACACTGATACTGTAGCCTGCATACACACACTGATACTGTAGCCTGCATACCTGCATACACACACTGAGGCTGTAGCCTGCATAAGGACACTGATACTGTAGCCTGCATACCTGCATACACACACTGAGGCTGTAGCCTGCATACCTGCATACACACACTGATACTGTAGCCTGCATACAGACACTGATACTGTAGCCTGCATACCTGCATACACACACTGAGGCTGTAGCCTGCATACAGACACTGATACTGTAGCCTGCATACCTGCATACACACACTGAGGCTGTAGCCTGCATACACACACTGAGTCTGTAGCCTGCATACCTGCATACACACACTGAGTCTGTAGCCTGCATACAGACACTGATACTGTAGCCTGCATAAGGACACTGATACTGTAGCCTGCATACACACACTGGAGGACATATCACAGGACGCTCATTGAAACCAAGGTCTTAATAGACTGAGACATAATGAAGGGCACACATGCAGGCTTCTATTGATGTAATCGCACGTTGATGATATTTTTATAAATCGCGATTATTTTCATAAATGTTCTTTGCCTGCTACTTATCTGTTAGCAGCACCGTGGGGAGAAGCAGGCCTGTGTGTGACGGATGAACTGGGCTCATTGGAACGACTGCAGTCTGCGATCGCACTAACACTAGCAACCTCAATGGGACCATTTAGCATTCTGTTAATAGCCTCTCTCCATAGGAGGTAATCAGGGCTCGGATCAGCTCTTTGAAAATAGCCTGCCGGAGCTGGCTCACTGGCTTGTTACATGTAGTTGATCTATTTTGTCATCCGGGGGACATGGATGTATGGCAATAAAGTAATGAATTAAGTGTAAACATGGTATATGGAGTGAACAGGAGGTGACTCGGTAGGGGGTCTGACGGGGTCTCTGTGTGTGTGTGTGTGTGTGTGTGTGTGTGTGTGTGTGTGTGTGTGTGTGTGTGTGTGTGCGTGGGTGTTTGTGTGTGTGTGCTTGTGTGTGCAATTAATTATGAGTCGTTCTGAGTGTGTGTGTGTG
>NC_139675.1:6066827-6071827 GCF_951799395.1 Argentina silus
ACCAGGGGTTCCACAATGTGTGTCTGTGTGATTAGAATCATACTACAAGGGCTGAGCTGAGCTCTGCTACGTTGACCTGGTTACACATCCACCACAGTGTAAAGTCGTCCTGGAAAGGACAATGTGAAAGGAAAATATCCAGGCCAGCGCACTACAGTTCGGGTCAGCCTAGTAGCGTGTCGAGCCCCCATGCGACCCACGAGACGAGATAGGTCCAAACTTCCATTTTTAGGAAGAACAAACCTACACAAATCAGCAACGCCTACATCAGGAAGCATCAGTGGAGTCACGCATTCAACACAGTGACAAAACACCATCAATACCAGTTTGTTCCGACGGTCCGCGTGTTCATATTTAAATCTCGACAACAAGGTCTTAAGCGCTGTCCGAGAGGGAGAATAGAGAGAAGCCATCTTGGAATATAAAAGTGCATCACATAAAGTACACATAAAAGTGTCGCCATGCCGACTGCTTACACGGTGATGAGTGGCCCGTGTTATTACCACATCGATAACGTTTTATGACTTAATCATTTCAACCTCAGGCAGAGGGATCCGGGTCGCAGTTAATAACATTACAAAAGATACATCTTCCTACGCCTATTATCAGCCTTTAAATTGGCACTAAACATTTCTAGTTGACCTATTTCCCCCTGCGAGGCCTGATCTTGGTAATACTGGAACGTTGCCTGCGTCTGCTGTTGGCTTTTTGATAACGTCCATTACCATGGATGTTTTGGCAGCGATTGATGGCGTTATTATCAGATGGAAAAAAAACAAGCGACAGTTTTGAGTAGGCGTCTTATCAAGGTCCAGGAAATGTTATTCAAATGAGTAGAACTCAAATGAGTAGAACACAGTCATTGGGCAATCACTGGGAAATATGCAGAAGGCAAGGTTTGTTGATAGAGAGAGAGAAAGGGGATGAGAGAGAGAGAGACAGAGAGAGACAGAGAGAGAGAGAGAGAGAGAGAGAAGGGGATGAGAGAGAGTGTGTGTGTATGTGTGTGTGTGTGTGTGTGTGTGTGTGTGTGTGTGTGTGTGTGTGTGTGTGGAGGGGGGGGGGGGGGGGTTTCCATGTCTTGCAGGGCAGGTCAGCATGGAACTGATGAGAGAACCTGGGACATCTGATCTCTACCCTGCTACCCTGCAGGCGCCATAACACAATCCTGATTTAGTGTCTATGTGTGTGTGTGTGTGTGTGTGTCTTTGTGTATGTCTGTGTGTGTGTGTGCGTGTGTGTGCGTGTGTGTATCTTGATGATATCTACCTAGTGGGTGCCATGACACTGTCCTGATTTAGTGACAGGCCAGATGGCCGACTACGCCACCTGCCTCCCCTCTGGACCTTTAGGACGAGCCCCCGCAACACCTCACTGACCCCCATATGGACCTCCAAATCACCTCTACATCCAACCCATATGGGTTGGCAGATCACTGACATCATCACATAGGTGCTAGCAAATCACCTCTACCTCCATCCACCGGAGCCGCTGTAGCAAAGCACCTCTCCACCAACCCGACCTACACTAGCAAATCAGTTCCCTCCCCTCGTACAAACCACCATTGCTGCTACATCTAGACCCCATGCTTTCCACAGTGGTAGCTTCATTACGCTTAGAGTGTTCCGTTTGCTTTAAGCAATTGACAATAGCAATTTTTTTATATTTTGTTGAACATTCAAATTGACATTGCAAACAACTATTATGATCTCTAATAATATCATGATCAAGAGTCTTTTATTTGTCATGTTCACAAATAAACAAAGTGCCTCCCCCATGCAAAAACACAAATTAATTAATAAATGTTTAAATACAAATGTTTAAAAACATTTAAAAACAGCAGCAAGTGCATATTCTGAGAATATCTGTAAACAAATATTGTTTCTCAGGAGGGCATAGAACTTGTTTTTTAAATGTTGTATAATTAGTTAACAAATCACTTATAACCAGTTCGTTATTCGATCATAAACCTGTTATAAACAGTTCTAACTCATTCCTTTAGATTGTTCGATATTCACTTGGTGCTTGCCACATACGGAGCTTGCAATCAGGAGCCAGGAATTATTAATGCTTTATAAATGCACTAATAAATACTTTGAATGCTTCGAAAACGACCCCTGATGTGAAATCATGCAATTTGCAATGTACTGTACTTTGGGAGATCTTCACATTATACTGTATGTAAATATATGTTGAATGGGTTTGCCAGCCGAATCATCCCCGCATTTCAGGAAACAACTTTCCCAACTGCGCAACCACTGTGCAATGATTGCAAGTAATGTTGCATGATTTCACATCAGGGGTCGTTTCCAAAGCATTGATAAGTGCCTTTATAAAGCATTAATGACTCTCTATTAGGCTCTCTATTTGGCTAGTCTCATTCCCAGACACTTCCACCCTGTTTACATTCTCCTTGTATGCGCATGCCAACTCTGCAACATGGGCATTTCAGAAGGAGTTTTTGATGCAGTTCTGTTACGAGTGTGCAAGCTGCACACAGTAACATCAATGGAGGATGTACAGTTTCGTTTGAGAAAACTAGACTCCAGGAGATGTTTTTGCTTGCTTGCCAACAGGTTATGGCACAAGTTTAATCTACCAGGCATGGCCAACAATGTGCTCTGTGTTAGCTGAGGACCAGCACCATCAATGGCCAGACAATCTGATTTTAATAGTGCTATGTCCTTTTCTGTCAAACATGGAGGATCAAGTAAAGATGTTGCAAGATAAAGGGTTACTTGCTGCGATCGCTGGCAGAGACAAACACCAGGATTGTAAGATTGCAAACAGAGCCTTTAGGATAGCATTTGGCTCGCCCGAGATGTTCGTTGGCAACGATCAATGGAAAAGCCAATGGCAGAGCTCCGTGTTTCACAAACATCTGATGGGAATCACAATGGATGAAGTACACACCGGGGTCCAACGGTTACTACTATAGTACTACTACTAGTACTACTACTATAGTAAAGTATAGTAACTACGGTATTGTTATCTATATCTCCATTTGCATTACACCATTGCCACCGGCTATTGCAGCAAAGGAGATAGCGAAAACGAATGAAACAGGATTATCCGGTCATGGCTTTGGTGGTCTGTTTCTACATGACTATTCCCACTGGTTAGACACACTGGAGTCTGGGTTAGAGGACAGTCTGGGTTAGGGGAGTCTGTGTTAGGGGAGTCTGGGTTAGGGGAGTCTGTGTTAGGGGAGTCTGGGTTAGGGGAGTCTGGGTTAGGGGAGTCTGGGTTAGGGGACACACCTGGATGTTTGTACTTTCTATTGTGTTTTCCACACAAGTGCGACACACATCGACCTCAGATTTTGAGGATGCGTCAGGCTTTCCTCTCCTTGTGAAGCCATTACTAACTAGCTTGCTATGTCCTTTGTAAACTCGCCAGCTGCAGTCGTATTGTTGTTTGTTTTTTCTCTCTCTTTGAGCCCTGGGGGAAAGTTCCTGCCCGGGTTCAGCCTCCATTTGGATCCATGTCTCGCCGTCATGTGATTCGCTTACATGAAATGATGACCAACACTTACTCAGTAAGGTCTCTCCCATATGATGATATGGTGACTCCCACGAAGGCCAAGTTTGAGTGGTTGATATTACAGGCTCATCTGTGCTGTGTGCAATAGCCTTGGGGACGGGGTTACTATTTGGCAAACACCAACTGAAGGCCTTCCTCAGTGACCTGCATATCAGACTCAAAGCATTGTTTGTGCTACACAGCAGCTTGGATGTGTGCGCCAGCCATTGAGCATTGACCCTTTCATAGGATAATGAGGGCTGATTGCCATCGCATGCAGGCACTTTCCGAACAGGCAGGCTATGGTCAGCCACAGAGTCTCATTTTGGGGTCATCATTTAGTTCTCTATTGAATCACTGTTGGTATGTGGTGGAATACCCGGGACAGTCGACCACTGTGAAGTTAAAGGTTCGAGTCAATTAAATGGCTATTTGAGCAAATTCCCCAATTCCACATTTTCCCCCCCATATAATCTGGTTATGATTAACTGTTTAATTAGGTTAATTACATAGAGACAACACTGCAAGACCGTATATTTGACTTGATAGCATGAGAATTGTCTGTAATGGTAGATGAAGCTAGATGACTTAGGTTTGGATACATTTTGCAGAAAAGTCTTATCAGTAAAATCAGACAGACCCCCCTAAAATGAATGGCCAAGCTAATTGCATTGGCCTTAAGTGATTGAGTCAGAAACCTCTCCTCAGAATACCCTGACCTTTTAACCCCCATGATGCATTGAGGCTCAGGGACGATCACATGACCATGATCTACGACAGAGATAAGACATGTCATAATGCCTCATTCACCCATGTTTAACGTCTCTCACACAATCCTGCGTGTGTGTGTGTGTGTGTGTGTGTGTGTGTGTGTGTGTGTGTGTGTGTGTGTGTGTATGTCTGTGTGTGTGTGTGTGTGTGTCTGTGTGTGTGTGTGTGTGTGTGTGTGTGGGTATGCGTGTGTGCACACAGGAAGCATCTGTGAGAATGTGAGTGTGGAATCTCACATGGAATTCCCAAATTGGGAATTAGCGCGGCACTTCTGTGTGATGGACATGATCCTTATCTCTCCCTCTGAGACATCCCAGGAACGCTGGAGAGTGTGGGAATGTCATGTAAGATCCTGGCAGCTATCTCCGCCGATGTGGGGCTCCTGTGTGTGTGATTATGAGCTCTGTCTGTGTGTGTGTGTGTGTGTGTGTGTGTGTGTGTGTGTGTGTTTAGGTGGGTGGTGGTTATGGTTGTATATTTGGCTACGTGCCTCTAAGATTTGTCAGTCTTATGTGTGTGAGGCCTCCTTACTAACTAAGACCCCCCCCCCCACACACACACACACACACACACACACACACACACCTCACACACGCCCCTTCTGGAACGGTGCTGGAAACACTGTTCCCTGTCTCTGCATGAGACAATGAACAGCCAACTCTCAGTGTCTGGCTGGAGAAAGAGTAATGGAGACACAATCATCCACT
>NC_139675.1:6101827-6104327 GCF_951799395.1 Argentina silus
CACTGAACACGGCGGAAATGAATGAAGACCTGGTTGATGATGACTGTTTCCTCTGCGTTGCCTCGGGGAACAAGAGGAGAGGGGAAGTCGGGAACATAATTAGTGTCATCTGGAGGCTGGCACGAGTCACGACTTCCTGTTTGGATGAACCTGCGGATGACCCACTACCACCTCCCTCCCTGTGCCCAAAGATAACTTCCCCTCCCTTCTGAATACACATTTTAGAATTCATGTAAAGTCCTTTTGTATTGTATTTCTCATCCATAGGCTCTAAGTCAATCAAAATGAGAAAGCTCAGAGAGGCTGCTATGTGAAAAACTTGAAAAATGTAATAAAATGTAATAAAATGTAATAAAATGTAATAAAATGTAATAAAATGTAAATGCTGCTTGCTTAAAAGACTCAAGCCTGTTGATTGATAGTAAAGCAGTGAAAGGCAGCAGCAGGTATGCATCAGGGTGATACCCTTTAGCCTGGCGGGCAGGCTCACAGAGGAATTCCTACCCTATCACCAAATTATTATGTTCTGGAGGATTGTTTCTGCAGACCTGGAAATAGGATCTGGGGGATCATAATACCAGCGTTTAACCACCTGTTTTGACGTAAGATATGTTGCGTAAGAGTTATTTGAATTGTGTTTGGAATTACGATTTGTGTAACTTCAACTGGTTAAGTTTAGGCATTATCTTTGACTGGTTAAGTTTAGGCATTATCTTTGACTGGTTAAGTTTAGGCATTATCTTTGACTGGTTAAGGTTAGGCATTATCTTTGACTGGTTAAGGTTAGGCATTATCTTTGACTGGTTAAGGTTAGACATTAACTTTGACTGGTTAAGTTTAGACATTAACTTTGACTGGTTAAGGTTAGATATTAACTTTGACTGGTTAAGGTTAGACATTAACTTTGACTGGTTAAGGTTAGGCATTAACTTTGACTGGTTAAGGTTAGACATTAACTTTGACTGGTTAAGTTTAGACATTAACTTTGACTGGTTAAGGTTAGACATTAACTTTGACTGGTTAAGGTTAGACATTAACTTTGACTGGTTAAGATTAGGCATTAACTTTGACTGGTTAAGGTTAGGCATTATCTTTGACTGGTTAAGGTTAGACATTAACTTTGACTGGTTAAGGTTAGACATTAACTTTGACTGGTTAAGTTTAGGCATTAACTTTGACTGGTTAAGGTTAGACATTAACTTTGACTGGTTAAGGTTAGACATTAACTTTGACTGGTTAAGTTTAGACATTAACTTTGACTGGTTAAGGTTAGATTTGGTTAAGTTTAGGCATTAACTTTGACTGGTTAAGGTTAAACATTAACTTTGACTGGTTAAGGTTAGATTTGGTTAAGTTTAGGCATTAACTTAGACTGGTTAAGGTTAGGGTTAGGGTTAGGGTTGGGGGAAGACATAAACAAACAGTGTCCCCAACGTGATTCGAACCAGCAACCCAGCAATTCCATATGTAGCTGCCAGCACATCTCTCTACTCAGTTTGAGACATGCTCCAAAGGCAATATAGGAGCCTCCACCAATGAGAAACCAGGATGTTGTAAGCAATGGCAATGCGCAAAGTTGCATTTGGAACCATAGAATAGAATACCTAAGGGTATTAATACAAAACACATTCAAATTCTCGGGTTGGGACCATGAAATTGACCATAACATTAGTGCAGCTCTAGCAGGACCAAAGCTGCCTCGATAGAACTATCTCGCGAAATGACCACGATTGTTAGAAATACCATATTCATTTCGTAAGAATGGACCGCGCTTGGATATCATGTCCAAAAATTCTCCTTATGTTTTTTCAGGCCTCTCCTCCGTGCATAAGAAGATGACGGTTGCAGCTGACATGTTGTACTATGTTGTTGCCAGTGACATTTCTGCCATTGTCCTGGCAATGAACAAACATTGTTGGGGAGGGTGAGGGGGGGGGGGGGTGTCGGTCGCATCGCCCCGTTTCAGAGCTACCATCTGGCCTGCTCGTGCAGCGTACATCAATACAGAGTGACGGGGATCGTTAGTCTTGCAGCGTGGTTCCCCTCTTCGGTTGGGATCATCTGCGTTTGTGAAACGTGTTCCTGCTCGTTATCAACCGAGAGCTTCTTGTTCTTGTGTCACATCACTTTTCCACATTGTTTTTGCACCAAACTCAGTGGGCCAGATAAGATTATACAGTATGTGTTATCAGGGCGAGACTAAGTACAGTTCCACTAGCATAAAAGCCTATGTAGGAGGCTTAACTGCAACAGGGAAAAAAAAAACACTTTGAATACGACTTATGAATAATCAAAATTCATCCCGAGCAAATCCACTCTTTTTTCTCTCAACCTCCTTCCAATTAACATTATCTCATAATGAGGGGGGTAGACAGGCCTTGACCCTGAACGATCCGGAAATCATAGCTCAGTTCATCCCTGAATTCCCACCAGGGGAGCTGAAAACCCAAGTTTATCTGAGTTTCTCCTCTCTTGTTTACCAAACAGCGCATAGAGACAT
>NC_139675.1:6109327-6126827 GCF_951799395.1 Argentina silus
CTAAAGTTTGTCACAGATAAGGGGTGTTGGGAAGGGGGGTTTATTGCCCTATGAGACGGGGGTGAGAGTCTAAGGTGTTCTGGGTATGTCGGAACATGACATAATTTATGAGGCTGTGGCCCCGCCCACAGGATGTAGATCCGTGAGAATGGAAGGTGTGGGTTAGGAGGGAGGGGGTGGGTAGGGGATGTGGAGGGGGCCCCCCTGGGGGGCCCCCCAGGGGGGCCCTGAACTGCCTGAAGAACCATATGGGGGGCCGCTAAAGTTTGTCACAGATAAGGGGTGTTGGGAAGGGGGGTTTATTGCCCTATGAGACGTGGGTGAGAGTCTAAGGTGTTCTGGGTATGTCGGAACATGACATTTTTATGAGGATATGGTCACCCTCGGGCGCTGTAGAACCGCGAGAATGGATTGGATGGAATAGGGGTGAGGGGTGGGGGCCCCCATGGGGGGCCCTGAACTGTCTGAAGAACCATAGGGGGTTCAGCTAAAGTTTGTCACTGATAAGGACCGGGGGGATGGGTGGTGATGACTTTATGATGCATACAGGCCTCTATGTCAAAATTGCATGTGAGGCTTAAAATAAAACTTCAATACTGGGGGGTTAAAATGTGCAATTAAAAAATGGTTAGGCTGCTACTCTAGTGCTAGTATTGTGTTCAATAATGAAGGGTTAGGGTTAATAAAAGGGGGGCTTAAAAAAAAAAAGGTTCATTTTTAAAAAAATGTTTAGTTTCAAACGGGGGTCTGACCCAGTGTCTCGGACGTGACGTTGATAAGATCACGTGTTTCCCGGGCAAAAAAGGTGTATATATATGACCCATGGGTGGGAACTGTAGTAGTAAGTAGTTGTGGCTATATGACATTGTCTAAAATGGCGTCTACAAGGAGGATGGGGGAAATGGAAGGGTGTTTAATGATCCTTGAGACATGGGTGTGAGGCTAAGGTGTTCTGTTGTTTGTAAAATTAGTTGTAGCATCTTGACATTTTTATGAGGAGGGGGTCACCCCCGTAGGATGTAGAACCGTGAGAAGGGATTGGTTGGATTAGGGGGGGAATCACAGGGCCCTGAACTGGCGGAAGACCGACCGACCGAGGTCCTGCTAAAGTCTGCCTCTGATAAGAGCATGTGTTTCCCTGACATAAAGATGTATATATATATGAGACCCTGAGAGCTGGTCACAAAGGGCCGAAGACTTGGGACTGCTGAATCTGACCAATCTCTCACTCTCTCAGCCATGGAAGATGTACGTAAGTTTTTCCTATGGGGTTTCCCATCCTGAGGGTGTAAGGGCGGGTTTCTGTAAGAGAGGTAATCTTTAATCTTTCCAGATCAAACAATTGACTCTACAAGTCTTCAATCGTCACCTCATCGTGAACGTCAAATAGCCCGTGTTTCTCCATATCGTCCCTGGAGGGATGCTGCAGGTATGTTAAATAAATAAATAAATAAATAAATCAACAAATTATTAAATACATAATTAAATAAAAACAATCTGTAACCTGCTTCTCTTCTTTTTACAATGGAAGCCGAGGGTTACAACGCTGAAGATTCTGGACCCCTTGATACATTCAGGCAGTTCCTATCGGCTGAGAGCGACAGTGAGGCGTATTTGCCGACGTCACCACAAGCTTCTCTCCACAGCGAGGATGCGCAGATGCCTGGACTGAACCATCTTGAGGAGAATCGCCAAGGTTTTTATAATAATGATGATGATGTTCAACTGTCTCCCGTCCCCAGTCAAGATGCGCATGACGATGATGGTCGCCTTGATGCGGTTCTCTCAGCTTATTATGAAGGTCTTAATGAAGGTCTGGCTCTAGCAGAAGTGTCTGATGAAGATGAGGATTCAGAGACCGATTCTGTGAATAGTCTAGATTTTGAACAGAGTTTGATCAGTATTGAAATGAGATTGCATACAGCCCGGTTGTTACGTGTGAGATCCAGAAATATAGCACAACCTGGTGACCGCCGTAGTAGGCTTAGACATATACGAAAGCGTACAGGCGTATTGAAACGTATCGCAAGACGTCTGTTTACTGTTTAAAAAGTCACAGTTTCATTCAAATTAATAATATTAAAAAAAAAAAAAAAAAATGGCTGAATCAGACAGGGTTAATCATCATGATATTCCACATGACCTCAGGCAAATGGTCAATGATCTTAATACGTCTAATGTTGTTAGAGAGTTTGAACCTGTAGACCGTCCATTACACCAGATGCTTCCCGATGTCCCTGTAAACAGGCCTCAGGAGCACTACTTCCTCCCTACCGAGGAGGCGTTAGATGATATACTCGCCGCTTATAGATATCCTTTATCTGACACGCTTCAGTCGTCTATCTGTATGGAGGAGGGGTCTGATTCGACAGAGGATGTTATGGATCCCAGTCGTGATACGGACATGGATTGGAGTCCTATACCCCTTTCCCAGATAACTGACTATGAGTCCCCCTGGACTCCGATACCCCTTTCCCAGATAACTGACTGTGAGTCGCCCTGGACTCCAATACCCCTTTCCCAGATAACTGACAGTGAGTCCCCCGGGACACCAATACCCCTTTCCCCGATAACTGACTATGAGACCCCCTGGAGTCCCGCTGATAATGTATGTTGTCAAGCCGTCAACGATGTTGAAACTCAACACGGGAGCGGTGGAGGTGTTGGAGGTGGAGAAATTAATGATAATGTAATGGGTAATAACAACCAGCAATTACCAGAGGAGGGTGAAGCTGGAGTGTCTGTACCGTCCTGTAATGGAGGTAACGGGGCGGATTTAGCGGAGCGTATGGAAATTGACCGAGGCTCTATTGACAGGCCTGATGGCTTGCAGGTAATAAACAGAGAGAGCTTCAATAATGTTGAGGTGAGATCATTTTTAAATTTCCCAATGCCCGATAGGGCACTTACCAACCCTAATTTTGGAGAGTTTTACCACGCTGTAGTAAATGGTTTTCAGAACCGAATGTCTGCGATAATCGAAAGAGTTGGGGTAAACCCTCGCGATATTATCCAGCTCAATTTACGAGCTGATAGCTTACAAGATGACGTCTCAATGACTGTGCGTTACGGTGAAGGTAGGCTAACAGATTTCAACCAAATTCTTGACCGGCTTGTTCAGTCTAACATGGCTATTTTCAGTGGTTCGGGAATGCATCTTTCCGTGAACATTGTCAGGCCTCCGGGCGGTTCAGGTAGGCGGGAAATTAATACATTATTTATCACGGAGATCCTAAAAAAAAAAAGCAAACATTTATTTGTAATTCCAAATCAGAACCATGCATGCTTCGGAATAAACCTAGCTCTACTTGCAAATCCCGGTTTAACCTGTGAAGAGGCAGGGAGGGAGGGTTACAATATTCATGTCGAAGCCGGGCTCGGGGCTAATGATAGGACCACATTTGAAGATGTGATCAAATTTGAACAGCTGTTAAACTGTAAAATCGTTATTTTTTACAGAGCCTCAGATAGAGTTAATCTGATTACGTTCCATACTGAAACCGAGTCAGAGACAATCCGTTACATGCTTTTGCATGACAATCATTTTTACGGGATAAAAAATGTTAAAGGATTCCTTGGCTGTGCATTTTTCTGTATTCATTGTTACAAGGGGTATAGTCGAGAAGGAGGACACTATTGCGAAAAAGCTTGCAACGTCTGTCTTTCAGACTGTAAACAACAAGCTGCATTTCAAAAAGTCCATTGTAATGATTGCAATCGTAACTGCTCAAATAGTGTGTGTTATAGGCTGCATAAGGTGTGCAGATGGCATCCAAAAGCTAAAAAGAAGGCTAGCAATTGTCAAATAAATAAGAAATGTCTTAAATGTGGATTTACATACCGTATAAACCTCATAGACTCTAAACCCCATGTCTGTTCAATTAAAGTTTGTCACATCTGTAAACAATCCCTTCAGCCCGTTAAACCCCCATCTCAGTCAGCTGTTCAGACTTCTGAAGAAGTGTCAGAGTGCGCGGATATTCATCAATGTTACATGCAATCTAAACCTCGTGTACCAGAGGAGAGGATTAATCAGAAGCTGGTATTTTATGATTTTGAATCAAGCCAGACAACTGGAACACATATCCCTGTCTATGTGGCTACACAATCCCTGCAGGGGGTTCGTTGGAGTGCCCAGGGACCTGATTGTGCTCTAGAGTTTTTATTGCATTACCGGCAAAACCAATTCAAAGGCACGGTGTTCTTAGCCCATTATAGCAAAGGTTATGACAGTTATCTAATTTTAGAGGCATATGTAAAACAGGGGATAACACCGTTCGTCATAGCCCAAGGGAGTAAAATCATACTCATTATTGATAAACAATTCCGGCTCAAATTCATTGACACATATTCCTTCATCCCCATCCCCTTAAGACAGTTTCCAAAAGCGCTAGGATGTAAAACTGAATCGAAAAAGGGATATTTCCCTCATAAAATGACAGATTATTCAAAAATGTTAAATAAGTACAAGGGCTCCTATCCTGAAGTTGAAATGTACGGGTGTGATGAAATGTCGACAGACCAGAGAAACAGTTTCTTTAAGTGGTATAACACAGTAAAAGATCAGGAATTTGACTTTTTAACCGAGTTAAAGGCTTATTGTCAGAATGATGTGGAGATTTTAGCCGAAGGTGCCTGCAATTTCCGCCATGAATTTATAAAGACAACTCAATGCGATCCTTTTGCGAGCGTGACAATTGCGTCAGCAGCTTTAGCTGTTTTTCAAACCAATTTCTTAATCAAAAACACAATCGCATTACCAGATGCTAGCAACTATAGACGTCAATTCAAGGCCTATTCCCATGCTTCAATACAGTGGCTTGAGTATCTAGCGTTTTCACGCTGCATAGACATTGAACACGCATTAACACCTCAGGGTGAACGGTGTTTCGGCCCTTTTCATGTCGATGGGTATGCAGTGATAAAAGGTGTGAAAACAGCATTAGAATTCTATGGCTGTTATTTTCATGGTTGTCCGACTTGTTATAACCCTCATGACATATCGCCGCTTACAGGAATAGAGTTTGGCGTGATGTACTCTAACACTCTGAAAAGGCTAACTCGGTTAGAAACAGAGTTTAAGCTGAAAACAGAGGTTATATGGGAACATACATGGAATTCGATGAAACAACAGCAACCTTCTGTTAAATTATTCCTAGAGAGATACCGGGAGCCTAGCCCTTTAAATCCTAGGGCCGCGCTATTTGGAGGCAGGACCGAGGCTATTGTCTTAAGACGCAAAATTGAACAAGGGCAGACCATCCAATATGTCGATTTTACCAGCTTATACCCGTATTGTAATGCAGAGTTTGATTATCCAATTGGTCACCCGGTTATAATCAGGAAAGATTTTAAACCGGTTGAAAATTACTTTGGCTTTATACATGCTAAAGTTCACCCCCCGAGGGGTTTGTTTTTCCCTGTGCTACCTATGAAAAATGACGAAGGTAAATTGCTTTTTACACTCTGTCGAACATGTGGGCTTGAAAACAACCAGAATTCGAATTGTTTGCATTCTCTGGATGAGAGATCGCTTCAAGGCGTATGGGTTAGCATTGAGTTATTAGAAGCTCAAAAAAGAGGTTACATTATAGCTGAAATTTATGAGGTCTGGCATTTTGAACAGAGATCCGATAAATTGTTTAAAGATTACATCCATACATTCCTTAAGCAGAAGCAGGAGGCCTCGGGGTATCCTGAGGATGCCACAGACGAGGTTAGTAAACAGGCTTATATAAACGATTATAGAGAGAATCAAGGTATCCAACTTGACCCGCCTAAAATTGTGTACAACGCTGCAAAGCGTCAGATCGCAAAACTTTTACTTAATTCCCTCTGGGGAAAAATGGCTCAAAGATCTAATCAACTTACAACCAGTATCGTGAAAGAACCCAAAGAGTTTTTTCAGTACCTCTTTAGCAGTAAGTATGATATAAGCCAGTTCCATTTCATAAATAATGATATTGCAATCATTCAATGGCGTCATAATTCCAAGTGTGTCTTACCACCCGGTGACTCAAATATTTTTTTAGCGGCTTTTACGACCGCATATGCAAGAGGTGTATTATACAAACAGTTACATTTATTGCAAGAGCGAGTACTATACTACGACACCGACTCAATTGTTTACCTCTCCAGCCCTGAAGATCTTTACACCCCTCCGACAGGCAATTATCTAGGTGATTTGACATCAGAATTAGCGGTAGATGACCATATTTGCGAGTGGACAGCGGCGGGTCCGAAATCCTACGGCTTTCTCACCCTGCAAGGAAAGGTGTGTTTGAAAGTCAAAGGTTTTATCCAGAATTATGAAAATTGTAAAAAACTTAACTTTAATAATTTGACTGCTCTGGTAGAAGACTATATTATAGATCCTAACACGCGACGCGAGATCCCTGCCCGTTACAATAGAATTAAACGTGATATCAAAGCTTTTTCGCTCGCTAATAAACATCAAGTTATCAACTTTTCTGTTGTTTTTGATAAGAGACGCCTTCTCCCTTCGGGTAGAACCTTGCCGTTTGGTTACTGAGTTGTTATTACCGGTTATCATCTGTTATTACCAGGGTTCACAATAGCCTGTGTTCACAATGTATCCTAATGATGTTTTATAGTGTTTGAAAAAATGTATTCTACAGTGTATTCTACAAAGTATCCTAATGTTGTTTTATCGTGTTTGAAAAATGTATTCTGCAATGTATTCTACGAAGTATCCTAATGTTGTTTTATCGTGTTTGAAAAATGTATTCTGCAATGTATTCTACGAAGTATCCTAATGTTGTTTTATCGTGTTTGAAAAATGTATTCTACAATGTATTCTGCAATGTATTCTGCAATGTATTCTAGGAAGTATCCTAATGTTGTTTTATCGTGTTTGAAAAATGTATTCTACAATGTATTCTACAATGTGTTCTACGAAGTATCCTAATACTGTTTTATTGTATTTGAAAAATGTATATCTCATTAAATTCTTATTCATACGACACCCCGCCTCGTCGTTTTTTACATATTCTGGGCTGGATATAATCAGGGTTCATCGTTAACCATGCGGTTAGTCTGTTTTAGTACAGTTGTAAGAATGGATGTGACTGTCGATCTGGCATTCCAAATGCCCTGTAGCATGCTAATAGTGGGGCCTAGTGGCTCAGGTAAAACTTTTTTTGTAAAACAATTACTTGAAAACATGGAGAGGACATTTTCAAAAGTACCGTCTCGTATAATCTGGGCATACTCTTCATATCAGCCAATGTATGACGAGCTCAGTCAAAATGTCAATATCGAATTTGTAGAAGGTATTCCCGCAAACTTTAATGATGAAAATCTATTCCCACGGAACCAACACAATCTTTTAGTGGTAGATGACTCCATGGATGTGGGGGGCAATCATGAAGAATTAATGAAAGCGTTCACCGAATATCGCCATCATAAAAAATTGAGCGTATTTTATCTGCTTCAGAATTTGTTTAATCAAGGGAAACATTCGCGCACGATTAGTTTAAACACTAATTACATGGTGCTGTTTAAATCACCGCGTGATAAAATGCAGATCCGGGTTTTAGCTCAACAAATGTATCCCGGCCTGAAAAAATTCTTTTTAGAAAGTTATGAAGATGCTACAAGGGAACCGTATACATATTTAATCGTTGACCTGCGTCCTAATTGTCCAGATCCCCTAAGACTGAGGAGTGGAATACTCCCTGGAGAGTGGCCGGTGGTCTATCAAACTAAAAAGTGACAAGAGACTTTTTTAAATAAATAAACCATGTCTCAACGGATGAAAAGAAACCTTCCCATTTTAAAAGCTTTGCTCGCTCTAAAACCCTCGGAGAGAAGAAGTTTTCTATGTAGCGGGTCGGAAGATCTCATACTAGCCCTGTGTGAGATTGCTTTAAACATATTGAAGGGAAACATACCTCTCACCCCTGGACAGTTCACTAAATTAAAAAAACAGAAAAAATTTATCAAGCTCTTTGCCCAGCGTAAAACCGGATTTAAACACAAGCGGAAAGTGCTGACGCAATCGGGGGGCTTCCTATTGCCCTTATTAGCGACAGCCCTACCCTTTATAACTAGTCTGTTCTCTCGGCAGAGATAGTCAGAGACATTCTGGGCATGTCGGCGTTTAATAAAATGTACATGATTTCTCCACAACAGTTGGATAATTTAACCCAAAAGAGTTCACAGAGCATTGGCGAGCGAGCCCAACATGTCTTGCAAAACAATATGGAACGGGTTCTGAAACAGACAAGTGTTGACTCGCATACTAAAGCCAAGCAGTTCAATGATTTACTCGATAAATATCTAACCTTGCACCGCAAGGGGGCGACTCAAGATCGCGAAATCGTTTTTAAACTACCTGACAAACCCTCTGAGAAATCAGGTGAACCCGATGAGGGCTACATAAGAGTAGGCGTGGAGGAAGAAGCTTCAGACACACTGGAGGAGGAGATTTTGGAGAATATAGGTTCACGCAATCGAAAAAACGCCGCCTACATTCTGCAGAAGCTTCGTCAATCAAACCTTCTAAGTTGGAATCGCTCAGGCGAGATAATTGTCCAGGATAGCCCTATTAAAGGATCTCATATTTTCGATTTGATGAAGACGTTGTCAAACCGTCGGTTCCATTCCGGAACTCTACCGCGAGGCTGGGATGTTTTTTTAAATACAATTTCCGAATTAAATATTCCAATCACAACGGTTACGAACACACACGCTCGCCAGCAATTACGCCTTAAACCCTCCAAAACCGCGAGTGAATCAATTCCTCAGATGCGTCATAGCAAGAGAAACCGTGGAGAAAAGAAAAAAAAATCTCCATTGTCAACATCCTTATTATTAGACATGTCTTACGCCAAGACCCCTTCTAAAAAAAACCCTATGGACATGTTACAGATGTCTACACCTGCAGACTCTGAATGGTCAACGCCCACCGAATGGCAACTCTCTACACCCATCCATTCTAGATGGTTAGATTTCAATCGAAAAAAATGAATTCAAACAGACTGTATGATGTTTTAATCAATAAAATGATTTATTGAAATTAATATATGTTCGAAAAGAGTATTCATTCATGACAATTATAACACTCATTAAACAGTTTTAAAGAGCAGGCATTCTGATTATACATTTTAACAGTCTTCATCCGTGAAATACATTTAGCATATTTCTTGACAAACTTGCTGACCATAACATCATTCTTTTTTAAATGATCTGAATACAATCGCATTGTTTCTTGAAAGGAGAGTCCTTTAAATCGATGACATAGGTAGAATACTACATGGGCTCCACAAGTCGTTGAATAATCATCTTGAACCTTCTGTTTGTTATAGAGTATTTCTTGAGCATTCCTTGATAGAAAACGCATAAACGCTTCAGGGTAGAATCTGTGATCTGGAGGATTTGCATATGAATCAAAAAATGTTGCCTTGTCTGGTTCAGCTTCGATAATCATACCCACCCAATGTTCGCCTTCTCTGTTCTGATCGTGCGTGTTAACGACTAGATAGCTGGGGCGTCTAGCTATCTCGGAGGGTAGTAAATCACTAGGCCAAACACCTGCAAAAGCATCCCCTAAAATTGGCTTTAATATAGACTCCAGCTGATGGTTATCCATCCTTTTATCAGGTTTAAAGGTTTCCACTTTCTTTCTTTTTTTTTTTTTTTTTTTTTAATAGTCAATCATGACTTGACGCTTTGAGTTTATCTCTATAACACTGTCGTAGCAGGCGTACACTATCAGGGTCATTGTCTGAGGGAGGGCTATTCTGAATCTTAAATCCAGACGACATGTGCCATGCACCGAGGGTGAGAGAGCCTCGCTGTCTAATTCATCATCCCTTGACAAATTGAACAGGAACAGCGAGTATCCATTTTCAAAGTTGTCACGGTTGATGCAGAGCGGAGAGTCTCTGATATGTCGGTTTGTACCCACATATAAGTTGTAAAATTCTCGAACACTCTGATGGGTGTCAAAGTGGGGTTGGTAGGGTTTTGCGGGAATATAGCGTGAATTTACACTGAGACTGAGATATTCAAGATCCGAGTGATGGAATTTGAAAGGGTTCTTATCTCTTGCCCCTACGAAAGCTCGATGATCAACTAATCCCGCTACTATATATTTAGGGAGCCTCCCTAAATATAAATTGTCTTGCGCGCACACCCGTGAGCCTCTAGGGATTGTATAATTCTTAACGACTACCCGGCTTATAGGGTATAACGCATTGGATTTCATCAGAGCAGCCGAATGTCCTAACATGACATCGGGTGAAACCTGTACTTTTTTCGCAAAAATACTTGCAGATAGGATTTTTAATGCATACTCCTGGTCAGCAGCTGACACCAGTGTAAAAGCACTTTTGGCTTTCACCAGTTTCAAACGAACATCGACATTGTTTAACAAGAGTCTTTCGGAGAAAAATATGTCACTGTGTAGAGGTCCCATTACTTCGAATGCGCGTGAATCTCGACAGAAGCTCGCGCGCTTAACAAGTCCTGTGTTAGGACCATCAGCGGCAATAGATACAGAGTCCAAATCTACACCTTCATCTTTGTACCATAGACCCGCGGAAAACTGACTCTCCAAGGTTTCTTTTGAAAAGTTGAGCAGAGTTTCAATAATAGATCTGTAAGGATGTGTAGCGGACGATGAGCTAATGAGAACATCATTTAGACTAACATCTACCTGGGAGAATATAGTATTTAAGGGGTATTGTATTATTCCACAATTATCACCGCCCCCCAGATCTGTTCCATCAGCCTTGGTAATCTTGAGTCGTAGATATAGCAATGTTGAGTTTAGATCTAGATATGCACTTCCACTTCCTGATATCTGAAAATCCAGAACCTCTTGATCCACAATAGAGTTTAGAGGATGGATCTCCACGTAACCGCTTTGTTCTATAGACAATTGGGTCATGGGCGGTGCAAAAAGGTCAAGTTCCGATTTGGTGCACTCTGCAGAGAGATGATGTACAAGAGACATTCTTCTTATTCTTATTCTTATTCTTTTTAGAATATATTTCCGACAGTATGTTTTTTAGACTTTCTGGGTTTTTTTGATATGCGTTTCTTAGAGGTGCGATGCTCTAACAATGCCACAGATCTTTTTCTTCTTCTTCCTCTGGCAAGGCGTCCTATTCCAGATCCTTCCTGAGACCTGCTGGCGCGATCGGCGATATGACGGGTTACAGCTCCCACCACGTCTGATGCTATCCCCTTCGCTGCTGTTTTCAAATGCGGTTTAACTATATATGCGCCGCGTTTAAGAAACGGTAGGACAAATCTGAACGCCCTACTTAAGATAGACCCTAACCCTCGACCATATTGCACAGGAGTACCTACAAACCCACTTAGACTGCCGCGCCCTGTTTGGTTTACGTAATAATTCACAAATCTTTGTGAATCCATTTTTTTATTTTATTTTTGCAGCTGTTTTTGCTTTGTTCTATAGATTCAGATGAGAGACTTGGGTTTAAAGTGCAGCTTGCAAATTGTCTTCCCGTATGTGAATCGAATCGGCTTGTTTAAATCCGTTTTTAGCTCAATCTGTATATCCTGAATGCGCTGTTTATTAACAGTAACGTAGTGTAGCCTGCTGTAGGAGAGAGTGATTACATCCCCGTAAGATCCTTCTTTTTTAACGATTCTTAGAAGCGGAACCGTATAGTCACCAATATGCTGGGCTTCCACGATATTCGTATAGACGAAAAAATTATACTGCCCCGCATTAATATCGCTGGGATATTTACTCAACTGTTTTCCACCCGACCGTGTCCACGCGTCGGGTTCAAACCCTAGCATGTAGGCTAGTGGAGCCTTGAACCTGAGAGAATATTTGTCAGGTCCTAATATAGAAATTCTTTTATGTACAGAACTGTAATATAAAAGTAGATCTGTTTTTTGTTTCTTAAATACGGCATTTATCTCCTTCACTATCGCATCGACACTGTCATAATATCCTGTAGGGATTTTCTGGGAGAATGGAGGGTCCCGCGGTCTCGAATGGTCTTTCAGGTCATAGGTTTCTTCTAAACTTAAAATATTATTCCAGGTATGACAGTACATTATCTCGGCTAATGCCACCTCATAAGGTCCATGTAACTCTATAGGGTGAGACAGCGTTATCGTATAATTTGAACTGTTATTGCTAGGGTAAACGCTGTGACATGCATTTGAAGGGAGAGTCACATAGAAAGATTCTCGCTCCTCCATCCTTGCTTCTTCTAGGTTGGCTTCTTGTTTTTCTTCCTCCCGAGCTCCATGACCTCTTTAGCAGGGAGCCATGAGTCAAACTGACTAGGCCAACCTTGCCAGTGGACTAAAACCATCTTCCGGCGCTTTTGAATTTTCTTGTCTAAAATCCTTTCTACCCGAAAGACTGTGTCAGAGGTGATTCTCACCTTCTGCAGTTCTGCTTCATAGAACGTGCCAGTAAGAATTTCACCTTTTATATCCCTTAATTTATAAACGGGAGGGAGTCTAGGGATACATTCGTTAACGATAAAGTATTCGTCAGTGAATGATTGTTCGTACATTTTATCGAATATCCCCCTGTATTTGGAAATCCGCACAATGTCACCCTCTTTGAATTTAAACACAGGGGTCATACTGTTCAAAGGTAAAGTCCCGTATAAATTCTCAAAGACTTGCATGCTATTGGAGGATGTTACCTCAACAGGTTTCATTTTGATACTGCTATGATAACTATTATTATAGCTATCAAGCAAATCCCGAATCACATCAATATATCTGCGGGTGTTCTTAGCTGTGAAAAACCTCCACATCTTTGTCTTCAGCGTACGGTTAAAACGTTCCACGACTGACGCCTTCAAATCACTACCCGTTGCAAAGTGTTGAATATTATGTTTCTTCATTAGTTTTTCAAAGATACGGTTAAAAAATTCTTTTCCAGCATCCGTTTGGATTTTAACTGGTATACCGCTCTCTTCTAAGACTGCTGCAAAGGCCTCCGCAACTACGACGGCCGTCTTGTTTTTTAAAGAGCGTGCATAAGCTTTTTTTGAAAATACATCTATTACTGTAAGCAGAAATTTAAAATTATCATTGTCTTCAGACAGTGCACCCATATCGCAAAGATCCGCTTGAAATTGATACATAGGACGTGGCGCAAAAACCCGATTTCTAGCATAGGTTTTTCTAGCCGTTTTGTGTAAGGTATACGCCTCTTGACCAGACAGCCACTCTCGTACTTGATCACCGCTAACTTTTTCAGCCGTCTGCTCTTCGACGGCTTTTTGAAGTTTTTCTACCCCTCCAAAAGATCCAGGGTGTGCCGGGTCGTAATATATTTTCTTCATTACACGCTCGGCCTTTTTCGAGGTCATGATGACTAGCAATCAAGCGAGATCTGAGTACAATGTCAATTTTGCATAATTATTTATTGATTACAAGTCATTACATCTGAATGATTACACGTCATTACATTTGAATGATTAATACAGGTTTTTAATACAACCCCCCAGAAGTGTGTAAGACATTTAGGGCCCCATCAACATCAAATGGTAGACCATTCTTAAAGCGATATGTTGCTACATCAATTATATAGGTATATAACACCATGAAATGACTAAATTTGAAGCTATGCATAGACACTTCTCTAATAATTCCATCTAATGTTTTTTCAAATTTCTCCGCATCGGAGGCATTTGAACCAATATACACCAATTCCTTCCAACGGTTAAAAGACACACAATCTCTCACAATTTCCAATGACCTCTCAAAACGGACAACTTGCTCAATGTCAACAGCGCTACATGTTTGAAATAAAGATTCATCATTAACCCGATTAGCAATAGCCCGTTTTACAAGAGAGCTGACCCCAGAAGCGGAATTTAAAAAGTTAAAGAATAGTCTGAAAGCATTCCCCATTTTTGAACAGTTTGGACTTGTTCAAAAGAGGGTGTGAACTATTTCAACACTATTCCAGTAGGATACGAGTTCATCTATCATATGATCCCGGTCCCTGTTAACCCCCACATACGCATCAAGGATTTCTTTAAGTTTCCCCTGGATGTTTTCTTCATACTTCAGACCGTATAGAAAGGCCTCGACTGCTCCTTGAACCCGGGCGGTTGCTATTCCCCCTAATCCAACCGACTCCAGAGCAACCATAAGAGTCGGGAGAAATTTCCACGTCCACAGGGCGGGCATCAGCACCTCAAAGTTGTGGTAAAAGTAATCACTCTCTAGAGGGTACAGACAAGAATGTCGTCGTTGGCTTGGATGACCGGTTTTACACCCATAACATTCGTTTTTCATCTGAACGTCTATCACCATTGTTAACACCATGGCTACGCCGGCCTTCACCGTGTCCAGAAAAACATCAACATCCTGCCGCTGAGATCGAAGCCTGTTCTCTAGAATTTCTTTAACCTCTGCAACCATCGGATCGACCATGGGAGGGTTCTGAGGTGGCCCTTGGGCAGTGATGCTAGCTTCCGCAGAGGGTTCGTTCTGAGACCCAGCGGACCCTGGTACTTGCAGGCTAGGCGAAGTCGGTGGTGTCTGAGGGCCGTTGAGGACAGCATGATCTTCAGCCACAAGGGCTGCATAATCTGAAGCCTGACCTCCGGGGGTGTATAGACCGGGTCCTTTGTCGAATGTAGGCCTGCCTGTATACGGCCTATATCTTCTGACGGGGAATTCAAGAGTCTCGAACAGAGTATTTGACGCGTCGCTGTCGGGGGAGACGGGTGAGTAGGTGACCGGGGTAATAGGCTCCTCGGAATCGCACTGAGGCTCTAGGGCTTTCCACCTTGTGAGGTCGTCCGTCTGGGCATTCCGGTAGTCTTCAAGAACTGGTTTATACAAATCAGCGTAGCCGCTAGATTCCTGAGAAAGGCTCGGAAGATAGCTGAGAAGCTTAGACTCTTCATCTTGAGATTCTAAGGGTTTACATTCCCCACCTGTAGAGTAGCCTTCGTCTTCACTTGAGGATGGCAAATCGTTGACTGTGAAAAAATCAGCCATGTTGAAGTAATAAGTATTGTAGCACAAACTCGTTTTTCCAAACTTCTTATACAGATTGTAGGTGAGGGGGCGGGGTAAGGGGCATGTGTCTAGTAGGCGTGTCTAGTAGGACCGGATAGTAGAGGTGTCTAGCACGATTTACTATGATTCAGCACCATCTGTTTCAAGCGTGTCTTCAGGAAAAAGATTACGACTGCATAACTCTAAGTCAGACCGAGATCTAGGGGTTAAACGCCTGGAAGGGCCTGAGATCCGTTTACCTGAGCACGTGTTCAGACTTTTTGCCAGCTGGAGGAGTCTCTGTCTCTGACTTTCCAGCTTGAAAAACCCAGTGATAGATTTCAGGAGATTTCTCAAGGTTGAGAAATCTACCACTTTGAACGCCAGTTTAATAGGCCAGTAGCGCTCTTTCTCCATCACCGTCTTTGGTCTTTCAGAAGACTCAGCCTCTGTCTGGAATCGCACCAACAGCCATATGTGAGATCTTGAACAGTCAACAAGAAAAGCTTCCTGCGGGTTACGGCACGGTACTCTAAGATCCACGCCCATCTCTATAGAAGCTTTCATACCCTCCAGGGGCACACTTTGTGTGTCGTGCACAGATTGCATGTAGCGGATGAATTCCAAGATGTAAGCCTTCAATGTATCGAATTCTGATGAATAGATTCTCAGACGATTCTCTGATTCTTTTTCGAAAGCGTATATGTCCGCATAGGGGTGTGCACCTCCAGATGCATACTCTACATACACTACACTACCATCCGTCAATTCCCACATCATGCTTGTAGACGCCATTTTAGACACTGTCATATAGCCTCAACTACTCCAGCTCTCACCCTTGCTCATATATATACATACACCTTAGACTCTCACCCACGTCTCATAGGGCAATAAACCCCCCTTCCCAACCCCCCTTATCTGTGACAAACTTTAGCTGACCCCCCATATGGTTCTTCAGGCAGTTCAGGGCCCCCCTGGGGGGCCCCCCAGGGGGGCCCCCTCCACATCCCCTACCCACCCCTCCCTCCTAACCCACACCTTCCATTCTCACGGATCTACATCCTGTGGGCGGGGCCACAGCCTCATAAATTATGTGACGTCATCACTTTTTGTCACAATGTGTATACTATATTCTCTCTGGGGGATTGCAGCCCCCTGTGGGGATCCGGGCGCACTCTGCCCGCGGGTTGGCGGCGTCCTGGACCATGTTCAAGGGTGTCTGTTTCAGACATATGTGCTGCTGCCAGCTGGGCTTTCTCCTCAAACCTTTCAAAGGTTCTACAGTCTGGACGTGACTGGGCCCTTTGTGCCGCATAGCGTCTGGTCTGAGGGGTCTCCCTCATCCCCTTCAGAGAACACAGGTAACCTGCCTTTGCAACCTTTAGCTTTCCGTGCCTTCCCTCACCGAGAAATTACAATTTGCATTGTCTGTCCCCAACCATGATTTACCTCTATATCCATACCCAATAGTGATTGGATAAAAAGTTAAAAAGGTTTGGACGTTTTATTATTGTAAGAATATTAGAAACAGGGAAATATAACGTCCTCCCAGGTACAACATGTGTCTTTCACTCCCACCGTGGCAACTCTAAGCACAACAAGTCCATCCAGATCAATCACACACACACGGCTCACGTATGATATCAGCAAATACAACAAAGACATTGGCCTATGGATAATAATAAAAAAAACAGTCGTCCCGAGTGTCTGGCTCACCTGCGATACACAAGAAACAGAACCATACCACTGCTGTGTTTGAGTCTGAGTTATTGCCTCTGTGTTGACATTGTCTTATTAGCAAATAATTGGCTGTTTGCCTTGAGTCACTATCCCTCCCCTCTCTCCCCTGAGATACAGGCTGGCAATATAAAAGCGCTCAAAGCAAACTACTGTTTTCATGTCTGTTGTTGAGCGAGTCAGCAAGGAGGCGGGGAGGACATAAGTACTCTCGGGCCGTAGGTAAGGAGCAACGACGGAGGGAACAAGGTGATGTATGTTTAGGATTGTCAAGTCAAGAAGGTAACCGGGGCTTGAGACATTATTGAATACACACACTGTGCTTTGAGACAGAAAATATACATAATTTAGGAACTAATATTTGAAAAACATGAGTTGATTTAGCTTGCCTTGCTGAGTTATTTCCAAGTCGTGTTCTAGTGCTTCCTGACAAGGACATCAAGCACACTTCAGGTTTTTCACGCACGCATGCACGCACACAAACACACGCACACACACACACACACACACACACACACACACACACTGAAGCACAAGCATACACATGCACACACGCACACGCACACACACACACACACACACTGAAGCACAAGCATACACAAGCATACACATGCACACACGCACACACACACACACACACACACACACACACACACACACACACTGAAGCACAAGCATACACATGCACACACGCACACGCACACACACACACACACACACTGAAGCACAAGCATACACAAGCATACACATGCACACACGCGCACACACACACACA
>NC_139675.1:6136827-6142552 GCF_951799395.1 Argentina silus
GCATACGTGCATGTGCTGGATAAGATAAGATCAAAACTTTGGCTAAATTTGGCCCTCATGAAAATTTCTCCTTGAAAAACATCAAGTTCTTGAGTGGTAGCCAGGGGACACAGGGAAAGAGGAAATGGCTGCTCTAGTTACCACAGCAATGGCTTTGAGTTCCGATTGGCCGGAGGTGCGGCCTGAGGCGGTCACAGGGCTGTCTGTTGGCCCTCGTCCCTCGAGCGATAAAAACTGGCCACATACTCACATCAGTCTGTCTTATGTACCTGTGTGTGTGTGTGTGTGTGTGTGTGTGTGTGTGTGTGTGTGTGTGTGTGTGTGTGTGTGTGTGTGTGTGTGAGTGTGTGTTTGTGTTTACTCATAACCAATGAGTAGATATTTGGTCACGTACTGTGTGACCATGTGCATGCATATGTGCATTTGTGTGTGTGCTCATACACATGGGAAGCATACACTACTTGGGTGCACATTTTCCCCAAAAATCAACTGTTGCATCGCCTGGAATATAATAGATGTGTTGCAAACTGACATTAAGCAGCGTATCTCGTTAGTGTGTGTAGTGAGTGCAGTGCCGTGACATGAGCGGAGCGTACCAGAGTTATGGATCTTTGCTGTAGGGCTGCTGCAGGGCCCCGAGCATCAGTATGTTCCTGTCCTCCTCCGCTCGTCCTCTCATCCCCCTCTCCTGTTCTCCCAGGCACTTCCCTCGCTCTCTTTCTTTTTAAATCAATGCGTTTCTCTGTGACACCGTCTGCAGAGCAGCTTATGATAACTTATGACACGGCTTAGAACTCTGGGGTTGTTTGCGGAGTTCAACAGGGGTGAGTTTGATTACCAGTGAAAAGTTGACATGATTAAAAAGTTTCACTATGGTAAATCTACAGTTACAGTTTGTGTGAACATCTGAGTGATGCAGAAAGAATGACAAACAGATCTATATACAATGCAAAATGCAGACACGATATGAATTACACATTCACCAATATTCATTATTTCTCAATAGCTTGTATTGTGTGTATAGTGTAGCTGCATAGCATGCCTGCAAACCAAATTCCCTTATGGGACATATCAAGATTGACTTGACTTGACTTGATAATAATATGCAATTTCTCCAAATAGTAACCCTACTGTCTTTCAAATTCAGTTTGGGGTGGTGTATTTTAGATGTAGAAATGCACATATTCAACATCTGTGCTTTTCAGAACTCTCTCTCCCTCCCCTTCCCTTTAGAGGCAGAAAAAAATCAAACGTCACTCAATTTCTCTACGCTTCAGCGACGACTGGCGTGTTTTTAGGTGCCTGCGCGTGTGTGTGTGTGTGTGTGTATGTGTGTGTGCTTGCATATATTTAAGTGTGTGTGTTTGTGTGTGTGTGTGTATGTGTGTGTGCTTGCATATATTTAAGTGTGTGTGTGTGTTTGTGTGTGCGTGTATATGTATGTGTGTGTTCAGTGAACTCCCCATGGACCAGGCTTCCATGCCTAACAGACCATCTCTGAACCCGCCATCGTAACTAATGGCTTAAAGATTATGATTCTGGGATGAATAAGCAGTGGGGTTTGACAGGCAGTTTGAGTAAAGAGTACCTATGGGGTTTGTGTGTTTGTAAAGGTGTGTGTTGTGGGGGCAAAAGGGTGGGGGGGAGACGTGTGTGTGTGTGTGTGTGTGTGTGTGTGTGTGTGTGTGTGTGTGTGTGTGTGTGTGCGTGCGTGCGTGTGTGTGTGTGTATGTGCTTGCCTGTGTCTGTGTCTATGAGATTTGCAAAAAAGAACACAGCTGAGTGGAATCCTGGTTTATAGGACTCTCAGCACTGTAGTAAAGCTACCCACAAACTTTCTGATACACCACCCACATTGTAAATGAGAAAACATTTTTATGGGGAAAAACACGTGGTCAAATGCAAAAGAGCCATGACTCAACCGCGCCACCACAACAACAGAGCCCATACAGTACAGTAACTCTGTACCCTACTAGGCATCCCGTCTAACACAGACAGACAGTGTAGGATTGTCTGATACTGGCACTCAAAATCCTGCTGCTGAATCGACACAACCGATCAATACTTCAACTCCCATGAGCCCTCAGCCAGTCAAACTGTCACCAGGAAGTGTCTGGGGTGTCAGGTGACAGCCTGGCTTCTTTACGCCCAGTCTGACCTTGAAGGTCAAATGTCAGCAACAACAATGTTTGAGCCAATAGCAGTTAATCAGGAATCATATCCATCCAGTTGGTGGTGTGTTACCTTCACGTTTACAGGCATGCCTGAGACTGATGATGACAAGGGTCTGTGGATTTAAGAGAGGGCTTAGTGCAGCTTGTAAATACACACTCGCAGATATACACAAGCAGACAGGCACGAACACACACGCAAACACACGCACACACACACGCGCACACGTGCACACATACGCACACACACACACACACGCATACACACACACGCACAGACACACGCACGCGCGCGCCCACACACACACACACACACACACACACACACACACACACACACACACACACACACACACACACACACACACACACACAGGAACTGAGCCGAAAAGACTAATCCATAATAAAGGAGCCTGTGCGAGTCCTCATGAAATAATTTTAATTGTAAATGCATGAGGTAATTATCCCGGTGAATTAGCCCAGTGACTTATTGTGGAATAATTTAGGCCTTCAGTCGGGCGGAATGGGACGGCAGCGTTTGCTGAGACTTCACTCTGACACGAGAGGGGCGGGGGGGTGGGGGGGTTGGGGTGGGGGGGGTGTGTGTGTGGGGGGGGGGTTACAGTAGGGGGAGCACGGGGAGAGACAGGAAAGGTTTAGAGCGATAGAGAGATTGAAAGAGAGAGTTTGAAAGAGGGGTAGCAACAAGGGTGGGAGCTGAGGAGAGAGAGAGAGAGAGAGAGAGAGAGAGAGAGAGAGAGAGAGAGAGAGGAAATGGGGAGAAAAGAGAGACGGGGGAATGAAGAGAATCAAGAATGAAGAGAATCAAGAAAGAGAGGGATCAAGAAAGAGAGAGAGGGAGCATCCATACAGCAGACAGGGGATAATACAGTCCTGATTACTTACAGAAAGGGAGGATAATGTGGAGGTGGAGGAGGGGAACAAGGGAGACAGAGGGAAGGGGAGAGAGAACTAGAGAATCTAAATCAATAGAGAAGGTACAACACAAGACTATGACTACCTCTGTTTATTAAAAAAAAAGGGGGGGGGGTAAAAAGGAAGATTGAGGGGAGAGAGGGAGGAGGGAGGAGGTAGGGGAAGTGGAAGAAGGAAACGGTGGAGATGGAGATGGAGAGAGGAGAAATGTGTGAGGGAGGGAGGGAGGGAGGGGAGGGAGGGAGGGAGGGGGGGTGCTTCGACGAGAGGGAGCCCACACTACATTATGTTCATCTGTCACGTTAATTATCGCAGATTAATCACGTGATTGATGCGGCAAACATGTTTCTGCTTACGAGCAAATAATGGATCAATCAAAAATGGGAGTGAGATCATTTAGAGGAGCCAGAGAGCCCATAAATTACCTCTGATTGCTCCCAGTGATTTATGGTTAGCAGGAGGAAGTTTACCTCCGTCACGTAATCTATCAAACTTCATATGTCGGCGTTTGGAGAGAGGTGCACACCGTCCTGTGGCTACTAGGAAACATAATAAAGTGTCTACTGTGTGTGTGGATAGCTACTTAATGTAATCTATCAAACTTAATATGTACCATGCGTATGGGTATATTGATATGGATATACATGTGTAACATCTATATGTAACATTTGCGTCTGAATATATGTCTCTGATGGGTTAATTTTCTCTGTAAGTGTGTGGAATTGGTATTGGAGTGCATGCTCTTAATGGAGTCAAATTGACATTTCCTGTGAAATGATTGGGGGGCCATTCCAACACATAATATTGACGTCCAAGTCTATTTGAATCCCCTAAAACATGCTCTCATTGGTTGGATTCGAACCCCAAAACATTGCAATATAGGCTACAGGTGCAATACACAGACATTGTCTAGTGTCTAATAGGAATGTTTGTGTCTTATTTATCAAATCATAGAACTAAGTTTGATTTTGTCAGGGGACACCGATTTGAAATCAGGGGACCCCGTATGGACTCAAATGACGACAGTGTAGCTGTTGGCTACAGTTGTTGGTTGTTGGTTGGGATGATAATGGTTTAGGCTTGGGCCGATATTAGATATGATCAAACGTTATGATGCAGTGCTCTGCATGAGTAAGTGAAATAGGGTGTATTTTATTTATCCCTTATTTAAAAGGTAAGTCGACTGAGAACATGTTCTCTTTTGCAGCAATGACCTGGGGAGGAGTTGCAGGGGGAGAGGAGAGGGGATGACTGAGCCAATTGAAAGCAGGGGGTGATTAGGTGGCCTTGATAGTGTGAGGGTTCCAGATTGGGAATTTCGCCAGGACACCGGCATTAACATGGCGTTAACACGGCTCCTCATGGGATCTTTAACGACTCGGGAGTCGGGACCTCAGTTCAATGTCTCATCCGAAGGCGCTGTAAAAAGTGTTGTAATTTCTGAAAGGTAAAACGAGCACGCACACAGAATACCATGAAATAAAAGCTGAGAATCTGTACTTTAACCTCATAGTAATTATTTCATTTCAAATCCAAGAATACTTCACTGTGCCATGACTTACACAGTATTACTGTATCTGGTTCTCTAATTGAGTCCGTGAGAGGTACCTTTATTAGGTACACCTGTTCAACTGCTCGGTAACGCAAATATCTGATCAGCCAATCACATGGCAGCAACTCAATGCATTTAGGCATGTAGACATGGTCAAGACGACCTGCTGAAGTTCAAACCGAGCATCAGAATGGGGAAGAAAGGTGATTTAAGTGACTTTGAACGTGGCATGGTTGTTGGTGCCAGACGGGCTCGTCTGAGTATTTCAAAAACTGCTGATCTACTGGGATTTTCACACACAACCATCTCTAGGGTTTACAGAGAATGGTCCGAAAAAGAGAAAATATCCAGTGAGCGGCAGTTCTCTGGGCGAAAATGCCTTGTTGATGTCAGAGGAGAAAGGCCAGACTGGTTTGAGATGATAGAAAGGCAACAGTAACTCAAATAACCACTCATTACAACCAAGGTATGCAAAAGACCATCTCTGAACGCACAACACGTCGAACCTTGAAGCAGATGGGCTACAGCAGCAGAAGACCACACCGGGTGCCACTCCTGTCAGCTAAGAACAGGAAACTAGGAAAAATACAATTTGCACAGGCTCACCAAAATTGGACAACAGAAGATTGGAAAAACGTTGCCTGGTCTGATGAGTCTCGATTTCTGCTGCGACATTCAGATGGTAGGGTCAGAATTTGGCGTAAACAACATGAAAGCATGGATCCATCCTGCCTTGTATCAATGGTTCAGGCTGGTGGTGTTGTAATGGTGTGGGGGATATTTTCTTGGCACACTTTGGGCCCCTTAGTACCAATTGAGCATCGTTTAAATCCCACAGCCTACCTGAGTATTGTTGCTGACCATGTCCATTCCTTTATGACCACAGTGTACCCATCTTCTGATGGCTACTTCCAGCAGGATAACGCGCCATGTCACAAAGCTCACATCACAAGTGAATACCTCCTAAGGTTTCAGCATACACTTTCACAACAGTTGCTGTACAACTATAAAGTGGTTAATTGTGGTGGTATTTTCTCTAAATCACGTCAATATGGTTGATATTTAG
>NC_139675.1:6147752-6152752 GCF_951799395.1 Argentina silus
GATAATCGAGAAATGTTAATATTTCAGTTACTCAATCAATTACCCTGACTGTCATTCAAATGAATTTGCAATTTACCTGAAGGCACCACTAATTTTGACGCATAACAGAGCTTCCTTAAGTTTATCCTGACTTTGCTGAAAGTTCTTATTAGCTCTACTTTTACAAGTATAAACAGTCTCAGTCTTTAAATGAACTAGTGCGAAGGTTACCCATACATATCTATTGCTTCCTAAGCAATAATGAAAGCATACAATAATGAATGTATGAGGCAATTGAAGGAAAGACGGAGAGCAATGATCAACAACAGGAATGAACGATGCACTCTGGCAAAGTACAACGTCACGTTATTCATTGTCTAATATACAGTATATCACAGCAGGTGTTGACACAAACAGCGGCAGACTCAGTTATTGCGTACTCAATAGACAACTTGGAATTAGACCAAGAGACACCCGGAACACCATGTCACTATAGTTAATTAACGTGAAGCGTTACGGATAAATTAGACGTTCTGTCTTACAAGTATTCACAAGCCCAACTTTACTCTGCGGGCATCAATGCCGATGTACAAGCAGTTAGAATGAGACACCGTTAATGACTTGATATGGAGAAGCCCTCGGGGTCCGAGGGTGAAGGTAGATGGGAGGCTTGTCATCCGTCCCACGGATGGTGATGGCAAAGTCGATGAGTAGCTTCCAGCGGTCCAGCTGGGGTGGTCAAAGTTTGTTTTGCGATGCAGCTGTCCAGCTGTTTCAGATGTGCAGTTTATCCCACGTGTTGTTTGGGAGGTGGAGGTGGGACTAGGATTGGGACATTTTATTTTGGCAATATTGTCAATAACATTCTAACATGGTGGAGAGGGTTGTATGTTCAATCTATGAAATGTGCTGCAAATCTGAGAGAAAGACAACAATAATAGACATGTGTGTATAACTGTGTGCATAAGCGTGTGCATGTGTGTGCACAGGTGCGAGAGCAAATTAGAAGTTAAGTGTTTTTTTTTCTTCATATTTACCATGACCTGTCTGTTTTCACCTCCAGTTTCAGTTCACCTGTTTTCACAGGAAAAATAAGCCATGGTCATGGAGTTTTTGAAAAAATAACTTGTTCTATCAAGGGTAACACAAGGGTTATGGTAGGAATGAGTTCGGAATGTTCTTGGCAGATAAACTCCGAGCTTGTTGGTCTTTGTTCAATCTCTTACAGCTCAAGTCAATTTGTAGCTCATAAAATAGTCGACAATGTCCTGTGTGTTGGCCTACACCTCCTCGTTAGAGGGGGAAAATGGGGATTAGAAATTATGCAAGCATTGCTATCTGATAGAATTTTAAATTTAAATTACATTTTCAAAGCTGATCTGCCCAAAACTGAATAAATAAATAAAGTTAAAAAGAGAAAAGAAAGGGGGGGGGGGTCTATGGGTTAGAGGGGTTCCATCATATTAATTATCTTTTCATTGATCACATGACATACAATGATGTGATACTTGAAGCCACCTGTGTAATGACCTATGAATCGTTTTGATATCAAACACATGATTAACAGTCTGATAATTCACATGCTTAATCATTTAACTCAGTAATAAGGTATAGTTCACCACAATCTACACAGATATTTCAGCATATTAGGTCCATGTATTATTTTACAAGCAGACTGTTACATTTGAATCCTAATCAAAGTCCCAGCAACATCATGGCTTCACACGGGTTCGGGGCACAGGGCCTCGTGGGTTTATCTGCTCATGCCAGTCCCGAGTCATGACGAAGAATGCTGTTTATACCCCAGGGAATAGGGAGTATTGACAGGCCATAAAGTTTCGAACCATTAAGAATCCCATTCTGTGGATTATATTGCCTCCGGTGATCTGTGTCTAATCATGAGCGCTGTCTTAGTCAAAGGCTAAATCAGTGTAAAGAGAGGCAAAGTAAATCAGTCAAAGGATAAATCAGTGTAAAGAGAGGCAAAGTAAATCAGTCAAAGGATAAATCAGTGTTAAAACAGGCAAAGTAAATCAGTTTGGGCCAGCTAATCCCCCCACCACCCTGTGGGCCTTTCACACTTCAGTGTGACCAAAATGGCCGCCGCTCCATATCTCCCCACCCTTGGTGAGACAATGCAATCCTAGCATTGCATATGCCTCCTTGGATATGTGTGGGAATGGTGGAGAGTTAATCAACGGGCCATACGGTTCAATTTGCTTGACCTGATATGTCCTACAGTTTGTAGATTACTGCACAGATTATGCAGTATTGGATGATCAGAGCAGATTAATTGACAGGTTAAATGTTAAATCTAGCCATTTTGAAGATCTGCTGATCTACACCGAAATTCAGTATCTCAAACACGCGGGTAAAAACCCATAGCTAATGGTGTTCTTGACTCAGAGATAAGCTTTTCTCCCACTTTGGTGCTGTGTGCTGATTATTGAGCTGAATCATTATTGGAAAAAGGCTTAACTAATGATTTGTAAAGTTGTTATTGATCAATAACACATAACTTATAAAGCCATTAAGTCAAATCCTAACACAAACACCTCTGGTCTCCGCTGAATTTGACATCAAATTCAATAGAAGTGACGGACACGAATAAACTGCTTAACAAGGCTGGCATCTATTTGATAATGAGCCCCCTCCTAACATCCCGAATGAGGCTGTACATGATACAACTGCCAGACAACCTGCGACTCTTCTCTTTTTATTTTTGCCAAGATTGCACATCAGAAGTTGTAAAGGCACTCAAATCTATTGATATTAAGAAAACTGAAAGAAATCATTCCTGCTCTTATATCAATCTTTCATTGGCGAGTAACATGATTTCAAAGCTCTGGAAAGCAGCCGACGTTACTCCTTTACACAGAGAACCATCCCTGTTGGATAACTCTCAGTCTTGGAAAACCTGGTAAACTCAGAGTTGAAAGATTTTCTTTGTAATAATTCTGTTTAATCTAAATTCCAGTCTGGTTTTAGACCCAAGAATAGCACAAGTACTGTGGTAAAAAAAGGTAGGTAATATTCTTGGACAAGAAACATCGCTGTGGTTCACTTTTTATTGACTTGATCGAAAGCCTCCAACACTGACCATCTGCTGTTGCAAAGACTGGAAACGGTTGCTTTGAGTGTTGAAGCACAGGATTGGTTCCAAAACTACCTTTCTGACAGAACGCAGTGTGTAGCACAGGAAGGTTTGAAATCAGAGTTTCGAAGGCTTACAAAAGTGAGCCCTGAGTTCCCCAGGGCTCAATTTTAGGGCCGGTCATTTTTACACTGTATACATGTATAAATTATATAGGGAAGACTGTTGACTCAGCAAATCTCTTTATCTATGCTGATGACACAATTATTTATTACAGCAGATCTAATATTGAGAAGGCTTTTCAGGATTTACAGCTGGCTTTTGATGCTGTTAAGAGACAACTTTCTGAACTGAATCTTTTTTTCTTCTCACTTTCACTCTTTTTTTGTTTTCACTTCTCTGAAAGCAGACAGATGGAGTCACTTGCAGATTTTAACTCTAGCAGGCCAGCACATTGATAGGGTTCCCTCCTACTGTATACGTACCTTGGGATTTGGTTGGATGAAAAGCTACCTTTTAAACATTGGTAGCATTGAAAACTGAAGAACCTGAAGTCGCAGCTGGGTTTTTATTTTAGGAACAAAGCTTGTTTTTCAATGTCAGTTAGAAAGGATCTCGTTCAGAGCATTGTTCTATCTGTGTTGGATTATGGTGAAAGCGTTTATATACAGGCCTCAGCAAGTATCTTAACAGCTCTCACCACAGTGTACCATGGTGCTTTAAGATGTATAACGAATGCTCGATCACTTCACTCATCACTGTGAATTTTATGCCTTGGTGCAATGGACTTCTCTCTCCACCAGGAGGGTAAAGCACTGGCACACCTTCATGTGCAAAGTTTTGTTAGGGCAACTTCCTTTGTATCTCTGTTCCATATTGACCAGATCAGTCAGTCAATATCATCTTCACTCATAGTCACTGCTGTCATTATCTGTCCTGAAGGCTGGAACTGAGATCGGGAAAAGATCCTTTTCACATAGTGTCCCTTCGTCCCGGAACACGCTTCAAAAGATGTTCAAGTTAGAGAAGCTAGTGACCTTGCCTGTTGTTAATAATTGAAATGTTGTTGATAGCTGCAGTTGTTTTTAATCCTCAAACGCATTGCTCACATTTGTCTTGTATCTGTATTTGGATCTTTGAAGCATGTTATGCACGCTACATCCTGTGGTCCTTGTGATCCTCTGTGGCTCAGTGGGTAGAGCATGGTGCTAAGGTTGTGGGTTTGATTCCCACTGGGACCATATATACTGAAATGTATGCACTCACTGCAATGTAAGTTGCTTTGGATAAAAGCGTCAGCTAAATGGCATTTATTATTATATTGCCTTCTTGCCAGGTCAAGTCTAATCTAACCTCAATGGGTCTTTCCTGGTTAAATACAAATAAAATAAAAAACATAACTTTCTACAAATGCATGCTTAGCAAATACTGGCAGACATTGTAGACTGGAATATGTAAAAAAAAAAAACTATTTCCTAACATAGAGACCCGCAGACCTCAAATCAAATCAAATCAAATTAAATTGAAATGCATTGCCCTCTTGTTCCGTGATCAACAACAACAGTCGGCATCAATAAACAAGTCAACACTAAAAAGACATTTTAAAAAAAGTGACAATAGAAGAAAAGTGACAATAAAAGCAATCAACCCACCTAAGTCAGTGTTCGACCGACCAGTCAGGGGGCGTACTTACTCTCTTATATGACACACAACAAGAAACTATTGAGGTATTCTGGAAAGGGGGGAATCTAAATGCGAAATAGTGAAGTTTGTAGGCTCTGAGAGTTTCTGGGATGAACACAGAGAATAGTACTGGTTGCTCAGGATATCAAAGCCTGTTTATCAACCATTCCACGTTGGTGGGAATTTGCACAAAGCAAACAGGGCTCTGTCAGTCCTGCCCCAAAATATACACAGCAAGTGTTCA
>NC_139675.1:6155252-6160252 GCF_951799395.1 Argentina silus
AATGTATGCACTCACTGCAATGTAAAGCAGACACCTTTATCCAAAGCGACTTACAACAAATACATTTGTTTAAGTAAGTGAATCATCTATCCATCTATCCTATTCTTTCGGAGGGACAGTTAAGAGGTAGCCTGAAGAGTCGTGTCTTCAATCTATGGCGGAAGATTCCTTCATGATTACTTCATGCAGTATTGCAGTTCCTCACAGCTCACCACCGGCAACGTGGAGATTACTTCTCTCGCTGTGAATCAGAAGAACACACACCATTTAAAAAAATGTTTCCATCCGGCTGGAGAGAGACATTACTAATATTTACATTTTTCCTTTTTTGTTTCATGTGGCACGGGATGCGCAGCCACGCGGCTGGGAGAGATAAGCAGGATTTTGGCCCGGACAAACAGTCCCTCCGGAACAGATCTGACAGCAGCGCTCCGGGCCAGAGAAATAGGAACAAATGAGAGGCCCTATTCTGTTTGGTGTGTGTGCGTGTGTGCGTGTGTGCGTGTGTGTGTGTGTGTGTGTGTGTGTGTGTGTCTCTCGCTGTCTCTCTCTCTCTCTCTCTTTCTCCCATACACACACACACACACACACACACATACACACACACACACACACACACATACACACACACACACACAGACACGCACGCACGCACGCACGCACGCACGCACACACAATCATGCAATGAACAGTCCCAGCACATCCACCTGTCCTGTTCACAGCTTTTTAAGGTGTCGACTAATTATTTCAAAGCAAATGACTATTGAATGCTTTTCAGCACTTTGGTCCTCATTAACTCAAACAAAGGCCGTTCATTACCACTTCAGCTCTCTGAGGCACGCACACATACACACACACACACACACACACACACACACACACACACACACACACACACATAATGACAGAGATGAAGGATACTGTGGCATCAGCTATATCTCAATGTCACTCATTATCCACTCAGTGAATCTACTGATAACACTTGAGTTCTCTTTGTTGAAGCTTATTTCCGAGGTCATGCGTGTCAATGTTAAGGCAGACATAACTTAACATTTTGTAAGTGTAGGAGTATTGGTAGGTTTTAATGCTATATGGACTATATTTTAGATTGTGTTTGTGTGTAAGGATATGCACACGGTCACGGCGTTTATAAAACAAAGCATATGTACGTTTTCAATGTTTCAGTGTGGCCAGAAGGGGGCAGCAACGCGGAAAAACTACGCGTCGCACCTTTGACCTGTCACAGCTCATTATTGTAAGCCAATGGATGAGGGAGTCAGATGAGTATGGCAATGAAGACAGACATAGTGTATCGATTCCAGCTTGGTTTCTACAGCATATTGATGATTTCCACAGCCGTTGTTTCACTTTACATTTCATATCAGACAGCTGTTTCAGGATCTGTACAATGTGAAACAGACGTTAGGGAGGATTCTCTTTATGCAGTATTCCAGTTCCTCACAGCACAACCACCAGCAATGTGAAGATTACTTCTCTCGCCGCGAAGAAGAAACACACACCATTTTTAAAAAATGTTTCCATCCGCTAAAAGGGACATTGCTAATATTTAAATGTTTCCTTCTTTGTTTTACACAGCCACATGGCCACGAGAGATATGTGTGTGTGTGTGTGTGTGTGTGTGTGTGTGTGTGTGTGTGTGTGTGTGTGTGTGTGTGTGTGTGTGTGTGTGTGTGTGTGTGTGTGCGCGTGCATGAAGCAGGAAAAATGAGCAGCCGTATTCTGGCGATGGTTATTAAACGGCAAACATCCATCTCCTGCTGACAGGCGACAGAAGCGTCTCTACGCCCATGTTTGTAAAGCAGCCACAAAGGAAGTTGGAGGAATTTGAGATTTGCCTCCCCCTTTCCTCCCCTATCTCTTTCTCACTTCCCTCCCCATCTTCTCCCCTTTCTTTCTCACCCACCTCCCCATACTCCCCCTCTTTTTCTCACCCACCTACCAATCTCCTCCCCTCTCCCCTATTCATCTCCCCCGCTGTTCCACCTCCCCCTCCATCTCCTCCCATCAGTCTCACCCATCTAATCCACCCCTTTCTTCTCTCTCCCCTATTCTTCTCACCCACATTTCTTATTCCTATATCAGCCATTTTTGGTCGATAAGAACCTCAAGGACGTGCTTTACCCCAGACTAATCTACATATTAATGATCCTGGGCCCCAGTTTATTTGAGCTCAACCACAGGGCTCAATCTGCACAGAAATCATACATCTCTAAAGCAAATAAGGCTTTGTTGAATATTACACACATGTTAAACTTCAAAAGAGATAGGGTCGCTGACTAGCTCAATGACATTGATGATTTTGAGAGTTTGATTTCTGCATATGACCCTGCTACCTAATGACTATGACTATCTATTAATGACTATGACTGTGACTACCTTATTGACTATCGCCTTGTTGCACTCCAGTCTGACATTGTGAAGTGCTTTGAGACGTTGGTTAAGTCCCACATCGACTCCTCATTACCTGCCACAATGGACCCACTTTGATTTGCATATCATCCCAACAGATCCACTGACGGCGCCATTGCTCTCACCTAGACAAGAAAGATACCAATGTGTGAATGTTGCTCTTTGACTACAGTTCAGCATTCAATTCAACACCACAGTCTCCTCCAAGCTCATCACCAAGCTCAGGGACCTGGGTCTTAACACTTCCCTGTGTAACTGGATCCTGGAATTCCTGAGGGGCACACCCCTGATGGTGAGGGTAGGGAGCATCACCTCCTTCACTCTCACTCTCAACACTGGGGCCCCCCAGGGCTTTGTGCTCAGTCCCTTGTTTTACTCCCTGTTCACCCATGACTCTGTGGCCACACACAGCTCCAACACCATCATCAAGTTTGCTGATGACACCACTGTGGTTGGTGTGATCACTAACAACGATGAGATAGGGATATGGTGAAAGTCCAGGCGGACTGGTGCCAGGATAATAATCTCTCTCTCAGCATCAGCAAAAAATCATCAAAACTAAGGAGCTGATCGTGGACCCCCCCTCCTCCTCTGCTAAACTGTCACTATATCTGCCCCCTTCCCACATGCTGGTCAATCACTACTGGTCCATATGCAGTAGAATACATTCAAAACCAGGAACAGGCTGTTTACATAGTTTGGCTTTTGCTTTAACTAGACATATCTCACCTCAACATCTCCCTCTACAATTGTTGAGAGTGGAACTCGAGGCTTGTTTAAAGTCAAGAGTATAATTTTCGACAAGACAGACACAACAATATTTTCTATCCGTCCTCAATTTCATAGTAATTTCACACTTTCAGGCACACATTCCACAATTCAAAATTGCTCCCAACGTATCCACCAGGCGCTGAATTGTTGAGACGTAACTTTTTTGGATGAGATAAAAACAAACCCTGTCATATTTTTTTTTAGTTTTTTTTTGTATTTGAAGAATTTACAGGAGAATCACTGGCAGTTGGTTCCTTTGTGCTTTTGGTGTAAATGCAGTCATTATGGGGAGACAGACCTTCTGTGTGTCCTTTCTAATTCACCGTAACATTGCTTATAATGTTTGAGACTCTTTCACTCAGTATTCATCAACCACTCATCACTAAAAAGAACGAGGGATGGAGTAAATAAGAGAAAAGAGAAGGGAGTGTGTGCCATACAACCTAGTTTTGGAATGGCCGGGTAGAATATTATTGAGGGAGATTATTCCCCAAAAGCAAACAAAGGGAAGACAATTTCCTGCTTTGGGTCTCAGAAGGTAGCGTAGGGCTGGCATTTATCAGGGCAGGGATGCAGCAGACGGTGTTTGTGTGTGGTTGTTGACTTATGCATGTGCATGCGTGTGTCTGTGTGTATGTGAGTGTGTCTGTGTGTGTGTCGGTGTCTGTGTGTGTGTGTATGTGTCTGTGTTTTTCTCTCTCCTGACAACAAATTGAAAGCTCTCTGTGTATGTAATGTACTGTATATGCTGTATGTGTGTGTGTGTGTGTGTGTGTGTGTCTTTCTGAGCTAAACATGTAGTCCTCTGAAGGAACAGGGACTGAATCCTAATCAACTCAGGGTCTCCAGTTCACAGGTGCGAACGCTGTCAGAATTATGCAGCGAAGAAATTAATTTAAAGTGTATTGTGCAGCTCCTTTCTGGGACCACCATCCATTCGCCTCTTTAAAATTGAAATGATTTCTTCCAAATAAACACTGGGATTGAAAAGACCCCCAAAGAGTCTCTCTCTCCCTCTCCCTCTCTCTTTCCTTCTTTCGCCTTTTCTCTCCCTCCCTCTCTCTCTCCCTCTCTCTCTCTCTCTTTCCTACTTTCGCCTTTTCTCTCCCTCCCTCTCCCTCTCTCTCTCCCTCTCTCTCTCTCTCTCTCTTTCCTTCTTTCGCCCTTTCTCTCCCTCCCTCTCTCTCCTTCTTCTATAATAACCTACCAAGGGTGGGCCCTTTACATTTTTTCCTTAGTATCCTTTTTTTTTCCATGACTGAATTTCATTTGTTCAGATTTATATTCAAATTGCCTACAGCTGCCTGCTCGTCATGTTGATAAAAGAAGGATTTTATGTTCCTGGAGAAAGAAGAAGTTTTTCGTTATGAAAAGTTTTTATTTATTTTGCGTGGGTTTTCTCAACAAGCGTTGTTGATGCCTGATACATGTTTTCCATGCTCAGAGGAAATGGGACATAGACATCATAATTAGTAAAAAGATGTTTGGTTTGTTTATGATTTACAGATGACAGATGGATAGCTTCGAGCGCTAACCTCTGTGCTAGGGTAGTGAAAGACAAGAGGGAGAGAGGAAAAGAGACGAGAGAAGGGGGGATGAGAGAAGGAAGGAGGGAGGTGGAAATGTGGTAGATAGGCACTTGGTAGATAGGCACTTCATGTTTCCAAAAATGGCACACGTTGAATTGGCAAAAAAATAAAAATAAAATGGCTAACGAAGATTGACAAAGAAGAATGCAATAATAAAGGCAGACTCAAAGTATTTTACTGTAAATACATAGATGCCCAATTTGCTTCCAC
>NC_139675.1:6165252-6170252 GCF_951799395.1 Argentina silus
TACCGTGAAGGAGATTGCCAGCCAATAAGACCACACTAAAATGATCATGCACAAGTTAACAAAATTGCATTAATTCTTCATTTCCAACCCCTCTGGCAGGTCCTAGTCGTCCCTACGGCCAAGTGTGTAGACTAGGATGTCAGGACCAACTCAGCAAATTTCATAATTTTCTCTTCATCCTGACAATCTCCCCAGTCCCTGCCAGTGACAAACATACCCATAACTTGATGCAACTACCACTATTCTTCACACGAGAGATGGTGCGGAAACTGCATTGAATGTGCTGGATTTGCACCAAACTTAATGCTTTGTAGTAAAACCAAATAAGCACATTTCCAGCCACTTTTTTTGCTGTATCATTTGAAATGATTGTTGCAAACACAATTCTGGATATGAGATAGATTATTCTCCATTAAGGGATTCTTTTTGGCCACTTGGTTATAGACCAATTTTGTAGAGTGACAGAGATTATGAATATCCCATAATGACAAAGCCAAAACAGGTTTTTAGAAATCTTTGCTAATTTATTAAAAAATAAAAAACTGAAATGTCACATTTACAGACGTATTCAGACCCTTTACTCAGTACTTTGTTGAAGCACCTTTGGCAGCGATTACAGCCTCAAGTCTTCTTGGGTATGACGCTACAAGCTTGGCACACCTGTATTTGAGTTTCTCCCATTCTTCTCTGCAGATCTTCTCAAGCTCTGTCAGGTTGGATGGGGAGCATCGGTGCACAGCTATTTTCAGGTCTCTCCAGAGATGTTCGATCGGGTTCAAGTCCGGGCTCTGGCTGGGCCACTCAAGGACATTCAGAGACTTGTCCCAAAGCCTTGAACCTTCAACCCAATCTGAGGTCCTGAGTGCTCTGGAGCAGGTGTTCATCAAGGATCTCTCTGTACTTTGCTCTGTTCATCTTTCCCTCGATCCTGACTAGTCTCCCAGTCCCTGTCGCTGAAAAACATTTCCACAGCATGATGCTGCCACCACCATGCTTCACTGTAGGGATGGTATTGGCCAGGTGATGAGCGGTGCCTGGTTTCCTCCAGACGTGACACTTGGCATTCAGGCCAAAGAGTTCAATCTTGGTTTCATCAGACCAGAGAATCTTGTTTCTCATGGTCTGAGTCCTTTAGGTGCCTTTTGGCAAACTCCAAGCGGGCTGTCTACTGTGCTTTTTACTGAGGAGTGGCTTCCGTCTGGCCACTCACACATAGAGGTCTGATTGGTGGAGTGCTGCAGAGATGGTTGTCTGGAAGGTTCTTCCATCTCCACAGAGGAACTCTGGAGCTCTGCCAGAGTGACCATTGGGTTCTTGGTCACCTCCCTGACGATGGCCCTTCTCCCCCTATTGCTCCGTTTGGCCGTGCGGCCAGCTCTAAGAAGAGTCTGGGTGGTTCCAAACTTCTTCCATTTAAGAATGATGGAGGCTACTGTGTTCTTGGGGACCTTCAATACTGCAGAAATCTTTTGTACCCTTCCCCAGATCTGTGCCATGACACAATCCTTTCTCGGAGGTCTATGGACAATTCCTTCGACCTCATGGCCTGGTTTTTGCTCTGATATGCACTGTCAACTGTGGGACCTTATATAGACAGGTGTGTGCCATTCCATTCCAGATTGATGAGGAAAAAAATGAATTGAATCCACTTCAGAATAAGGCTGTAACATAACAAAATGTGGAAAAAGTGAAGGGGTCTGAATACTTTCTGAATGCACTGTATATAAGACACAGTGTGACCCCATTGAAACGTGACCTCTAAAATAAACAACTTTTCATACCCGCGACAACAGTGGAGACCAGTAAAACAGCAGAGAATAGGCGCCATAGCGGAGAATTGACATGATATTGACACACTACAACAAGAAGTGACACCATGATTTCCATCGAGACAGGAGTCTGATTGTAGGTTACAGAGGGATTGAGACTGGAAAGGAAAATAGTCCACTGTAGCCAGGACAGGAAAAGATAATTTCCCTTCCCATGCCATCCTTTACTCTGAATGAATTAACAGACTTCATGGCTATGGTGACAGACAGGTAAGCCTATGCAGTGCATTGTGCATCAAAGGCATCAAATGTCTGTCTGAAGATTCACAATGACAGTTGAAGTTCCAGTTTGAAGGCTTAGGGTTATCCTCTGTATCTTTGGTGGTCATTTTTTGAAGTGAGCTATGCATTGAGTCAATTTAAACGCTATAACTATATACAGTATTAAACCTATTTAGAACTTTAATTATTAAGAAACAAGAAATACCGTCATACTGTCAAACATTTACCGATATTTAGGAAATATCATCCAGCTCTACAGTATATGACATACATACACACACACACACACACACACACACACACACTCTGTGTCTCTCACACACACACTCGCACCCACACACATTCACACGCACACACACAAACACACTATGTTTTAAACATACACACACACACACACACACACACACACTCTCATGCATGGGTACTGTACCTGAATGTCCAAGGACTCTGGTGATCAATACTGAAGGACGGTGGATCCACAGCAGTGGATGTGGGAGTATAAGATCATGGTTTTATTGACAAGACAGGTGCAGACCACACAGGTGAAAAAGCAGCAGACGAGACAGGTGCCAGGTTCTGGTAAAGCGATCAGCCATTTCTCAAAGAATAATTCCTATACCTAATTTTATTTCTGGCCTTGCCCTGATTGGCTCGACTCATGAGAGTGATCAAATTCTGAGCATATTCTAACATATTTGGTGTAATATTTCAATTGCCCGGTGTATCCATATTTGGACATACTTCCAGGTCTTCACCTCCAGAATTACATCCATTGTGTTGATACATTCCACTGAATAACAGCTAAAAAGTAGCTTGTTGATATCAGTTGTGCAATGGACCCGTCTTGTTTTGGCCTTTGAAGGCCTTAGTTTCAAGGAGAATCTAGGAGTGAAACTTAATTAAAAACTTAATTCATTTCAGAATACACCTGCAAGATGATTTCATTTGTAAGATATGCGGGTGACACTCAGTGTGCCTCTCTGCTCGTTCTGCATTTTCCATTATAAGCAAAACAAGTTAACCTTGAATGTAATAGAGTTGAAAAATTGGAGTGTAAGCATGAATTATAAAATGGTGATACAGGGGCATACTAGCATCTGGCCTATCGCTACAACCCTGCCTTCTATGTCCAGCCTTTATTGCATTCAATGGCTACGGGGGCACCAAACTCCTAAGTTGACCCATGACCTCGTTTTCCCGACCTTTCAGTCCCCCCTTCACAATAGCGACAGAGCCATCAAGACAGAGGTCGGCTTCCCTGTTGCCCAAGTTCAGGGGGTAAGGGAGTCTTCATCAGCTCGGACGTGTCGGGAGCCTAACGCTTCCCCCCGGCCATCGCTCCGTCTAACTGGGCTTGGGCTCAAATCCACGACCTCAGGGCTCCAGCGTTGGTCTTCAGAGCAGCCAGTCTCAGAAGCTTGGCTTCGGTATGTGTATGTGTCAAATGATTCTGGGGTAAAATTAAGAATGAATGCAATTTTGTTAACTTGTGCATGATCATTTTAGTGTGGTCTTATTGGCTGGCTTAAGACTTCCAACCCCTCTGGCAGGTCCTTGTCGTCCTCTACGGCCAAGTCCAAGTCCCACGACAAGGACAGGTCTTGGTCTTCCACACGCCCCTGCCAAGCTGACATCCCTGAGTCTGAAATCATACAACACCTCCACACAGAATGTAGATGAGAACGCAGAACACACTTGTAACCAGCGGTAATTTTCTCTGACTACACCCTTTCATCTCCCCTCTTGGCCCTCCCCATCTCTCCCCTGTCTGGCATGTTACTGAACAAAGACCTTCACAGTGTAAATTCAACATTACTTCACAAGAGCATTGCCAAGCCGAATTAGAAAAACAGATCGAATTAATCACGCAAGCCGAATAACAACCCTTGATCAACCCATTTCATTTCAAGGAAATCCATTTCATCCATAAATCAAAGAATAAGCGACAGACATGTTAGCAACACATGATCAAATAGGTTCTGAGGCTGGTCTCTCACATCCCATTTCAGGATTCTGAATCAAATTAATTAAAGGAAAAAATTTACTCACTTCGACAAGGAAAATTCCTTGTTTCTACCTTGTTCTACGTCAGATCTGGCCTCGCCCTGATTAGGTCTTCTCATTAGAGGGATCCAAATTCAACGTATCATAACAGCTGTGTAGAGTTTCAATTAACCGGTACAGCCATATTTGTCCATACTGCCTGGAGATGACTTCAGGAATGACATCAGATCTTTTTTCATACACTCCATAAAATAACGGAAAAGAAGTAGCACGTTAGCACCAAAGGTGTACAATGGACCTTTCTTGCTTTGGCCTTGAAGGCCTTCTCAGGAGGTAATTTTAAATGCTTCGTACTTTAACTCATAGAGGATTCATACAGAATCATGAATATGACGGTGTAAATATTGGAGTGATAGCATATGAGCATCTGGCCTTTCACTGCAACCCTGCTTTCTGTGTCCAGCCTTTATTGCATTCAATGGCTGCGAGGGTACCAAACTCTTAAGTTGACCTACACCTCTTTTCCCCGAGCCTTCAATGTGCACGCACACACACACACACACACACACACACACACACCACACACACACACACACACACACACACACACACACACACACACATACAGCCAACTTCCTATTTGGGACTCATTTGATGTGCATGATAAATACATACTTGCCCCTAATCTGATATCACAGTTTTTAATTTAAATCATTGTGTCAGAGACTTTATCTCTGATACAATGGGCCCATCAGTGGGGGAAAGAGTGGGCCCATCAATGGCGGACTTAGGTCTGTCGCTCCCAGCTTGTATGAGGCTATCTGTGTTACTTAACTTATTCTAAGTCGCTTTGTATAAAAGCATCTGCTGAATGACTTAAATGTAAATGTAAATGTAAATCTGGTGGCCATTGGATGCATGTGGCCCGGTGACCAATGACCGCAG
>NC_139675.1:6177752-6180252 GCF_951799395.1 Argentina silus
AATCAATTAATTTACTACCAGGGAGAAAATAACCAGTTGTACCACAGACAGACCCAGATTAGAGTAGAATAGACCTCCACGATACTGCACTGGACTCTACTGTACTACTGTTCAATCCCTGTATGCACAGTATAACCACAAAGGACCAAACTCTAAAACAGAACGTAGAATACATTAAACCCTCTCTTTGTCATATCTCGGGATGCCTCCAGAGAGGTGAGGAGAGGGAATTGTTTAAACATCAAGGAATAGCTTTGACCAACTCGTGTTTTAGAAATATCTGGAATCTACTCTCACACCGTCTGTTGTAGTCATCACGCATTCCCTCCGCTGTTTAAATGAGGCTCTTATCTGTAAAACGGGCGGCTTTTATACACCCGGCAGCACTGAGAAGTGGGGTTTAGCGGTAATTTGATAATAGGCACGACATGTAATGCACCCTATAATAGAATAAAGTGAGGAATTTTCATCGAGACCGGAGCCGGGGGTTTTAGGTTCCAGCTGGATTGGCAAAGGAAAGGGAAAATAGCACATAGGCTGCTGAGTAGGCTCTCGCACAGAAGATTAATTTTCTCCTCTGAAACAGTTTTTCACATGGGCACAGAGCTGTTTCGAGCTGTAACAGACACACAGGACATACTGTACAAGCCTCCTGAGAGAGAGAGAGGGAGAGAGAGAGAGAGAGAGAGAGGGAGAGAGAGAGAGAGAGAGAGAGGGGGGGGGGAGAGAGAGAGAGAGAGGGAGAGAGAGAGAGAGAGAGAGAGAGAGAGCATTCCTCCTCAACCACAGGCTATTAAGAAACCTGCCCTATCCCAATTTGAACAGGCGATGGACAGCCATATGTCTGAGACTTTGTTATATCATGATGAAAGACAGAATTATGGGGAAGAGGGGTCACAGTGGGGAGACTCCCCACTGTTGCATGTGTACGCCACGTGTGGGGGGGGGGGGGGCGGTGTCATTGGCATTATTGAGGTTTAAAAAAACGTGCCCCTTTCAATGATTTCTTTGTTTCCATGGTAGCGATAAAAGCTTTGTCATGTGATGTGTGCAGTTACATGTTTTAGTTTGTAGAATTCCATGGCTGGTCTCCAACATTCTACAAAGGCACAGATAAAGAGGTGATGCACATACAGAGATCTGCTTGCTGAACTTTAAATTATTATAAACCTTGAAGTATGATATATCATTTGAAAGGTAATGTCATGGCCTTCATAAATAAATAGTCAAATATAGTTTTTAATACCACCTCTTGGGCCTCTTTCCCCTGCGCATAACAAAGATAACAGGTAAAAGAACACTCGTGCTGATATAAAGGTCATAGGTCAAAGGTTACGTGACCTGAGCATCTCAAGCAGCTTGAGCAGCTTTCCAATGATATGCGATTTGGTGCTATTTCTATGAGTAAAACCTCTTTTTTTATGAGAGAGAAATGACTTTGAGAATCTGTGACTGAAGTGGAAATCAATGGCGGGATGGAGGGATGAAAAAAGAGTGATAACACACAAAGCTATGAGTGGTGCAATGCTATCACACATTTTCCAACTCTAGGGGGGCATAGATCTTCCAAAAAATCCCTATGAGACATCGTACCTCCAAATTATACTGCCAGAATTTGAAGGTCTGGCTCATGGATGAACGGATTTGGCTGCCAATTTTGAGCAACTCTCTCTCTCTCTCTTCAGCCCTAAACTGACTAAATTATTTGAAGTAGAGATACCTTATTAAAACCCCTTTCTCTCTGTTTCTGCCTCAGTCCTACTGGGTATTCCACCTGTGTCCCACTACATGCTGGGGCCTGGTTCACTGTTACCAGGAGAGCATGAATGTGATCCTACCTATCTGTCACTGGATGGTAGTGTGTGTGTGTGTGTGTGTGTGTGTGTGTGTGTGTGTGTGTGTGTGTGTGTGTGTGTGTGTGTGTACGTGTGTATGCGTGTGTGTTTGCACGTGTGTGTGTGTGTGTGTGTTTGCACATGTGTGTGTGCGTGTGTATGTGTGTGTGTTTGCACATTTGTGTGTGCGTGTGTGTATGCACGCTTGTGTGGCCAACTTTTCAAGTGCGTCACCTCTGTCTTTCCCTCTCTCTCTCTCTCTCTCTCCATTTCTCTATTCAGGTGATTCCTGTAGAATCTTTGATGGTATAATTTCCCTTACCTCTCTTTCCTCCCTCTTTTCTTTTCCTCTCCCATCAACTCTCTCTATTCTTAGGACGGTTTCAGATTGTTCTCTTTGTCCCTATAATTTTCTTCTATTCTCTTTTTCCTCTTCCTGTCCTCCCTCACTTTGTTTTGACTCTCCGATTCAAGTTGCTGTCTGTGTGCTTGTGTGCTTGTGTGCTTGTGTGCTTGTGTGTGTGTGTGTGTGTGTGTGTGTGTGTGTGTGTGTGTGTGTGTGTGTGTGTGTGTCGTGGTGGATACGTGTTACCTGTAGAGGTCATGTCAATGCGTCACAGAGGTCCCAGAGTAGACAGAAGGAAGGATCTTATTGTTAATTTCTC
>NC_139675.1:6190252-6197752 GCF_951799395.1 Argentina silus
ATATTAGTTAATATAATATTACACCAACACACACACACACACACACACACACACACACACACACACACACACAAGCAATGCATGTACCGTGTTTGTGCAAAGTGTTGCTGTGATGCAATAGAGCTGGCCCTACCTGAAGAGAGTGCACCGATTTCATGGTAACAGTGGCAGAGGGAGCATGGCTCCATCTGGCTAAAAATGCTCTCGCGAGTCACCAGTTTAACCAGTTTCAGCATCATGGCAGATGAAACAAAAGATGTAAAAAAAAGAAAAAAAAAAAAAGAAAAAGATTTCTCTAGTAAGGTAGTAAAAAGTCATGTTCTAGAATACAAAAACAACTTTGTAGGCCAAGCATATGACGGTGCTGCCATCATGAGTGGTAAGGCTAGAGTCAAAGAGCAAGCGGAATATGCCTTTTACATCCATTGAAATGCCCACTGTCTAAATTTAGTTTTAGCAAATACAGTCAAAGCTGTCCCGGAGGCAGAAGAGTTCTTCTCCTTAGTAGAAAAACTATGCGTTCACATGTGGGTCATATGTCCATCCTAAATGGCTAACTATACAAAGAGAGATGTACGAAGGTGCACCAAGAGAACTCCAGTGATTAAGTGACACTCGATGGGCATGTTGATTTATGACCCTATGTAGCATTATGGATAGATTGCCTGCCCTTAAGCGAGTACTGCAAGAGAGAGCCCAAGAACACAACGGTGAAAGATCTATTGAAGCTCGAGGTCTGCTGGCACAGATTACACTCCGTAAAGTGTTTTCAGAAACAAAGCTAAATCATTTGACTTTTCAAAAGCTGTTGATTTAGTTGAAGCTTTGGTTCAGACAATGACTTCAGGCAGGAGTCATTTTTTGATAACTTGTGGGATGAAGTGTTTCTGAGCAATGTGATACTGCAATACAGCCAGCTGCAAATCGACAAAATAGGCTAAGCTCTAAACTCGGTGAACACTGTGTACTGACTACTGTTGGTCAGAGAGAGTCAGAACCAGATAAAGACGGGTTTCCTACAGCCTTTTTCTACCCCGTCATTGATCAGATGCTCAATGAGCTTCACAGACGGTTTTCAAAGACAAACTGTGCCATAATCAATAGCATCCAAGCTCTAAACCCCAAAATTGATGCATTTCTGAAAGAGACAACTCTATTTTCATTTGCTCGATTGTATGATTCAAATATTGATGACTTGGGGGCATGAACTACATCGAATTTTAGAAAAGAAAATACAGACTGGGATGCAGAGACCCTCTAGTACGGTAGAGCTGGTACTGCTCATTGAGCCGTATAAAGAAGTGTTTTTTGAACTCTTCAGACTCTTCAGACAAATAGCAGTCGCGGTCCCACTGAGAACTGCTGCTTGTGAGCTGAGTTTTTCTACGCCGAAGCTGGTGACAACTTACCTCAGGTCCACCATAACCGATGAGAGACTGAGCAGTCTGGGTGTACGAAGTATTGAGTCTAGGAGGGCAAAGGCTTTGAATCTTGACTCATTTGTTGATCGGTTTGCCAGAAATCACCAACACTGCCTAAAACACAGACTAGGATGAAGAGACCCTCTAGTACGGGAGAGCTTCTGCTGTTCATTGAGCCTTACAAAGAAGTGTTGCAGCAAAACATGTGCTGTAACTTGAGCTGAAGCTAACAGGAATGTGTTTTATTTTGTTTTCAATATTGTAATTTAATAAAATTGTACCTGTAACAGTCAGTTATTGAAACAAATACTGCTACTGAAACAAATAACTGTAACTGTAAGTTACTGAAACAAATACTGTAACTGAATCATGGTATTTTATGTTGGGTTTTTTGTGCACTGTTACTTCATATACTGAACTAAACATGTTGAAAGCTTGAACACTGTCTTTGTCTCTTTTGTCCTGGGTCGAATGTGCCCCTCTGACAAAACAACTGGCCCCAGCCTGCCCCCCCCCCCCCCCCCCCCCCCCCGATCGTAAAATTGGTGTAGAACCGTCACTGTTGGCGGTGAGGTTTTTTACGACGGTGGAGGGCTTACTTTATCTCATCATTAGATCCGACAGCACCGGTGAGCTGACAATATGATGATTTCCTTGATGAGGAGAAACGATGCATGGTGATTAGGTGACATCACTTAGATATGATAGGTGACAGTAATGGGGAGGTGATTATTATGAGTAATGTTGGGAAAAACTGATTGTGTGTTTCTGTGTGTGTATTTGTGTCTTTCTGTGCGTGCATGTGTGAGTCTTTGGAGTGTCTGTGCGCGCGAGTGTGTGTGTGTGTGTGTGTGTCATTACGGACGCTCTCATGAATAAACATTTTACAAACTACATTGACTGATCTGAGCCGAGGCAATGGTGTCATAATCTGAACACTGCAAAAACAAAATGTTCTACAGGGACTTTCTGTCAGCACAAAGTGTTGGCGTGTCTGGGGTTATTCAGACTTCCTCTCAAGGTTACAGAGCCACTCGTGATGAAATAATTCATACAAATGAATATAACCGCTTACAAATTCCACTTACAAGTCTTCAAAAGCCTAAGAAGAGATATGGGGACAATATTTATGTTATTTGTCCTTTATCTGTGAAGGTGAGTCTCATTGAGATATGACTCCATGGGAATTTAGTATTGCGTCACAGTTGTACAATGGTTGTGAGAGTATTGTTTTGGAACGTTTTTTTAAAATGTCAAAATGCAAACGCTGGCATTGACATTCTTAATTGATGGTTGTGGTTAGTCACAAGTCTAACATCGATGTAACGTGAACCACCTAACCAAATTAATATCACATTCTACTCTGAAATGTTTGGTTTTAAAGTTGTCTCACAGTTATTTTTCAATTGTCTCTCTATGGTTGGCACAAGATAGTGAATCTACATCCTTTTTACGTTAATACAATGTTTGGATTTAGATAATGCAACATTGTTTTTTTGTAAAAGGCCCTTGTGGGGGAATCTCCTCTTTGAGGAAGCCCTGGCCGGCAGGCCAAGAATTACAGACATACAGTAGGAGTTGTAGGAGAGAGTGGGTGTTGACTATGATGTCTTATAAGACTATAAAGTCTACCGTTACGCGATAGTATTTGATCATGGGAAAATCCTAGTCATACGCTGTTGTTGAGTAAACCGAACTGTATAAGGTTTCATATTACTATCTGGATGAAGGAGGAGACGTGGTTCGGGAAGGCAAAGGCTTTTTAACTAAACATAATATTCCCATTTCCTTCATTCAAAAATGAATAAAATGTTGGCTTATGATTAAACTTTTTTAAATGTCCTATACTCACTGAAAACTGGCAAGAGAGAGAGAGAGAGAGAGAGAGAGAGAGAGACAGAGAGAGAGAGAGAGAGACAGAGAGAGAGAGAGAGAGAGAGACAGAGAGAGAGAGAGAGAGAGAGAGAGTAAAGATCCTTGCTGATTGTCCTCCCTTACATGTATGTCTTTCCTCCTCTCATTCCCTCGTTCCTTTGAGCGAAACGACAGAAATCAGAGGGAGAAATGTCACTCTGCCAGCAATAGGGCTCCCTCTTTCATCTCAGCTCAGATCAGCCAGATCTCTAGAGGAAAAGACATAAGTCTTAAAAGCCCTCGTACCCCCCCACCCCCCTCCCCCTTCCTCCCTCCCCCCACCCTCCTTTGGAACCATCACATCTCTCCCCCTGTCACGGCAGCGCCGGGCGGCGAGAACGGTCAGCGCTGGAATCACTCAAAATCTCAAATCTACATGGCAATACATCAACGGCTCTGATCTGAAATATGACTTTGTGTGGAAAAGAGGGGGGATGAATTATTTTCCGTTTTAGCAGATGGATGGACAGATTATGATCCCCCACGCTTTTTTAAAAGAAAGGTGGAGGATAAAGTAGCGAGAGAAAGAGTCATGCTCGTCCCTTTTTCATCCCTCGATTCCAGGTTTCTATCCCCCTTTAAACACACAGCCATCGCTCTCTCCATCCCCCCCCCCCCCCCCCCCCCCCCCCCGCTGCTTGGCTTCTCCTGATGTTCTGACTCAATTGGGAGACAAAATTGTCTGAGAGGAAAGCAGGAATGTTTTTCATATAAATACGACCCGTCACCACCCGGATTCTGTGTGTGTGTGTGTGTGTGTGTGTGTGTGTGTGTGTGTGTGTTGGAGCGAGAGGGATGACTGGGATCTGGGGTTCAATCCAATGCTCAAGCCATAACCTCACCCCATTATAGAAAATGAAAGAATGAAAAATGAACTGTGTGAGAACCTGTAGACAAATGGTAAAACTATTTTGGCTTTTTTAATGTTTTCACACACACACACACACACACACACACACACACACACACACACACACACACAATTATTTATGTTAATGACCTATGTAACATTGTTGACATCTGTTTTAAGACATTTTATGCCCTTTGCAACGATTGTTTTACCAAGCAAATCTGTCCATTGATATATGTTGTACAGTCTGTGGTGTCTCTTGTGTATTTATAACTCCATGTGTGCTGCCATCGTGACCTGGGCTCACAAGCAAAAATAGACGCAAATCTCAATGTGACTTATCTGGATAAATAAAGATAAAAAAATAAATAATAATAATTACACTTTTTTCTCATTACTGAGGGATAAAAAAAGACATGTCAAATATGTAGGGAGAAATGTCACAGGCCTTTGTAGCAAGTCATGGAGATGACTGACGCTCCTCACTTTGATCTGCTAAAGAAGTATAATTGGCCAGGTGTAACTTCAGAGCAGACGTGAAGAGCAGCTTGCTGAAGTCGTTCATCTGAGTTCAAGTCGAGTACTTCAGAAGTAATGCTGTGTATGACTTATCCGTCATCTTATCTATGGCTATTATTGAGATAGTGTAATATGTGTCTGCTTAAATACATTCGTTTTTTTTGGCGTAATCCATGTAATGAAGGTGGTTGAGAGACCTTGCTAATGCCTAGTGTTTGCTAACAGCAATGCTAATAACACATACACACTCTCACACACATACCGTGTATTATGTTTGCTAATGCCTAGCGTTTGCTAATGCCTAGCTTGCGTTTCTGAATCCTAGCGTATGCTATTGCCTAGCTTACATTTGCCAATGCAGAGCGTAATGCCTAGCGATTGCTAATGCCTAGCTACCCAGGTTCGAACCTCATTGGTCACACAAATACGACTGTATCTTGGAAAGAGTTCACGAATGTGCTGTGTTGCTCATGGGAGTTTAAAACAGTAAAAGCAGAGAGGACTGTAGAGGCTAATACACAGAAAATAAAAGAAGAAGAGCACTCAAAAGAGCACTCTCAAGTTAATATGACTCAGTTACGCAGTTATCCATTTTGAGTGAGTATCCAAATGATCCCGCTGGTGTTTCTGATTACCTTATTAAAAGCACCAAGATGATATCTAAGAATACCATGGTGGACCAGCTGTTTTGTTTTTCTCCACCTCCGCTCAGACTTTCTGCAAATTCTCTTCAATTAATGTATTTCCTAATTCTCCCCATGGAGCCTTTCTGTTTGACTGATGCTACAGAGTGGATCGTTGCCCTTAATGTGGTGTCGAGGCTGGTTACTAAGTCATTATGATAGGTCATCATCACAGGGGGGGGGGGGGGGGGGGGCTTTAGCACCATATCGTGATATTCTAAAGAGGTAAAATCATCGAAGGTAACGCCCCTGCAACTCATAGCTCCAGTAGATGTGGTCGCTGTCCCTCCACCTTTTCCCCCACTTCAGTATTCCAAGTCAGTCCACTATGCAGCTCTCAATGTTGTTCGAACCTCTTCGGTTTGGGTGTAACTCACGCGTGGCTGCCATTTTTGGAGCTATTGTAGAAAGAAACGTGTGCCTGCATGTGAGTGTATTTACGTCTGTGTGTGTGTGTGTGTGTGCGTGCGTGTGTGTGGGCGTGTGTGTGGGTAGTCACCCGCTTCATTTTAGTGCGCGCTTTTTCGTCCTCTGTTTCTGTCATTTTCAAAGATTATCGAAGTGTATGTACAGTATCAGTGTGAGAGTGTGTACGTGCGTGTGTGGATCCGTTGTGTGTGAGAGAGAGTGTGTACAGTATCAGTGTGAGAGTGTGTACGTGCGTGTGTGGATCCGTTGTGTGTGAGAAAGAGAGTGTGTGGAGGCACAGGGGACTGTTATTTGTGAAGTTACAGTTGACTCGTCAGAACAGATAAAAATTAATGACATTCCCCGCTTACCCTGAGCACTCCAGCAGTGGGTTGACGAGCCACGAGTGGCCACACACATCTCCTAGGAGACTTTGTTTCAATTAACATGTTTATTAAGGACTGGGAGAAGGAGAGTGTGTGTATGTGTGTGTGTCAGAGTAGAGGAAGATGAGAGTGTGTCTGAGGGATAGAGAGAGTCTGGGGGTGTGTGTGTGTGTGTGTGTGTGTGTGTGTGTGTCTGTGTGTGCGTGGGTGTGTGTGTGTGTGCGTGCGTGCATGCGTGCGCGTGCGTGCTTGTTTGCGTGTGTGTGCGTGCGTGTTGAGTGGAATAAGTAGGTGAGTTGTTAACTAAGTTGAGTTAGACACAAGTGCAGACACCCGCACGTATACACAAACAACTGTGTTAATTTATTTCCTCTCTCCTCTCTCTCTCTCTGTGGGTAAGCGAGAGGAAGCAGGATATGCTAATCCTGCCAGGAGCCTATTGAGTGAGAATGAACCTAGGGGCACAAATTAAACCCGGCTTAATTGTGCCAGAGGAGACGCATTTTCTTTCCTATCTGAACTCCTTATGCAGTGCACTGACTTATTCTGCATCCCATCACCTCGAATGAGACTCTTCCTGATTCCATTATGCCGGCATGGGTTGGGTCTACTTCCTGATTAACCCGGTACAGAACAGGTATTGCTTTTGAAATTGCTTAGACTGGTAGTCTAATGCACTCAAATTAAATGGTGATGAATTTTCTAGTAAGGGAGTAACCCCATTGAGACCGGGCTTTCCTAGTTCGGAAAGCCTAGGGAAATCCTTTTCAGAAAGTAGCTACATAGGGGTGGAAACCTGTTTGAAATTAGTGAAATCTCACCACACGTCAAACCAATCAAATACCTTGCTTGGGCGGAGCTCCGAAAAAACTGAATTCAGTTATTCCTTCAGTTTTTGTTCTATTTTCTTCAATGTTGCAACCTAGAATAGGCAACAATTCTCTGCAAAATAGTCCTACCCGGTCGGAAAAGACGACGCACATAAGCAACAAGCAACCATCTAGGGGCATGTGTGGGGAGGCTTCTTGGAATGTAGCATCCAATGAAATTGTGAGCTCTTTTTTACATCACTCCGTCCAGGTTCAATTATAGAAAGAGGCGGAGATAGAGAGAGAAAGAGAAAGAGAAAGAAAAGGAGTTGGAGGAGAGAGAGAGAGAGAGAGAGAGAGAGGGAGGAGGGAGTGGGTGCCCAGCCTCTCTGTGCTGACAGCTTTGATTAGTGCCAGGTCCAGACAGGCAGATTGATGGACGCCTTCGAGAAGAGGTGGGCGGTGGAAGGACCCTATAACCGCAACCTCCCTCAAGGAATGCTGACACAC
>NC_139675.1:6202752-6212752 GCF_951799395.1 Argentina silus
GCTGTTAAAATGATTTTTGTTTGGCCTGTCAGTTTTTTCACAGAAACATTTTACACAAATTATAAGTCTTTACAACTGTATGTCCTCAATGTCAGCAATTTATTTTATTGATGTAGACTTTCAGATATGCACAGCAGTCTAACTGAGCCAATTTCAATTGATAGAAACCATAACATAAATTAGATTATACACAATTTGCAATGCATCACATCGCAAATGAGCTTACCAGTGATCGAAATAATTGAATAAAATGTCTTTGGTCTGACAGACTTTACATGGACACCCAGAATGCATTGAATGATGACAAATGTAAACAAACATGGATCAATCAATCAGTTTTATTTGTATAGCACTTTTTACATAGACAAATGTCACAAAGTGCTTCACAACTAAATAATACCAAACAACATAAACAATATCTAACACCAAATCATAGACCCCCAGGAGTAAGCCAAGGAAAAAACTCCCCAGAGGGGAGAAAAATATAGGGCACAGTGGCAAGGAAAAACTCCCTCAGAGGAAGAAACCTTGAGAGGAACCAGACTCTAGCTTTCTCATGGGACCCGGGTGGGGCGGCAAGGACCAGGATATAGGGTGGAGTAGACGAATTTGGGAACTGAAGTCTAGGTTTGAGGGGCTCAGAGCCCCTAGAACAGATAGGTTCAAAAAGAAGAAGACACAAGATCAGAGGCTGTTGCAAACTGATACATTAAACAGTAAAAGAGAATCAGCATAAATCAGGTGGCCTGAGGCCCCCGGCACATCTAAAATACATCTAAAGGACAAGGCCAGCGCCCGCTTACACTGCATCCACTCTGAGGAGGAACATCAGAGGAACATCAGACGGGGGGGGGGGGGGGGGTTATGATGGGAAACAGGATACGAACCCGGGTTAGGGATTGAGTAACCACCCAGCAATTATGTAGTAAACAAAAGTGTTAAACAAACCAGAATATGTTTTATATTTTAGATTCTTCAAAGTAGCCACCTTTTGCTTTGATGACAGCTTTGCACACTCTTGGCAAGGTGTGTCCAAACTTTTGACTGGTACTGTATGTGTTTGTTACATGTATTGCAATACTCGGAATACATGATTTGTCACGAGTATTTGAAAACATGTGAATAACACAGAATTTATCACCACACGAACCTGTCATTGACTTTCTATGGACACAACTTGCAGGTGCTGGCACCTACAATCATTTCACTTCAGTCAGACAAGCACGTCATCACCGACACACAGAGCCATTCAGTGTTGTTTTGTTGTTAAGCAAAAAATAAACCGAATCGTAGAAATGTCTTCCAGAAAGAGACAACTCACAGATGCTGAAGTTCTGTACATATTTTATTATTCTGACAACGAGTTGGAGTATTCAAGTGAGGATGACAGTGACAGTGACAGTGAGGAGGAGGAGCTGCTGCTGCTGCCCCCCCCCCCAACCCTGAACCTGAGGGGCTCATACCCAGGTCCCATTGTAACACACCTGTGAGTGACACCATGCTTTCAGGAGTACCACACTCTCAAGCGCTACTGAGCACCTGGAGAAAAAAAAAAGAGCACAGACAAATTATTTACGACACTTACTCTAGTTACATGCACTTCAATTTTAGTCAAATTGTCAGTTATTGTATTTATTTTCTGAAATCTGTTCCACTGACCTGAGTCTTCATTGTTTATTGTTCATTTTCACAAATCTAGACAACTGGCCGGAGTTTATATGTTGTTTTTTTAACAAACGGCTAGCTTCATTTCCAAATAAATGTTAAGTCTTATTGGCCACAGTGAGTCTTGATGCTTTTTATTGTACGTGCCCTGGTAAGAAACACTAGGCCAACAGTTAATTACATAGTCTCTCACAATTAGGTAATAGTAAGAGTGTGATTCATAGGACTGACTGCTTCAACTGCTGAAGTAGTTACTGACTGACTGACTTACTAACTAACTAACTTGACAGGTGACTTGACATGACTCGGAGTGAGGGGATGACTTGTTCTCCTTCAACCATTTACAGTTCGAACATTTGTTGTTCAACCATCAGCCATTACATGGATATTGAAATGTACAAAATATTGAAATTTGTATTAGGAATTTATAGTTGTCATTAAAAACATTTGTGAAATAATGTTGTTGCATGAGCAATAATCAAAATCAGCTGGTGTGATAATATTTGATATGTGCTCTTGGAAAGTTACTGGACAAACATAACGTTGAAGTCAGCCAGACATTGACATCAAAGCAAATGCAAACACACAACCTAGCTAACACACAACCTAGCTAACGTTACTTACCCTTTTATTATACAGATTAGCCTTTGTAGTGACGGCGCGGGAACTGTCGTCTTTGGGTAGAATAAATTCGTCGGATATCCAATACAATTTAACAATTTAAGATAAAGTTAAGCGATACAAGCCAGACCAAGGAAGGAGGCTATGATATCAGAAACACAGCGCACCTGGCAGACGCGTTACTGGGGCAACAGTACAATTCAGAACAGCTGCGCACTCTGATATCACTTATGTACTGAACTCACTGGGGCGGCTGTCGGAAATGTTTCCAATTTACGTGGGAAAAGGTTAAGAGCCACGGCATTTTTTCACTTTTCTCCTCCGGCCACAGTTACGTTCGCTCAGGCCCTAGTCCGCACAATTCTCTGTCCGTCGTTTATGTGGTAGCTAGCCATTATCAAAAACCGTTGATGTTGCTCGCTGAGTGGCAACGTTCGTTGCAATTTCCACTCTCACCGCCGCGGGTTCGCATGTCTTATCCCCGTCCTTCGAGGGAGTCCGACAGCCGCCTCGTCGCCAGTATTACGGCTGGGTCCAACAGGAAAGAACAGAAGAGACGGAATGGATATGTTTTACTGTTTACGGAGGAATAGGGTTGGCATTACAGCAGGTTCGTCTGAACGCAGAACAGTATGAAAAGTAAGTGAGACCCTCCAGGCACGCCCCTTCAACTAACACCCGGGTACTGAGACAAACTTAACCACAACAAAACGCAGTGCACAACACTTCCCCACACCTCACAATGACAGTGATAATACATGATAATACATAGCATCACTCGAGGGTTTATATGCTAGCTAGTAACCTTAATGACAATTTTATTCAGCAATTTGATTTGTATAATTGTTTTCCATTCCCAAAGCCTCTGGCATTCAGCATCAACATCAGGGAGACTGGGTATCAATGTGAACCAGAGATGAGCCGGTACAGAGATGTGACGTTGGTTGTCAGACAGATCCGGAAATGCTAGGATGGAGAAATGCAGGTACACAGCTGAATCGAGTGGCGTTGTAGTGCAAAAGGAGCCCAGGTGTATTTGCTCTGCATGTAATCAATTTATATATCAGAAGACCCACTATCAATATACAGCTGTGATTGTCAATGCTGCCCTTACAGTTTTTGTTTGTTTTTAAAGCAGGTTTTTGTATATTGTCATCAGTGTTGAAGAGAGCACTGAGTTAGGAATACAAATGCAATATTACTGATTCACAGGTGAAGCACTGTAGATCACATCATTTCAATTATTTCCCCATTTCAATTAGCAAAGCTTCCCAAAGCCAACACATGGACCAGAAGTCTTGGGGTTGGCATGAACGTGCCTGCAGTTCGGCTCCTAACATCAACACCCTGCCAAGGTAGGACGTCCTACCCTCTACGCTTGTCTGGAGTTCTCACCAATAAGCACAAGAGCAACTCAAGGCATCAACTGAGCATCTTCACGGTCCGCAATCCAGCAGGTTCTTCGTATCAACTAAGCATCTCTGCCATTGATGAAACGGTTTCTACAGTAGAAAAGCAAGTTAAGCAACTGTGCATATAATACATAAATATTAAGAAATATTAAACCTTATTTAATTGTGAGGGACAATTGTATCCATTTAGGTTCAACTTTATATCCTGGGTGGGTTCCTTGTATTGTACTGTAATGCCATAACCACTACAAAGTAGTCTGAAACTATTGTGTCTAATGTGAGTTTTATGTTTTAGGAGTGACTCATTTAATTAATTTGTGTTCTTTCTTGTTTTGTTTTGTTTTTCATTACACAGAAAGCCTGCCTAAGCCATTGCCAAGTACATCATTTCTAAGACTTGCCTCCTGGAACTGTCCCAGCACTGCCCCACCTGCGCAAGGTTGTGTGAAGTAACCACCTATTCACAAGGGATCTTCCTGTCTGTGGAGCAGAAGTGCCTCCATTGCGGGTCCAGCAGGCAGTGGAGTAGCCAGCCCCTAATAGGCAGCGACCCTGCTGGCCACCTGCACCTCTCTACTTTACAGGGTGATCTTTCGTTCAGACAAAAGGCAAGTTAGATGGCTCACACGTGTCATTGTATACAGGTGTTACATACCATATGTCCCTTACATATTTCTCCAGGTGTGGTGCAGAGGCGACCGAATTCAAACATCCAAGCCAAATTTATCAATTGAGACCAGTTACAGTTATGGTTCTCCTTGTAGCTCCAATGTGTGGTGTGATTTGTTAAAGCTGGCTGACCTACTGACCTTAACATGACTGATAACATCTTTAAAGCAATTATTACATTTTTGCAGATGCTGAACACACGTGAAGACAATTGCACGTGAAGACAATTTCTCACCAGGCTGTCATCCTTCAGTCCATGAAACAGAGGCATGAAGATGTGTCCTATTCAATGATGGAGGTCGACACCCAGCGAGTCATAGACATTCAGCTTGTACAGGTCAGTGTTTCATAATGCATGAAATCAAACTGTAATATGAATTAGACTCTTGATGACGATGGGGACTACCATGCTCTTATTCTAACTTTCTTAGTTAGATGGTTGCAGTACAGAATATTGATGAAGATGAAGCCCACACCCACTGAGTTCTCATTTCCCTGACAAACAGTACACAGTAAAAACTATATATTTGACATCTTGATCTGAAAAAAAACACAGGCAAAATGTAATAAAATTTAATTTTCAATAACATAAAAGCAACTTTAGTGGGCCTTTAATGATTGAACAGAAAGACTTAAAAGTGGGAAAATGAGTGTATCATCAAAAGAGAAAATCTGGCAAAGAATCACCAAATGAATAAATGTCTCCTATGAAAAACAAATAAAAAACAACGGTTGCTGATTAAAAATGAGAAGATAAACAAAATGGCAGTGGTGGGGACTGGAGACTGAAACCCTATGGTTAATGTTTGCCACTTACCTCTGCTCGATCACATTTAACAATGAGTGTCATTTGTATTTTGTGGTAAAGTTGTGATTTATGTAAAACAATCAACTATAATGAAGACATGGTTGGCATAAATCATGTTTATCTTGAACAAATTGAAATGAAACAAGGTTTCCATGACTTGATGTGTATTGTTTTGAGCTGAAACACAAATCAAGACGAATGTAACTATTTTTGTCATTGGCTATGAAGTACATCTCTCAAAAGTGCAACATAATGCTTGTGTGCATAAGTGTGTGCATGCATGAACAGGTGTGAGAGCAAATTACAGATGAAGGTTGTGTGACAAGAGTGTTTAGTATAGTGTCTGTTTTCACCTACAATTTCCACCCTTTCATGACTCAGGATCCAAACATTGGATCAGGAACATACATGTACTCAATGAAAATGTGTTATTTTACATGTTCTTCACAGAAAATAAGCCAAGGCCCTGGAGTTTCAGGTAAAAAAAAAACAAAAAAACATTTTTCTTTGTGTAAAATGTTTAAATTTTGAACACCACGCAAGGGTTATGCTTGCCACCCACCAAGTTCGCTCACCATCTGAAGCACTTAGATAATAACCCTAACCCTAAACCACATCCCTAAACCACATCCCTGGCCCCGTCTGGCCTCATAAGGACCGGGGGTGTAGAGTAGGCTAAAAGCCCACGTTTTAACCACTGAATAGGCCTGGAGTAAACCCTTTTGAAGCCCAGGAGTGACTGTAGAAAAGCATTTGGCCTTGGCCTGCACAGCGTAAGCCCCGCTGTGGAAAGCCGGCTATTGAAGCGCAGCACTCCGTTGAAAGAAAGCTGAACAAAATTAAATGAGGGCCACCAGAGTGCTCCGCCCAAGAAAGTGAGGTGCCCGCTTCCACGTCCAGTCGACCCGCCCTCTAACTCTGCCACGAAGCTCTGCCTGACAGTCTCTGAGTTGCAGTCTGGCCATCAAGCCCAGCATGTGTTTTATAACACGACCGTGATGATTACTTATTGTGTGTTTTGATAGCTTACTCCTCCGCCCCCCCCCCCCCCTCCCCCCCTTTCATCTGCAGTAAAGGAGGGATAAGGGATATGAAATTGAAAAATGACAGAACAGGAGACGGAAAGATGGGGGAGGGCAGCGTATTTATTATCAAGAGCCTTTCACCACAAGTGACGGCCTTCGTAAATGCCTCCATTTACTTCCGTCAAGACTCCTAAAAAAACCCAGGCAAATGGACCATTTAAGACTGTGACTTGTCATGTTAAAGCATGCACTTAGGACAACATGCAGACATGTATGGAAATAGAGACGGTTGAATGTCTAGAATCTTCTGTGATTTGAGCTCTGAATGCAAACCTCCCTTTTTCACATTGGGCTACTGTGAAGTTTTGATTCACAGCTCCCATACTTTCCCTCATAGGAAACAATATTGGATAACTTTTAGAAGTAGTTTCGCTTGAAGAATACATAGGTATTTCAGATGTGCAGAGTATAGATGGAGCCAAATAGATTGTGTGGAAATTCCCACAAGACAACCATACGTGGTGCCTGCAGTGCTACTCAAATATCCACACTTAACATTATTTAAAACTCCTTGCGTGCCAAGGTTTACTTTACTTACCAGAAGGCGCGTGGATTGAAGCTTTTATGGTACAACGTTAAGCGTACACAGTCATCAGAAAATCAAGACAGCTCGCCCTTTACAGAGAGCAGGCGAAAACATTGTACTGTACTGTAGATTTATTTGTTTGTCTTTAAATATCATGGTTTTCCTTGCATTTGTTGGTTGCGTCTTGCACAGCGATCAGTGACAGTGAGCTTGAATGAGGTTATTCATAGTATATAAAACTCACTCGCAAAGGTTAATCTTTAAACACATTATATTTATAGTTGCCTGTCTGTATTTTTAGTGTTATTCTTTGCCCCTGTCCAGTCTATGATGTCTCATAGTTTGCTACAAATGAATCACTTTCATATAGGTGCCATGTCTTTGCTGTGAAGTTGTGCTGAAGGTGTGCTGAACTGGATATTGACTACACACGTGTGTACTCTGTGGATGTGACGTCATTTATAAATATGGATCGCTAGAAGAACAACAAACAAAGAATGACTCAACAGAAGCAATATTTTTCTCCATTGATTTTTATTTTGAACTAGCCACTAGAATGTGCTGCCCATGACCATTCAGGGTCTTGACCATTCACCCAAGCATCAGGGATCAATAAGCCCAAGCATCAGGGGATCACAGCCCTGATAACTATTAACATTATTTTCAACACCACCCACAATACTAAACGAAAAATGAATGTAGGATTGATTAGTACAGAATACAAAGGTAACCTTGTAAATATAACTGACTTCAAATTATCCCTGGCTGTCTGTAAGGTGTTTGTGTAGTAGTGGGTATTCAGAGTATTTGCAGTGAGCCTTTGTTCACCTCAAGAGCAGTTTATTTGCCACTCAAACTGCTCCTCGTTAAAATGAGTTCATTTAGCATCACTTTGACTTCTGAATGGTCCTTGTGCACATCTGTTGCTTAAGTGTGTTCAGTGGAATCCAGTAACCTTCTTCTTAACACATCTTAGCTGCCTCATTACTAAACACAAAGTACACAGAGTGACGTCTGGAGACCTCCACATGTTGGCTGTGTAACGGAGTAAACCGTCATACCATGCAAAACATTGTAAAGAGTTTTTGAATATAACACATTGACAGACATAATTGGTGTAACTGTACGTAGCCTACTGTAAACAAAGAAAATGCACTCAAAAGTGAAGCGGCAGTGATTGATAACGAGTAAAACAGAGCATGAATCTGAAGCTATAATGACATGCAATTAAATATAATTATACATATTTGCATGAAGGTCTATACACCAGCCATTTGCTCAAGTTAATAAAGTAAAAGTGGACACAAAATTGCTTTCAGTGGCTATGCGCCTAATTGAAAACAAGGTCTAAATAGACTGAGAGGAAAAAAAAAAAAAACAATGCATTTCGACATGCAGGCATCTGTGTTTTGGAGGCTTGATGCGTGCTGGCTTCTATTTACATGTAATCGTACATTGATCGTGCACATATCTGTTACTGTCTTTCGTGTGCCTCAGGACGTGACTTGGAGATGTTGGCAATCCAAAAAAGCTGTACTAGTCATGAAAATGCTTCCAGATGGTTCCAGGTATGTGCGATTTTGAAATTGTAACAACGCTATTCTGTTAAAAACAGACGTATTCATTTAAAACGAATTGATTTTAAAAACAACTTTGATCTCATTGTTCAAACTGTCAAAATAGATCTGTTAGGTCGGTGGATCCTCTGGAAGTTGCTATTGGACGATAAACAGATTTGGCTTGTCAGTCTATATGGTACAAACAATGATGATCCACACGTTTTGAGAATATCTATAACAATCTATTGAGCTCACAAGCAACAAATGACACTGTTGTCATAGTTACAGTAGTTAGGGGACGACAACACAGTTTTAAGTAAATCGTAAGGACCGTAAAGGAAATCGTACTGTGAATGATCACCCTCTCACACCTATGGAGACAACTGTTAAAAACTTCTTGTTAAAATGTACATGAAGTGTGCACGATTGTCACATCATCACACACAATATATATATATGTGTTATCAGTTCTTTTCATAACATTTCTATGTCATGTCTTAAAGATGTGGTACAGCATTGAAAACACCATACTTTTTCCCCCCATACGCAATACAATGTTCCTGAGTCATTGGCCTCTTTTCGACAGAGGTGCCAAGGCTTAGGAGCGGCCAGCTAGTGCTCTAACCCTGGTGCTTCGTCCCTAGTGAACAAGCACGTTTGAATTTTCCTCGTCTGGGCTTTCTAGTCCCGTCCTGTATAATATCATCTCCAGTGTGTTTACATCCTGCAATTCGTAAGGTGGTGAATTATATGGAGACTACATACCTAAAAAAACAGAGGCTTAAGCACAGAGTAGGCCTAAAGTAAGCACCGTTGAAACCTGGGCCTCCTGTGGAAAGCTAGCTATTGTACATTTCATCAGGCCTTCCCTTGCCACCAGGGCTAATATCAACCATTGACAGTAGACATGACATTTACATGTCACTGAGTTGGCACCAGTCACAAAATACCTTATAGCATATGACATATGCTTATAGCGAATAACAATATAGGTGTTATGAGAGCACAATTTTATCCATGTACGGGTGACAGTAACCAGTAATATCAACACCATGAAGGTATTTAATATAGAGTATGATTCTATAAGCTATGAAAAAATGACAAGACGGTAATGCTGGCAGACAAGCACTCCAAAAACAGTGAAATTAACTGCCATTTTTACAGACTGCCATTCAAGTGTCTCTAATGATCTTCTGATGACGTGCTTCGCTCTCATAGCATATTGGCAGCTGGCATGTCATTTCCTGTGCTGATTTTTTAATAAAGCTTCAGGAGGACTAGGAAACACAGCACAGTGAAATTAAATCAAATGAATTAGATTTGAGTTAATCCACTATCACACACAAAGCGCTACTGCAAACCGTGTGTGTGTGTGTGTGTGTGTGTGTGTGTCCGTCCTAGCCCCAGCCCCTTTCATTCACTGACGCACTCCAGGCTCTCTATCTCCTGAATAGCATCATTTAATGTGGATGACTATTATGTGGTAAACAAAAGCCTAGAGAAGCCAAGGTTGCTTATTAATGTCATTCATATTTTTGTCATACACATCCCACTTAGAATTCTACACAAAGGATGTTTGCTGTTGGTTTTCTAAAGTTTTTTTTTTTTTATTTAATTTTTTTATCAAAACCAGATTTCAATGTCAAGGGCTTTTT
>NC_139675.1:6217752-6245252 GCF_951799395.1 Argentina silus
CTGTACTGTTATCCTGATGACATTGTATCCTGTGTAAATGAATGATCATATCTCTCTATTTTCTGTTATATTTCTATATGCTACTATCCACTAACGCTGGTCATGTCTGTCTGTGTGAGTACGAGTGCTTGGTAGGTGCACACTCAACATCTATTGCTAGTCCCAGAGATGTCTCAAACCCCCCCTGGTACCAGAGACGTCTCAAACCCCCCCTAGAACCAGAGACGTCTCAAACCCCTCCTAGTACCAGAGACGTCTCAAACCCCCCCTAGTACCAGAGACGTCTCAAACCCCCCCTAGAACCAGAGACGTCTCAACCCCCCCTAGAACCAGAGACGTCTCAAACCCCCTTTGGTACCAGAGACGTCTCAAACCCCCCCTAGAACCAGAGACGTCTCAAACCCCCCCTAGAACCAGAGACGTCTCAACCCCCCCTAGAACCAGAGACGTCTCAACCCCCCCTAGAACCAGAGACGTCTCAAACCCCCCCTAGTACCAGAGACGTCTCAAACCCCCTTTGGTACCAGAGACGTCTCAAACCCCCCCTGGTACCAGAGACGTCTCAAACCCCCCTTGGTACCAGAGACGTCTCAAACCCCCCTTGGTACCAGAGACGTCTCAAACCCCCCCTAGTACCAGAGACGTCTCTTTAGAGGCATTTTGTCAGTAGAAAAGTAAAGACACTACAATGCAGACTTCGTCATGGTAACCATTGTGCGCATCAGTTGTGCCTCCTCCCAACGAGCAAGACAGAAACGGCCAATACCAGGCTTCCTCTAGACATCTCTCCTATGCCTCTTTTGAACTGTTTTACAAGTAGTTTTATGAAAGTTGTATTTTGAGGGTTTTTCCTTTTTACCTTTGAAGAACTAGTGCGATATCTACCACTGGCAACACGCAGCTTCCTGCATCAGTGTGTGCGCGAGAGATACACTGTTTCCCGTGGATACTTTTTCTGTGGAATGACGTTATGTCATCTTAAATTAACATTTTTGTAATTATAGCGGCACTGTAATGGCTTTTTATGGTGGATCAGCAGTGTAAAGATAGCTTAGGAGTGCAAGGTGCTCTGGCGAGACGCCCCCCCTCCAGCAGTTTACACAGCAGTGTAAAGATAACTTAGGAGGGCAAGGTGCTCTGACTCCTCCTCCTCTTCCTCTCTAGGAGGGCAAGGTGCTCCTCCTCCTCCTCTTCATCCTCCTCCTCCTCTCCTCTCTAGGAGGGCAAGCAATGTGCTCTGGTGGGACCATTTCCTGGTACTGTAGCTGTAGATGACTCACCCACCATGGCTGCTGTTGCTAAGGAGAACTAATGGGATCGGAGAGGTGAGGAGGAAGCCTGTAATCTGCCCAGTCTTAAAGCAGCAATCTGGAGTTACGTTTCTGCTAATATTTCTGAGGAAGTGGGGTTATGGAGGTTTGTATATTCTGATTGGTGTAAATGGAAGTGTGTGTGTGTGTGTTGTCTCTGCATTTTGTCCTATGGCCACAAGAGGAGGAAATTACGGATTGAACTATTAGAACAAATGGAGAGTCCGCTACACTACTGGGCTACCCACCAGCCAATGAGACTTCAAGCACAATGGCAGGGCTCAACTTACAGTAAATATGAATTAAGATTAAAAAAAGCTGACTTCGCTCTTTAAAAAAGTTGGGGGCTTTGTGATCCATCAGAACTGTGACTTCATAAACAGTCATTTACCCCAAGAGGTGTTTCTGAAAGGTGTGTTTTAAAGACAATGGTGCATTGGGGCTGTCGTCAGTCACTGAAAAGATATCCTCGTAGACTCACAAAACAGATCAATTTGCTGATTTGTCGCTTGATTGAGCAGCGCTGGAATATGAAATCCCCTTCAGTCATCATCCAGTTGCAAAACAAGAGAAAGAAAAGAAATGAAAAGAAGAGAGAAAAAGACAGAAAGTGGAAGAAGAAAAAGTATGAAAAAGAAAAGTGCATGAAAGGAGAAAGGGAGTAAGGGAGGGGACCGCCTACGAGACAAAAAGCTTTTTTGAAACGCCACAAAGCCTCAGACTTATTAATCTTCTCTGACTAATGGGAATTGAGCGCCCCAGAGTTGAAAGCAAGGAACAAACAACAAAAAAGGGGTGGGGTGACTTGTAGGGGGCGGTTTTTTTAATTTTTGGAGGGAAAGAGAGAGGGGGGAAGGAGGGTTGGTGCCCCTCGACCCCCCTGGTGTGACGTGAAGGTGTCTCGGTCGCCCCGAACAACAGTCGCCCGGGGAAACAGGAGTGTCGGAGGAACAGGCACATTTCCATCTCAAGGCTTTGTTCTTCGCCTTAATGTAATACGGTGACGAAGCGGGGCCCATTTCTTCTTCTTCTCCTCCTCCTCCTCCTCCTCCTCCTCTCTTCTGTTCTACTGTATTTCCCTCTCTTTCCTCTGTTCACCCCCACACTAACAGTGGTCTGAGGCTGGGTGTTTTTTTTCTCTTTTCCTTTGTGAATACAGCAGAGGTCAGAAGACTTGACTCATTCCCCCAGACAGCCAGAGTTAACTCATTCAGTCGCCCAAATTGTCAATATTCTAGAGTGCCAAGGGCGACTTTATTCACCAGAAATCCATACGGTATGATGCTTCATTTTGTAGCCAACCAACGTAGGTAAATACCACATACAGTAAAACACTTGGCACTCTTGGTGGTGAGTGTTCCAGAATTATTTGGCAGTTGGTGAGTTAATGCTTGTTTTTGTTCCAGCCCAGTACTGAGCCTAACTGATCAAGGCCTGGGTAGAGGGGGTAGATTACAGGTCAGATTATCAGTTTGTGAAAACAGATAATAATCATTCAACTCCATTACTATGCAACATCAAAAATAGCTTCTCAATTACCATGTGACTACATGTTTTGTGGCAGTGTTAGCACAACGTGATTTACCTTGCTGTTTTATCCAAAACAAAGGTTTTTGTTTTTCAAGTTCCAGTGATTTTGGGCATGTTTGTGCAAACACTCAACGAAGTGCAGGGTTTACACCTACTGCTGTGTCAATTTTCTTGTTCATCAATGCATCATGTCCCTCAATATTGTTGAATAGATAAATAAAAGCATGTTTGTTATTGTGAGAAATGAAATGTTAATGTTTCATTGTTTAGAGATATTTTTGTAAGGATAGAGGTAAACAGGTTTTGGCTACCTGCTGTGTCCAATTTCCTATCAAATCCACATTGCTGCCCTCAACGCCTCAACGCCGAAAGAGGTTTTCCAAATGATTACGTTCTGGGGGACCGTTTCTGCAGACCGACCTGGGGGATCGCAATGCCAGTGTTTGACCACCTGTTTTGACGTAAGATACGTCAAAAGTAACTTTGACTGGTTAAATGTATGCATTAACTCGACATTAACTTCAACTGGTTAAGTTTCGGCATTAATTTTGACCAGTAACATTCTGCCACCCCGCCACTTCCTTATGCGATGTTCTGACTTCCGTGTTTAGCTTCCAGTATACCAAGACAATACGACCTCATATGCAGATCATATTATTTGGTCTGCAGAAACGATCCCCCAGAACGTAATAATTTGGAGACTGGGTTGAAAAAGGCCCTTGATATTGCTTTATTTACAAAGTCACAATTCTAATATAGCATGCATGATGGCATTAATGTGTGATGAAAGTAATGAAATGCAAATGTTTCATTGCATAGGGGAATACGTTCAGGCATCGACTGCTGTGTCTCATAAATGTCCTACTTGTTGCCTTGCAATTGAAAACAAGCATCCTACATCAGCAATGGATGTACATCTAATACATGTTGCATGGTGTTAATAGTAGCTTGTTTGCTATCAGAGTCAGAATCAAGCTAATGAGAGCAAGCTAATGATTTATCGTTTAGAGCAGTGGTTCCCAAACTTTTAACAGTCATGTACCCCCTGAGACACACTACATCCTACTGAGTACCCCCTGAGACCCTCTCCATCCTACTGAGTACCCCCTGAGACACACTACATCCTACTGAGTACCCCCTGAGACGCACTACATCCTACTGAGTACCACCTGAGACACACTACATCCTACTGAGTACCCCCTGAGACACACTACATCCTACTGAGTACCCCCTGAGACCCTCTCCATCCTACTGAGTACCCCCAGCACGCCAGAGCATAACCACTGTTGTGATTGGTCAAGAGGTGTCTGCTCTCGTGCACTCATAGGCACATGAAGATATTCATGCTAAATTTAAGAATATAAAACATATTTATTTATATTCTTAAATTTAGCTACAGCAGTTAAAGTCCATGCATTTATTTTGTTTTCTTATTTAACATAATGAATGGATTGTGTAGGCGGGATTATGTTCAGGCAACATTCGAGAAATGGGTTCCAGCTAAATTTAACCACCCTGCGCGATTCACACTATTGGTTATTTTGTAGCCTAATTGATATTCTATGAGCATTATCCCTTCCATATTAGACATTGTGATAATATTATTCTGTTGGATAGGGTGCATGCATTTATTTTTGGTACTGAGACTGCAGTCGGCTATTCAACAGGACTGTTTGGGAAGGTAACTCACAGATTTATTTTGCGTACCCCCTAGATTGATCCGCGTACCCCACTTTGACAATAGTGGGTTCAGAGGAATGTTATTAAGGACAGGTATAAGGCTACCACTGTGTGTCATGTCCATGTACGTCCAACTTCACCAGTGTATTCAAATCAAACCCTTGACGTCTCTTAACGCACCATCACACTATGAGGTGTGAATAATGACATGGCTGTCATTGGAGAGCTAGTAATGTGCTGTTGTTGTTTACAGGAATGTATGCAAAAGCATGTATAGAGGCCACCGCTGTGTCTCATCAGTGTCCTCCTTCTCCAATCAATCCCTTCATATCCTTTAACCCATTACCATTGTTATGAGGTTTGAATAATGGCACGGTTGTTATTGGGGAGCTAGTGAATGCTAATGTGCTAGCCTGCTGAGATGCTCTCCGGGAAGTGGATTAGTGGTGTGGTATCAGCCGCAGTGTTTATTCTCCTTCAGGGTTTTATCTGTTTTTTGTTTGTTTGTTTGTTTGTTTTCTTACCTCCCCCTTTATTGAGGATTCTCTCAAATCGGAAACGGCTTTGAATGCCAATGGCGGCGCGGCGCATTCCGTATTCTCCTCAGGTGCCGGTGAAACCAAAGACGTTGCTTTTCATTCTCTCCCCCCGAATCTCAGAGACGGTGATTTTTAATCACCTAATATCATGGCACAATGAACTGCCACGAGCCACGATGGAGACCACGCAAGACAAAAACAGGGTGCAGATAGAGAGAGGCAGCGCAGCGCTAATTAAAAAAAGGCGAATCTGATCAATGCGCGCTAGCAGAGCCGCGAAGCAGAGCTAGCGAGTTAGCGAGCAGCAGGCCCAAACTATGCTAATATGCTGACTGTCTCTCTCATAACGTCAAGTACACCTTCAGAATATGAATTGGAGTGAATGAGAGGAGTAATGAGAGATGTTCTGTAGATGGGACCCAGAAGAGGGAGGTGTATATATATCTGAGGGTGTTTGGCTGCTAGTGATGGCAGTTTATGATGACGGGTAGCATGAGGAAGACACACTATCACACTAAACAATGGTATTTTGTCTGCTGCTTTTGCACCTGTTTTGTCTGCACCTGTCTTAGTAAAATCACAAAAGTCACAAAAGCATTAACTGTCAGATAAAACAAGGGGGGGGGGGGGGGGTCTTCCTTTATTTAAAGACAAACTGAAGAAAACAAAAGGACCTAAATGGAATGCCTGGGTAAATCCATAGCCCTAAGATGAGGTGAACAACTGAGAACCACTTCCTGGATTGCTGCTGACCCCTGCAGAACCTTCCAGTGTTGTCGTGCCAACCAGCACTGGTGGCCCAGAGACTGATCAGTGCCAGCCACTGGCTGAGAGTCAACAGGCATTTGTTCTTCCCCCCTCTCTTTTTCCACCTCTCTCCTTTCTCTCTCTCTCTCTCGATCTCTCTTTCCTCCCTCTCAATCTCCCTTTCCTCTTTCTCTCTTTTTCCTCTCTCTCTCTTTCCGTCTCCCAAAGTGGCTTGGCAGCTCTGGCACACTGCAGCGGTATCACAGGCCTATTGATATTCCACGTTTCGGAGAGAGAGAGAACGAGAGAGAAAGGGAGGGGGTGAGAAAGAGAGATGGAGGGGGGGCGGCTGTAGGACATTTGGCAGTGGGTAGTAATGACACATTGAGCTGGGCACACACAATGGAGCTAGACAGTGGGACTCTAGGGCCTAGGCTAGAAACATGCTGTGTGTGCATGTGTGTATGATCCTGGACGACACGTGACCGAGTGTGTGTGCACTACTCTGCCTCTAATAGCCTGGACCACCACCAAGGCAAAAAGGGATTAGCAATGGTTGAATATGTGAGACTGTGGGCTTGTGTATGCATGTGTGTTGGGGTATGTGTGTGTGTGTGTGTGTGTTGGGGTATGTGTGTGTGGGGATGGGGGTGGGGGGGTAGGGGGGGGGCTTGATGTGCGGGAGACCCAGAAACAGGTGAATCCCCCCAACAACAAGCTGAGAAACACATGCTGTCTGGGCCTTTGTAAATAACTCCAGTGGACCCTGGTTTAAATGAGGAGAATATATCAATATACTGCCACTGTAACATAAAACTGTTTTGCAGGCTGGCTGGGGAATTAACTCCCCTTTGTAGGGGAGTGAAGGCTTGCACCTGCCTCAACGAGAAAAATAAATTGATTCTAGCGGAAACCGAAAATAGCATGAATGCCCCGAGGTGCTTTTTTTTCCCTTTTTGAGTCTTTCTCTTTTGTCTGTCGAATTATCGTGCCCTGGTGGCTGGTTATGACACTCCGAGGCTCAAGAGAGGTCGGCCCTGCACTTTTTTTTACCCATAATGCACTTTGGATTAGTTGAATCAAAGAATACCGTGACAATGAAAATATCTGGAGACAAACATGGCAAGCTTGTATAGAAAGCTCCATAGGAGACTGCAGATAGAGGTATCTCGGCTAGATTGTTGAGCGTGATCAAACATTTGTGTTTGATAATCGAGAGATATGTGCTAGTACACAGCAATGTGGCTAACGTGACCAGTCGCTAATATAGCTGATCCGCTTTACCAGCGTATTGCAGGCAAAGGCAAACAAGCAATACACTGTGTTGGGGCCTTGCTTTAGATGTGTCGTGTAGTGTCCTTTCCCTGGGTCCTATCCACTGCGATGACTGATCTGGCAGGACATGACAGGTGAAAGCAACATGATGGAAACATGATGGAGTCTATTGACCTATGAGTGATAATGATGGAAAGGAGACTAGGAGAGGAAGTCATTTCAGAGTATTGGGATGAAGCCTATATTTGGATATGATGGTAGGACTACTGGGTCTACAATCTTCTAGTCTCACACCATTATTAACTTCTTGGGCTTTTTTTGGGGGGTAAACGAGGATCTCTCCTCGTCATCGCTAACAAACAGTCGCCGTTGGTTACGCCCTATGACTCTTCATTATTTACGAGATCATTATGGGCTGTCCCCTAAATAAGAAAGGACCGTCCGGGAATCGCATCAACATGAAACATTGTGTCACACTCAGCAAGCTTCGTCCATTTATTCATTAGCAAGAGCACGGGTGGAATGATGAACACCTTCAGGATAATCGTGCAGGGGCAAAGTAGGACGATGGAAGCAAGGGAGCTGATAGGCCCCACTCTGCTGTCCTCATTGAAACTTTGTCAACTTCATCTTCCCTTGATCTTCTTTGAAGGGCCTAATTTGTGACCTATCATGTGGAGTAGGATGGAGTTGCCCCTCGATACTGGTCTAATCAGTGGTGTGGCTTGCAGGTTGTTTTTGTAAGGTTTGTATTTGGTGTGTGTGTGTGTGTGTGTGGGGGGGGGGAGTGATCCTAGATCTATGCCTATAGAAAGAACTAGAAATTCTGTAAAAGCAGCAACTGTCAATACAGGATCATCGAGGAGCAATGACCACAGCGATGTCCACAGCATTTAATCAATACAGATGTCTTCAAACCATGGCCTTTAGCGATAGTTTGTAAACATTTTTTAAGTTCCACCAAGCCTCGCTTTTGTATTTTGATGTTGTTTAGATCCAGTTCTGTTGGTGAGAGTTCTCAGAGCAGTGAGGAGCTCAGTGTTGTGGGTCGGGGCCTTTGCCAGTCTGCCACCCTTGACTCCCAGCCACCCCTTTTGTAGTGAGTCTCCCCGATGGCGCTGGATCATCCCCCGCTATGGCACACTGAGGGGGCGGTGTAACAAACACGCACGCACACACACACACACACACACACACACACACACACACACACACACACAGACGCCCACAGAAATGTACACGCATAGACACACATTGAAATAAACAAGCATGCACACATACACACACACTCTCTCTTTCACACACACACACACACAATTTACATAAGCGGGCGAGAAATACTCCCAGGCTGAACTTGAACCATATAATTCAGTTTAATCAAATGCCAAAAAAGCTCTCTGATGATTGAATTAGAGAGAGAGAGAGAGAGAGAGAGAGAGAGAGAGAGAGAGAGCTGGTTGCCTACTGCCCTCGTATTGAAGAATACTCTCAAAGTGATTTTATATGAGTGTGGCTTTTGAAAGAATATGCCTCAAAAGACTATGGTCTCCATGTAAGTTGTGATTGTTATTGCTAACTAAATGGTGGCGACAAGCAAGGTAACACAAGGCGTTAGCATAAGGGCCACCTACAAAACAAGCCCTGGTTATCTCAAAGTCTCGTCAGACATGACAAGTTGATAAAGTTCTTGAGAAAAGCACACTTTTTCCTTAAGCCAATTGCAAGCTTCTACACACACACACACACACACACACACACACACACACACACAAGCTTTTCTTTTTTGTTTTACCCCGAGGCACAGATCTCGTATCAGCTCATGTCCCTTAAATCCTAACCTCCCCCATTAGGACGGGAAACGCAAAACCGATCTTGAATCAGCGTCCAGGGGCAACCTTGTTCTAATCCTAGATGTAGCGAGGTTCAGGCCTCCTTTAACACACTCCTACACACACACACAAACAAACACACGCACGCACACACACACACACACACACTAACAGCCCTCCACCGCCCCCTGCATCTAGTTGCTGATTGCCCCGTTGATGCACATGACACTTTTAAGCAGTTTTACAATCCCTGTACTTAGTACCGTTGCATTAAATTTCACATCAGTCACATCGTTTTAACACATTCCTGTTTCCGCTCCTTCTAGATGTATGTGTATGTGTGTGTGTGTGTGCGTGTGCGTGTGGGTGTCACTAATGCATGTTATGCCACCTACGCAATGCATAGCAATTTGTAGTCGCTCGGGACTCAAGCCGCCAACGTTGAATAATCATCATATAATTATCGCTGTATTTAGTAATCATCTATACACATACATGTGCACACAGACACACACACACACACACACACACACACACACTTATCCACCACTACCAACAGGGTATAACTAGGACCCTACCTGCTGTACAGCAGTGACAGAAGAAAGATACCAGCGTTTGACCACCTGTTTTGACATAAGATACGTCAAAAACTAAAGATACGTTGCATAAGAGTTACTTGAATTACGACTTGTGTGGCGGTTAGGCAGTATTAGGCATTGACTTTGAGTGGTTAAGGTTAGGGTAAATTGTCAGGGGAAGACATTAGCAAATATTAGCAGAAGCAACAACAATTAGTAATAATTTTCACCCCCAAAACAGGTGTCTCAAGTGTGGTTCAAACCAGCAACGTTTTGGTTTCAAGTCGGGTGGTTCATGACTCCACCACCCCACCAACCTCCTTAAGTGGAGTTCTGCCTTCCGTATTTACCTGCCAGTATAGTTAGATAACGCGTTCACACAGAACGTATTCTTTGGTCTGCAGAAACGATCTCCCCGAACGTGTTAATTTGGAGACTGGGGTTGCATTTTGTTGTACAAACCCCACCATTGATGCACTTGGATTTTCCACAGTGGCAAATGAAATGGTTTTATTTCACCACATACCATTTCACTGTGGGTTGCGGTGCTAAAGAACAGGTGGCGCAGCTGAGAGCACTTTGTTGTAATTGTCTTCTCTGTTCTGTAATTACACTATACCTGGTTGCATTGCTTTTGTGACCTTATCTCCAGGCTATTGTGCACAGCGCATGCAAGCCTGGACTTACCTGGAAGTAAAGCCAACGGCTATGTGTGTATGTTTTTACCCATCTTTGTTGGGTAAACAAAGACCAAGTTTGACGCATTGGTCCACCTGACCTTTGGAGCATATTGGGTAGTGTCTGGGAACGAGGTTAATTCTGTACCTATGAAACTATGATGCGATCCCAGAGCGTTCGCACTCGTCCAAGAAAGCGAGACCAGAAGAAACTAGATGGAAAGATATGTGAAGCCTTTTAATCATCAATGATATTGTTTTCTCACTCACACGATAAAAATCACTTCGGGGCCAAAAGCACATCTGGAGAAAAACTAAACAATAAAATAAAATACTTTTTTTTCGTCAACATCCCTCGCCGATACTATCTTATGACTAGATTTGGTATGCGACTCTGAGTAATAGCGTATGTATTATTGTCTGTATCACAGAGAGATTGGCGGAATGGGAGGTAGTACACTGGAGAGAGTGTTATTGGGAATGTCTTCGTCAGCATCGCGACAGTCTTTTCTGTTATTAGAAAAACAACAGATGAGCTTGGATAAGGTCAGCACTTTTGGAGTTTTTTTTTTTCCCTGTCCTTTAATTTCCTCTCTCTCTCTCTCTCTGCAAACTCACACAGAGGCACGGGCACAGAGGCACACACACACACACACACATATATGTTCCTCTGTGGCTCAGTTGGTAGAGCATGGCTCTAACAACGCTTAGGTTGTGGGTTCGGTTCATGCTGGGACCATATATACTGAAAAATGTATGCAATGTAAGTCGCTTTGGATAAAAGTGTCAGCTAAATGGTCAGCTATTTATATATAATCGACAGTATATATATATTATACACACTCACTTGCACTTGTACCTGTGCAACTATGTTCCAGGCCTTCAATGGAACACACAGCCACTTGGAGCCACTTCATTCACTGGGAGTACTGCAGTACTCTTTCATTCATCTCACTGGTCCACAGATGGGACTGTTGTTGGGCAGAAGGAATGGAGAGAGAGCAGGGGGACGGGGGTGAGAGACGGAGAGAACGAGAGAGGGGGCAAGAGAGAGAATGAAAGATGGAGGCAGAGCAGGAGACATATCAGGCAGAGGAGAATGAGACGGAATAGAGAATGAGGGAGATGGGTGGTGGCAGGAGAGAGGAGAGGGACGGGGACAGAAAGAGGGTGAAAATTAGAGGTACAGAGAAAGGGGGAGGAGATGGAGAGCTGACAAAAGGGGAGAGAGAGAGAGGCTACATGGAGGGAGGGAGAGAGAGAGAAGGGTGGGGAGATACCGGGCAGAGGGAGTTAGAGGAGCAGAGAGAGAGAGAGAGAGAGAGAAAGGTGTGGAGATGGGCAGCATAGAAAGAAAGAGAGGAAGAGAAATGGAGAGCAGAGGGAGTCAGGGGAGAGAATTCATTTGTAATGTGAGTGTGAAGGCCTCTCTCTGCCACCTCCACACTGGTCCCCCCCAAGGCACACACGGTGGCACAATTACACATTCACTTGATATCTCAGGGCAGGCATCCGCACTTAATCTCCCTCACACACACACAGACACACACACACAGTCAGTTAATCTCTTTCCCAGACACACATACATACACACACATGCACACACGCACACACACACACACCTAATCTCTTTCTCAGGGAAGAGCTTCCCCCTGGTTTTTACCTCCTCTGCCCCCCCACCCCCCACCCCACCCCCTCATATCGATTGGAGGCTGACTGGCATCACACACACACACACACACACACACACACAGCTGGCAGGAGATTGCCTCTGACACTGTAGGCAGGATGCAGATTCTTGTGAATGCACCCTGGGAATTCTGCTCTACAGCAAGCATTTAATGTTTCATTTCCTTCTCTCTCCCCCTCCCGTGCTCTATCACTCATTGCTTGCTTTCTCTATCTGTCTATGTCTCTCTATATTTCCATATATTTTAATTCCCCTTATTCTGGTTGACTGGTCTCTCTTTCTCTTTCAATCTGTTCCTCCCTCCCTCCCTCTCACCCACCTTGGCTGTCTCTCTCTCTGTGTGTTTATGTCTGTCCTAGAGGTCTTTTCGGGTCACAGAATCAGGACCCAAACCAAATCGGACCGACGGAATCCATTACCGAACCTGATAGAACAGGTTCTCCGCTCAAATTCCGACCTAAGTTACATTTTTTTATTTTTTGACATTTTTGACATTTAGCAGATGCTTTTAACCAAAGCGACTTACAACAAGTACATTTGTCTAAACTAAGTGAATCATCTATACATCAGTATAAGTGTAAGAGGTTAACACAGAAGACTGACACTGAAGCAGTTCTTAGGATACATTTTTGCCTATGTCGACATTGAGCGTTGGGCACTTTTCTTTATTTTAAATATATTTTTTAGGGCATTTCTGCTTTATTGGGATAGAGACAGTAGAGATTGACAGGAAGGATGGGAGAGAGAGAGGAGGGATGACATGCAGGATAGGTCGAGGGTCGGAATCGAACCAGGAACCTTGCGATTACGTGGTAAGCGCATTAGTGTGCTACGCCACTAAGCGCCCAGAGGCGGGCATTTTGACAGGCATGTAAGCAACAATCACAAAGCGATGTCCATGCATGCGTTAGTTTCAAACATCAGACGTCATCTTATCAGTACCAGTCAAACGACACTTCAGTATTCACACATTCCAAGGGCCATTCAACATCAAAGTGACAGATCACAGTGGCCATTTTGAAGGGGGATAGATTAGGTGTCACCCCCTTCCTCTCCTCTAGGAGGCGAGGACAGGGAGGAGTCCGCCTGTTTGACAATCGATACGCTCTTAAATACGGCGGCCACTTATCGGTTTTTAGTCACGGAGGACGCGAGGACGGAGGAGTCGGTGAGAGGACGGATTTTCTGACGATTGAGAAAGAGCTTTGGTGAAGCTGTTCATGCGGTGCATTTCTCACCTACCCGGCAAAATGGATTGCATGACACCACATCCACTGAGCACAGAATCTATCATCTCGAGTTTAGTGTTCTGTCGCGCCTCCTGTTTCAGTGAGTGCCTCAACCTGAGTTGCGGAACGCTCCGGAATGCTTGAAAAACGTAGTCAGGGCCTTGCACTGTCAATACAGGATCTCTCTGGCTTTAGCTCTTCCTCCCGGTCGTTGTCGACTCCCTTCTTAAATGTGTGTTTTACGTGCTAAACTCATGACCCGACGCAGCTGATGTGTGCCCAGTGGGTCAGAGCTGCCTGGACATTAGCACCTTGATCAATAACAAAAACAAGTTTTTTTTTTTCCCTCATAGGTCAAACCCACAAGCTGTTAATATGCTGGTGAAGTGACTGCATCACAATCAAAGAATACCATGACAACTAAAATATCTGGAGACAAACTTAGCAAGCTTGTGTAGAAAGCTCCATAGGAGATTGTGAATAAAGCTACTTGAACTTTTGAGTTTTGAGTGTGCTAAAATATTCAAGACGTGTGTGCTAGTACAAATAACATGGCCGACGTGACCTGTCACTAATAAAGCTTAAACCCGTTTGAAAAAAAATAAAATGATCTGCACAGTTTTACACACTGTCTCCGTTTCTGGGTGGATGGGGAAAGTGAATTAATGAAGAACATTAAATTATAAATTATAAATTAAATATTTAACTCTTCATGTCAGTTTTGCAGCGCTGAATGTTTGTTTGCGTGTCTCCAGGTTCCACTTCACCAGTGTATTCTCTCCCTTTATATCTGCTGTTGTCGACTGGTGAGAGAATGCACTATACATATACATATACGTATATATAATGGATAATATATATAAAATATATATATGTATATATATATATATATATATATATATATATATATATATATATATATATATATATATATATTCCATTCCATTCCCAGTTGTTGTCAATGTATTGTAATGTGATATAGGTGTTACTAACCTTTCGATAGTCATCCATCCACACATCAGTTGATGTGAAATGAGACAGCGTCACACCAGAGGGGACCATGTGGTCCTCTGTGGCTCAGTTGGTAGAGCATGGCTCAGGTTGTGGGTTTGATTCCTGCTGGGAAAATCTATACTGAAATGTTTGCACCTACTGCAAATGTAAGTCTCTTTGGATAAAAGTGTCAGCTGAATGGGATGTATGTCTTTAGCATCACCCCGACCATACATTGCTCCTGTATCCGCTAATGTTTCCGCCAGCTCAGTGCATGGTGTTGGTGAAGGTTCTAAAGGGTCTTTGTCCTTGGCACACGATGTTGTGCATTTATCCAAAATGACATATTTTGCCATGGTCGGCATTCCCCTAGACAGACAGTACAGCAGGGTGTCATGAGAGTTTTGGAAACTTGAGACTTCTGGCGTGACCTCATATGTTTCTGAAGACATAGTGTATTACACATGTTTGCACTTTCTTCCCCTCTTTATCGACAATGTGCATGAAGGAGGTCCAGACAGAGGAGGTGCCAGCGGCCTTTTCCTCACTGTGCTCCTCCTTTTTTTCACACCCCTATCGGCATCCATCTTTGAATAGCAACGGTCCCTCTCTCACTTTCCTGCAAACCACTAGGCCTACTTTCCTCAAAGAACAACATATTTTTCCGACTAGCCTGTGTGTGTGTGTCTTTGTGTGTGTGTGTCTTTGTGTGTGTGTGTGTGTCTTTGTGTGTGTCTGTGTGTGTGTGTGTGTGTGTGTCTGTGTCTGTGTGTGTCTGTGTCTGTGTCTGTGTCTGTGTGTGTGTGTGATGAGGTGATGTGTTTGGTTGATTGACACTAGTACATGCGTTACTGCTGTGATAAGAGATGATCATGGCTCCCCTCGATTATATTATATAATTGTCACACGGACCCGAGACGAGGGGCAACAGAACTGGACCCGACCCGTTGTCAGTATAGGTCGGGTCCCAGGTCGGGTCTTCAGTAATCGGGTTCTCTCTGCCTCACTCTTCTCTCCCTACCCTCCCCTCTCCCGTGCATATGTGTTCCCCACCCAGGCCTGTGAATGTGTCCAGGTCAGTGTCTCACACAGGCAGACGGAGGAGAGGGAGCGGTGAGTTTAGGTGGGGTCAGAGCCCTGTGATCACAGAACAGAGTGTTCTTACCCACTTAGTGACTCCCTGGTCCGTTGTTGTTGTACTGGCCCATCCTCTGTGGAATCCTCTGTGAATAAAACATTGCCCTGTGTGTGTGCGTGTGTATGTGTGTGTGTGTGCATGTCTGTCTGTGTATATCTCTAGACTCAGTGGAGCACGAAAATCGCATTAAGTCGTAATCAGGGCTGAGATGGCAATCCTACTGTGTTCCACCTACAGTACAGAGACCATGTTGTTGGAAAAAGGAGGCCTGATGAATTACTTAAGCCTGATCTGTGGGTTAGGCCTGTTCAGTGTCCTCAAGGGCCTCTTCAGCACTCACTTCAACAGCAAAAGTGAAATGGATTAAAGCTAAAGACACTGAGAGGCTGTCAGAGCTCATGACTCGTATGTTAGCTCCACTAACTCGTTGTGGGAAATGGGTCCCACCAAGTTGGTGGGGGGGTTGAGAGAGGTCGATGTCAGGAAAAGACCTATGCTCAGGCTTTGACTGGGGGTCTGCTGGCCTGTAGGTTCTACAAACTGTTTTAAGGAATGGGAAGTGAGTCCTGACACACACACACACACACACAAACACACACACACACGGTTTCTCTATGAGGAGTGAAGAGGTAGATCAGAGTAGAACTAATTAAACTGAACTAAATTGAGTTGAATTATGGCGTTGGAAATATGAACTATTGGACTTGATTATCTACCAAATGACTGATGAATTGAAAATCCTTGAAGTTCTATGAGGAAGAATAGGTATGCATTCTGGGAACGAGATACTACAGGTCCTCACTGGAAAGTACCTTGGACCTCTCAAGCTGTTGAGAGGAGCTCCATATATGGACACAAAGCCGCGTTAGGCCTCGAGTCTGCAGTAATGCACAAATTAAAATACTGTTCATTAAGTGGATTCAATAAGGTCAAGTTGTCCGGTCAGGACACTCAGGACTGTTTTGTTTGAAGGTAGAAACCTTTTCTTTTCATTAAGTCTGTGCTTCTCTTTTTTCATTATAATTGTGTTAGGCAAATCACATTGTGCTTAGACCTGAACAGATGTTAGTTAGAGATGTTGAACATATTATGAACATTGCTTATCATATGCTTATGCGATATTGTAACAATAACTGGGACTACTCTGCTTGTTTGTGATTTTGAATAAACCTTGTTTTATTATCCTGAACCCTAGTCTAAACAGTCCTACAAGTACATGTCGTTTCACTGGTGAAGAGATTTTAAAAGTGGTTTTCCTTTTGCATCCCTAAACTGTCAGGTATAAATTGACTTGAAATAGTTAATCGATATCGTACAAATATCGTTGGTCGAGAGAAAGTCAGATATTCCTGTAAATAATGCAACGGTGACGTTTTTTTTCTTCTTCGTTTGGCTCTACATTCCAAAAGTTTGGATTTGAAATCAGACAATTACATATGATGAGGTTAAAGTAGCAGACGCTCAGCTTTTATTTGATGATATTTGTGTACACTTTTTATGCACCATCTCCCCAAAAGGGATGGGACAATTGGCTTGACAGGTGTTTCTGGTTCGTCAGGTGTGTTCCATCGCACCGGTTGTGCAGCCATAAGAGAGCTCTCCATGTCGACACTCCACTTTTCCGATGGCGGTGTAGTATCTCAGAGCCAAGACGTAATGTCCCACCTTGGCTCCATAGGTCCTTATTTCTAATACCACTGCAATGTTCGCTGATGCACGTCTTAAGAGCCCTGGTTGTCATCCCCACGTAGGCCAGGGCACAGTTGAGCACGTAAACCACTTGTGGACCTGCATGTCACAATGCCTTTTGACGTTGTACTTTTTTCCTGTGAGGGGGTGGTGGACAATGCTGCGTTGTGTGCAAACGGCCCACTCAAGTGGCCACTCAGAATCTCACCCAGAAACGTTCTGGGCTTAGGTGGAGCGAGGTCAGAATGTACCAGAACAAATATTATGTTCGGGGGGGGGGTCTTTTCTAGACTGCTTGAACGGGGGGAGGGAGGGGCTGTTATGTTTCAGTGTTTTTAAACTCCTGGGCCAGGTGGGAGGACGAAATGAAACAATGTGGCTTATTTACGTTTGGAGCTTTTTCTCTCGGTTTCAGGCATTCCTCTTGTGACAAGTTACGGAATGGTCATGGTTGTTATGGTTATGGTTGTCAGAGTCTTGGTAGCCTCTTTGCTGAAAGCGCACCCCGAGATCGTCCTGTTGCTCCTCTGAGCCACACACAGGCTTAGTCCTATTGAACTGACTGATGGGTAGGCTTTTCTTAAGCTTAGTGGGATGGTAGCTATCGCTCCTCAATTAGGTATTTTTGTCTGTGGGTTTTCGATAAACATCAGTGCTCAGTTGTTTGTCTTGCTTGATTATGTTAATGTCAAGGAAACACATGTTTACATTCTCAACACGTAGGGTAAACTTTAAACCCCCCCCAGCCGTTGGACGTAATAATAATAAGCTTTTTTTTCCAGAAACGATGTGCGATATTAAACAAGTACTCATTTGATCTGATACAATGAAAGTTCAGGAAGAGACGGAACAACCAGAGTGCACTGAGGAACCAATCAAAATGGCACAACGGGAATTGGGCACAGTCCTTACCGGATGAGAAAATACTGGCAGATACAGTTGAAACAGGAGTTACAGGAAGCTGTCGAAGAACGCGGGGTGACAAATCAGGATGCGGGAGAGGCAAATAATTCAAACAAAGACGCCAACGAAGGGCAGAGTGGACTTCCGCATCCCCCCTTGACACAGACTCTGACAACAGCCATCTGTCGTACAACAGCAGCCCGGTTTTTCACGGGAATCCTTGGGGACCACAGCGCCACCAGCCATGATGCAACCTACGTGGAGAAGGTGCAGGAGAGGGCAGAAGAGATGTCCATTTGTTGATGTTAGTGTAACAGACTGAATTAGATCAATACCACGCAAAACATAATGCACTGTTGTGTTTAGTCAGGGCTTAAGAGTCATTAGAATACCACATGTTGTATGTGAAAGGGCTTACATGTTGAATATAACATATTGACAGACATATTTATATTGGTGTAACTGTAGATATTGTTGAAAAGAAATGTGGTCAGATGTGAAGCGCCAAGCCAACGCTTGATAACAAGTAAAACAGAACAAAGAAATAATGACATGAAATGAAGTATAATGATTCATATACTGTATGCAAGGATGTCTCTATATCAGTCATTTACTTCTGTTAATTATCTTTCAAGTGAAAACAAAATTGCTTCCTCTTTCAGTGGCTATGCGCCTTTACGCAAACGCGTCAGTAAATCCCACAGACAAATCCGTCTGCTCGTATGCTCCACCACGCAAACCATATTCAAAACAAATATTGATGCTGTCTCCTGGGTAAAAACAAGCAATACAGTTACTGTAGGCACAACATTGCTGGTGTTTGGTTTTGAGATTGTAGCAACACTATTGCGTTCATACGGACCAAAGACTCTGAGGAATGTTTCCAGCACCTTGTTGAAAGCCACAAAGAATAAAGGCAGTTCTGAAGGCAAAAGGGTGTCCAAACCGGTACTAGCAAGGTGTACCTGATAAAGTGACCGGTGAGTGTATAGTTCACTAAAGGTACCTTTTGTAATGTGGTTGGGCTGGGAGGCATAGTCAGTAAAGACCTTGGAGAGATGGGTGCTTTATATTGAAAGAGAAAACACATCTCGATTCAAACTTAAGCAGGCACGCAGGCACGCAGACACGCAGACACAGACACACACTCAGGTGAAAAGAAGATATTCAGGGGGCCATTCAAGGGAATGCATAGCCATTGATGAAGAAAAACAATGATTATTTTTCACATTTTTGTTTAATTTGGCTATGCATGGGGTCAGTGATTTCAAGGAGAACCAGAAAAAGAAACAATAATATTTCAAACTCAAGAATACATCGAAAAAGATAAAACTTGATATTGCCCGGCTCTCTCTCTCTCTCTCTCTCTCTCTCTCTCACACACACACACACACACAAACACACACACTCCATGGACACTCCTTTCTTCTATCCTAGCAGATATCTTATTCTGTGAACTTAGTCCCGTGACACTTGTATCTCACCCTGGTGCCATCTTTGTTTAGATCCACCATATCTTATGTCTCCAAAACATGGCTCCGACGCACAAGGCCCATTTGTCACACAGACAGCATGAGGGACACAAATGTGATATACGTTTGTTAGATACGTTTTTAGACACAGTTGGTCAAACAAAGTTTAGGCACGGGCATCATCATGACAGAACATGGTATGGTCCCCCAATGTCTAAATCCCAACATTGTAATATGTATGTATGTAATATACATGCCATTTAGCTGACGCTTTTATCCAAAGCGACTTACATTGCAGTGAGTGCATACATTTTTCAGTATATATGGTCCCAGCAGGAATCAAACCCACAACCTAAGCGTTGTTAGCGCCACGCTCTACCAACTGAGCCACAGAAGCCCATGTTGTTGGGCAAAGAGACACACTCAGTAAAAACCTTGGAAATAGGTGCTTTATATTGAAAGAGAAAACATATATCAATGCACACTCAAGAAGAGAGAAAATAACTTACAATACACACTCCAGCGGTACTTAATAAAAATAAGGGCCAAGCAGACACACACACACACACACACTGATGTGAAATGAAGAGGTCGGTTCTTCATGATTCACGGGGCACGCATGGCCATTGACAAAAGCATTGAAAGTTCAATGAGGATTCAAGAAGGACACCCACACAATACACAACCAATTCCTGAGATTCACATTCCTTCAGTACCTTTAGTAATGTTAAGAAGAAAAAATAGAATAATATTTGCTTTTTTTTTTGTTTGAAGGTTGATTTATGACGTTGCACAGTACGGCTTGTACTGCTGTTTAATTTTGGGCTGTTATTATCCACTACCTCCCCCTGACTTATTGTAACAGTATGGCTTGTTAAAGGAGAGAGAGCTCTACCAAACTGACGTTGCACTAACATTGTGTTTTGGTTGTGACGTTGTATTTTCATCATCATGACAGAACATGGTATGGTCCCCCAATGTCTAAATCCCAACATTGTAATATGTATGTATGTAATATACATGCCATTTAGCTGACGCTTTTATCCAAAGCGACTTACATTGCAGTGAGTGCATACATTTTTCAGTATATATGGTCCCAGCAGGAATCAAACCCACAACCTAAGCGTTGTTAGCGCCACGCTCTACCAACTGAGCCACAGAAGCCCATGTTGTTGGGCAAAGAGACACACTCAGTAAAAACCTTGGAAATAGGTGCTTTATATTGAAAGAGAAAACATATATCAATGCACACTCAAGAAGAGAGAAAATAACTTACAATACACACTCCAGCGGTACTTAATAAAAATAAGGGCCAAGCAGACACACACACACACACACACTGATGTGAAATGAAGAGGTCGGTTCTTCATGATTCACGGGGCACGCATGGCCATTGACAAAAGCAAAAAAAAAAAAAATGTTCACGTTATTATTTATTCTGGCTATTCATAGGGTCAGGGATTCCAAGGAGAAGCAGAAAAATATCCTTTTTTTTAATTTGTTTACTCAACAATACATTGAAAAAGACACAATTTGAAGAACTGCCTCGTGCCTCTCTCTCTCGACACAAACACAAGCTTGTACGCACACGCACACACACACACACACAGTACACACACACACAGTACACACACACACACACACAGCCCCTGTGTACCCCTTGCAGTAGTAGCTCAATGATTGGCACCAGCCCACTCCTCACTCATACTGTAACACCGTAAAAACCTGTGTTCGTATTTCACATGATAACATCCAGTTCTCTTCTCCTTGAGATGAACTAAATAAATAAATCATATTTTCAGATAAATAGTTGAAAAAAGTGTCCGTGCTTAAATCTTATAAAACATTCACAAATCTGTTATTTGTTGTCTGTTATCTCTCTTTTCCAGGACAATGTCTCTGAATGGGGATCGGTAGGGTAGTATTGTTCGGGGCTTGTTGAGATTAGCAGATACCATCTTGTCCTTTTTCCTAGGGAAGAATAGAGGCTTCGACAGAAGCTGCCTTTGAACAATTAGCACGTTAGCGCTAAGCTTAGCATAGAGTGACCAGATGTGCTTTTAGAATGGGGGTGTCAAACGAATTCTGTATTTTGTCCCCTAAGAGCTGATCTAAGTTCTGTTTGGTGTTATTATCTCGTAAGGATTGTGGCTTGGGCTGGAGAGTTGTAAGCTGATCCTAGATCTGTACTCAGGTGATTTGATTTTGTTTGAATGACAGGTGTTAATGGGGAGCAGGTGTGTATTCGTCTCGCTGTAACTGAAATTCTCACATGCTCACATTTGAGTCACCATCTAATCATGGAACAAACTTAAGAAGATAAGTACAGTATATGCATACACATCTGCGTGAGAGCGTGCGTGAGTGTCTGTGCGTGAGTGTGTGTGTGAGTGTGCGTGCGTGAGTGTGTGTGTGTGTGTGCATGTGTGTGTGTGTGTGTGTGCATGTGTGTTTGCATTCACAGAGTGTATCTTATGGTGTATGTATACATGTACAATATACTGGATATACCTCACACTTGAATGACCACATCGAAAAAACCCTGACCACACGCTTAGCGACAGGATAATACCATAAACATCTGCTCCCCCTCGAGACTCTAAAATCATGTTCTGTTTTTGTCCCCCACCCCTCCCCCACAAAAAAAGGAAAAACCATACCATCTGCTTCCCCAGTGCATCTGTATCTTCATGGCTATCTCCCAGAGGACCGCCACAGGAATAAACTCCCCAAATTGAATTGACGTTTCGATTTTTCCACAGAGGTGGAGGCGAAAGGAACAGCTTTTTGCCGATACCACCTGGCCCGACAGGGAGGCATAAACTGGCGGTTATGTAAATAATGAGAAAGGGTAATAGTGCCTTAAATTCACTATTGAATTTCAGAGGCCCTCTTGTTGGTTAACGTTGGAGGATAATGGCTATTTGTTGCTCTTAAGGTCTGGCTTGGGGCAATAAGACTAGGGTGGCTATCAGGTCCAACTGGTGAATGACCTTGACTGACCTAAGAGCAATGGGGAGAGAACACTGTGTGTGTGTGTGTGTGTGTGTGTGTGTGTGTGTGTGTGGCTGTGAGTGAGGGAGAGAGATTGAGAAAGAAAAAGAGAGAGAGAGGGGGCTTTTAAAAGTGACACCCTCTTTCTCCGACCAATTTAAGAAAACATATTCACACACACACACACACACACACACACACCTCGCCTCGCCACCCTGCCCTGGCTGCCTCTCTCTTTTTTCATCAACATATCCTCGTTCCTCAGGACGAAATAGATTGTTTTTTCATGTTTTCTCCTCCGTCTTCATCCCTCTCTCTTTTCCCTTCTGTCTAATTATTTTGTGAGCGAGGGAGGCAATCTCCTCTCCCTTGTTACGGCTCAAGTGGCCATTAGGGAGAGCACGCTTCATCTTTTTAATGAACTGATCAAGTTAAATGAGTTGAAAACTCCGGCTTTGTGTGTGCGTGCGTGTGCGTGTGCGTGTGCGTGTGTGTGTGTGTGTGTGTGTGTCTGTGTGTGCGTGTGTGTGTGTGACAGAGAGGGAGAGGGAGAGCGAGGGGATGAGAAGGAGAGAGAGGGGATGAGAGAGAGATATGCAAGCGGTGTTTTTAATAGAGGGATAGGGGAGTTAGAGGGAGAGTTGGGGGGGGGGGAAGGGGAGAGAGAGAGTCGTTAAGGGAGTCGCATTTGCTCGTATGTAGCGTAGCTGTGCTATCTGCTTTAGCTTTCTCATATTTCCATGTGGCTTTCTTGCTCCAGTGCTCATCTCCTGCTACACTAATGGTCCAGATCCTTGGGCCATAACATCATTAGCCAATAAGCCATTATAACGAGTGACGAGTCCGTCCACGTGAATAATTCAACAGCGAGTGCATTTAAAACATTGACTAAACACTCGCTCTTTGTTTCCACCGTGCTCTAAGCCTCCAATTGGCCACTCCACACTGTTAAAGTGCCTGCCACTGCAGGGAACACACGTTATTTAAGAGTTATGACAAATTACTACGATGTGAAGTGGAAATGAAGTGCATTGTATGTAGACAGCAAAGATGTTCACAGTAAAGACAGAAAATACAGAGACACAGCATGCCATTAATTCGAAGTCTGGGCCATCATTACTAACCAAAGTTCCCAGAGTGACGTCTGAAGACATCCATTTGTTGATGTGTGACAGTGTAGTCATTGAATTAGATCAATATCTGGCAAACAATTATAAACCGGTTGTGTTTCATCAGGACTTAAGAATCATTAATCAATCAATCACATTTTGTATTTAAAGAGCTTACATATTTAACATTTTGACGGACATAATTGTAAATAGTCTACCGTACAAAAAAAAAACTGCGTATCAAGTAAAACAGAACACAAATCTGAAGCAATAATGACATGCACTGAAATATAATTATACATATTTGCAAGAAGGTCTACACACCTTCTACACAAGTGGACACAAAATCACTTCTTCTTTAAGTGGCAATGCGATTCAGGTAAATAAGTCAGTGAAGTCCACAGACAAATCCGTCGGCTCTCGCGCTCCACCACGCAAACCACGTTCAAAACAAATATCGATGTCGTCTCCTGGCTTATAACAAGCAATCGTGTTACTCACAGAAGTGTTCCAAATGTCTGTAATCAGGGTGAATATGTCTGTCTCCCCCGCCTGCGGATATCGTGCCCTTATCAATCCCATATTGTGCTCTTGTCAATACAGCTGCTTCGTACATCAGTCAAATCAATTAGATACGCATACAGTGCCTGAAAGTCATCATACCCCTGTGAAATCTTTACCTTTTGTAAAGGTGTAACGTATGTAAGGGGTATTGTGTGTTAACAATTATATACACAATCATATTGTGTAGAACAATTGAGTGTGTAAGGGGTATGATTACTTTCTATAGGCACTGTACCTGTGGGCTACTGTAGCTGGAGAATATATGGTGATTGAGTAAAACAAATGTAATCAACCTACGTTTAGAAATACGGGTGTGATGAAGGTGACGTGTCTGTTCGGGCTTCTATTCACATGTAACAGCTTTGATCATGCAAATAATTCTGTCTATGTTGCTGATTTCGCCATTGCGGTTGAGATGGGTATGCCATTGATAACTGCATTTGATGAACCTGCCGGACACAGGCACAGACACACACAGACACACACACACACACACACACACACACACACACACACTGAGAGAAAAACAGCGTGTCTTCAACGGAGGCTGGCTGCACGCTGGCATCTATTCACATGTAATCACATGTGTATATTTCCCTCTCGAAATTCCCTATCAAAACAGTTTGGAACCTATATAGGCCACACTAGGATCTAGTATTGAGCTGTGTGTGGTTTCACCACTACTTATATATTATCATAGGGGAAATGAAGGGAGAGAGAGAGAGAGAGAGAGAGAGAGAGAGAAATAGGGAGAATGAGAGGGAGCCACAGAGAATGATCTGGAGGAGAGAGAGAGATAGGGGTCAACAGACAGGGGGGAAGGGAGGGTGGGAGAGAGAAAGAAGGTGAGAGAGGGAGGCAGGGAAGGAGAGAGAAAGATGAAGGTAGGGAGATGGACTGACGGAGGGAGGGTGAATAAATACCCCCGTCCTCAGGTTTGGGCGAAAAACACTTATAACTCAGGCCCATAGATTATGACAGTCCAATCTTCTGGGCTGCTGCCTGAAAAATAACAACAAACACATTGCTGCCACACAGGAGAGAGAGGGATGGATGAAAGAGAGGCCGAGAGGGAGAGAGAAAAAGAGAGAGAGGGATGGGCAGGAAAAATAGAGAGAGAGAGAGAGAGAAGAGTGAGAGGGGAGGGGATGGAAATGAGGGTAAGAAAGTGGATAGAAGAGAGGAAAAGGGAAAGAATAGGCAGACAAGTGTGAGGGAGAGGGAAGAGAGTTATTATTATGCATTCATTGTAATCAAGGCTGGATTATGGACTAGGCCAGTGGAGCCAGTGCCCGGGGCCTCCAAGCCTCAGGCTGCGCCGTGCGTGACCCAAGACTTAAGGAGGTAGTTGAACGCTAGGACACCTAGGCCCCTGGGGCTTAAAGCGTGATCTGACCACTAGGGCCCCTGGGCCGCTCAGCACCTACAGTGTGAGGGTCCCTGGGCCCCTCTGTGCTTAAAGCGTGAGCTGACCACTAGGGCCCCCGGGCACCTGGGTGCTTACAGTGTGAGTTGAACACAAGGGCCCCCAGGCCCCTCGGTGCATACATCGAGCGTAACACCTAACCCTAACCCTTGGTACATAGCAGCACATGCTTAAAACGAGAGCCTCTCGGAGAGTACAGTGCTTCTGTACAACTGAGCCACTGGTTGGTACCCTACAATATGTTACAATATGATGATACATGATACAATATTCACCAACAAGTCAGTTCATTCTGCATAACAGGACAGTTTGAACGGTGTCATATTATGGCAAGCCGTTCGTTATTTGACTTACCGTAACTAGCTATTCCTTTATTTTAGTTAGCTGCCCATTTTCCCCAGCTCGCTGCCCATATGATTCAGCTTGTTAACAGAAATTAGTTAGCCCTTACAACCAAATTAGCTGCACTAAAAAGCCAGCTAGTTAACTAGCTATCGGCCTCAAACTCAGCTGTCTAACTAGTTAGGTGGCACACAGCTTAAATAGTTAGTTAGGTGGCATTTGTTCGCGGGTCGTCTGTGTGAAAGGGGTATAAGATGGGTGGCTGTGGGAGTAAAAACCTCATTGAGAGCTTATTAGTTAGTGGTTTTGTGAAACATTAAAAACATATTTCAAAAGCAATACTTAAAGATTAAGGAAAACCCCTTTAAATTTTTCCGTAGACCGTCTGTTTTTAGATCCACGAAGTAAGACAATGCTGATGTTGACATGCAAATTGTCGACAGCTCTTAGGAGGTCTTTTTCCCCCTCCCCATCGATGGGGTGTGGCCTATGTGCATCGATGGGGTGTGGCCTATGTGCATAGTCTCCACCAAGTCATTTCATTGATTTATCCGAAACCTTGAAAACTTTTTTTTTCATTTATCTTTTGAATTTCAAGCAACATAATTCTCTCTGTGTCAAGCAGGTACATAAGACATTTCTTGGTAGGAAAAGCCACAGCCACATAGTTCTAAAATATGGACCACAAACGTTGGAGTAGTGGTGCTTTCAAAAGGAAAGCCAAAAAAGAAAAGGCAAGAGAGGCAGTTTTGCTTCAAAGTGTTCGACTCATTGCCAACTTCTTTCAAAAAACCTCTGATAGTAATAATGATCACAGCACTATTGTCAGCTGGGAGGAAAGAACTCGCACTAGTTCAGTTTCCAGTGATGTTGTCACTCCCCCAGAGCCATCCTTTGAAGGCGAACCCTCAACAGCTAATGGTATATAAGAACCATCATTTCCACCTGAGGAGCAGTCGGGCAGTTCACAAGAATCAAATCAGCAACCAAGCCATTCCTGGTGCTATGAGGTCACTGACCCTGCGTTATGGCAAAGCACTTCCAGTAACATTGTTAAGTCAGTGCTTATTAATAGAGGAGCAGTAATACCCAGCTTCAGTCCGAGATAGAGCGCTTGGTGGAAAGACCAGGAGTTTCAACAATGAACTTCTGAACTGTATATTGCCAAATGGGCAGAAGGTTTCTAGACAGCGGCGACTGTACTCACCCTCAACAGATTGTGTGTACTGTTTTGCATGCAAACTGTTCTCCAGCAAGCTTGGTGGCTTTAGTCAGGTGTTTAGTGACTGGAAGCGCTCTGAAAGAATAGGGGAACAGAACACAGATCATGCATGCTTGCCTTGCACCAACAGACAAAGGACAGTGCTATAGATACAGATGAAGCAGTGATCAAGTTATTGGGTGAAAGAGGACTTGCGTTTAGGGGACATGATGAACAGTTTGGGTCAACCCATAACGGTAATTTTGGCATCCTAGAATTGCTATCACAATTTAACCCATTCTTAGCTGAACGGAGAAAAAAAAAGAGGCACAGTGTCCTGTGTGTCATCGACAACATGTGAGGAACTCATTGAGCTAACGGGTCAGAAAACTCGCCAAACAATAGCGGATGAGATTCGGGATGCCAAATATTTTTCAATAATTGTTGACTCCACCCCAGACCTGCCTATGTGGACCAATTGCCATTCATATTCCGGTTTGTTAACAGCAGCGGGAATGTGGTGGAGCGATTCCTGGGCTTTGAGCCAATTGAGAGCCACACTGGTAAAAGTTTAGCAGACTGTGT
>NC_139675.1:6250252-6252752 GCF_951799395.1 Argentina silus
AGATGGAGGGGGAAGAAAACAACAAAACAAATCTTATTTTTTGCTTTCTCTCACAACAATTCTCCCTTTCTCTCTCTCTCTCTCTCTCTCTCTCTCCCTTCCTCCCCCCTCCATCCCTCCCTCTCTGTCAGAATAAAAAGAAAGGAAAGGTAAAAAGTCATTATGAAAACTCTGCAGCCCATTCCATTCCCTCCTCCTTTTTCCGCCAGCCGTCCTAAATTGTCTCCCTCGGACAACCCTTCACCACGCTCGGAACAGTAAATCCACCAATTAAATCACCCAAATTGGCGTAGGGGGTGCGGCCCGGGGGCCAGCGGGAGTAACGGCGAGGGGTGAGATATAAGACGGTGTGTTTTGACAGCAGGGATTGGGCCGGCTGAAGCCTTCGTCGCTGCTTGGCCTCATCTGTCAAAAAGGCCTGGCCCAAGGCTAAAGGTGCCATTTGTTATGTCCGTTGACAGGAAGACTGTGAGTCTATGACAGAAGGGATATGGTATTGTAGCACAGAGATGGGGAGAGGGAGGGAGGGAGGGAGGAGGAGGAGGAGGAGGGGGGGGACAAAGTGTTGTTAGATCAAGGGAGATTTGTTCGCTTTGTGGCTGGCGGAAGACACACAAGTGTAGGTGGAGGGGGGGGGGGACACTTGTACACACACACATACTCTCACGTATTTGCTCACGCACACACAATCACGCAATCACACGCGCACACACACACACACACACACACACACACACACACACACACGCACACACAGGGTGTAACTCTCTTTTCAATTACATGTGACAAGTGCTCCCCCTCTGATCCATGGGGTTGCCATGAGGATGGAGGAGCGGAATTACGGTCTACCTGACAGGTGAAACAGAGGTTAGGTCGAACCCGAGGGGAGGGAAGGTGGGAAAGGGGGAGGGAAGGGGGAGGCAAGAGATCAGGGATATCCACCATGACACTAAAAAGGAATATAATCAATGAATAAACCCAAAGCTTACCTTGATTCGAAAGAGTTGCACCACAGAGTTGCTAGCAAAAAGCATTATGTCTGTTTGAGTCAGGTTGTTGAGTAGGCTCAATTATCTGCATTAGCTAAGTACGTGAAAGGTAAACTAAGAAGAACAAAATACAACAAAATATAGCTAGCACTTTCTTTCTTCTTCTCCTTCATTCTTGAATAAATGAATTTGTTCAAAACTGTAAAACATTTGTCTTTCTCTCTGTTTGAGTCAAACACTCACCACAATGTGTGAACTGCAGTGTTATATCTGTAGCTTATGCTCTCAGTACTAGATTCATTCTCTGATCCTTTGATTGGATAGGGAAGATGTTAGTTCAGACTGCAAGAGCTTTGATAGGTTGGAGGACGTCCTCCAGAAGTGATCATAATTACAGTGTACGTCTATGGGAGGGCTTGAGAACCACAAGCCTCCTAGGATTTGTATTGTAGCCAGAGGAGGACAGAAAACAGCTGTCCTCCGGTTACACCATGGTGCTACCATAGAGGTGAGTAGTGACTTTCATTGCAAAACACTGTGTTTTAATCAGGTATTTGTTGACATGGGTATATATGTAGTATAGTTATCCTCTAAAAAGGATAACTTTGTAAATGTTTCACTATTTTTTATTTTTATGAAATTCACTGAGTAGGATGTCCTCCCCCCTCCTCCTCCAAGCCGCCCCTGAAGGGTGGTTCATAGAGACAGGTGTATCAGGGTAGGAGACAGGTGTATCAGGGTAGGAGACAGGTGTATCAGGGTAGGAGACAGGTGTATCAGGGTAGGAGACAGGTATATCAGTGTAGGAGACAGGTGTAGGAGACAAGTGTATCAGGGTAGGAGACAGGTATATCAGGGTAGGAGACAGGTGTATCAGGGTAGGAGGAGGCTGTGCCAGGTAACATCTGATCTGGAGTCAGATAATAGGAACGGCGGGCCGCAGAGACATCAGTCGGAGGCAAGGACGACATTTGTTTGTTGTGTCTCTCCATGAAAGAGGAACGGGATCACATAGTTTGGCACAATGACAACCCGACACTGGTTTGGTACGAGCTACAAACAGAGCAAAAACAGGAGGGAGAGGGAGGGAGGGACAGGGAAGGAAGAGAGACAGACCGGTGGTGCACAAACTGAGCATGGCACGCTGAGCTCCCCCTTGAGCCCCACCAATTGATGGATGGAAATAGATAAACTAATAGAAACAAATAGATAAAGGAGGAGTGAAGCAACAGTTGGCGTAGTCATTCCTAGGAAGCTGGATCAGGAGTCTGTGTGGCGGTCTGGAAGAACCAACCCGTCAGATGTCGCTGCCAAGCGTTGTTATTTTTAGGGCAAGTTTGGATGATTCTGATACTTTTATCCCTCTACTTTACCGTGGTGAATAAATACATTCTGAAAGGAAAAGGGAAATTGTTCATTTTCAAGGGTTTGTGAGCATGGCTCTAGCTAAATGTATAACTAGCCAGCATTCTGTACCCTGTTCTGAATTAAACATGTGTCGGATGGAGATG
>NC_139675.1:6257752-6262752 GCF_951799395.1 Argentina silus
CAAAAAACAAATAATTATTTCTGCCGACAATGTATAGCCTAGCCTAGCCAAAGCGAAATAACAACAATTAAAACATTTAATTGAAGGGGTGCTGTTGCTGTGCGTCTATGATTAGAGCAGAGGGAGAGAAAGGGAGAGAGAGTGAGAGAGAGGGAGAGAGAGAGAGAGAGAGCGAGCAGTAGGCGTGCATCATGTTGCCACGCAGGGTTATATTAAAACCCCATTAAACACAGCTCTGTCAGGGCAAACACGAGCATGGCCTGACCTGAATCAATTGTCGGAAAATCAGGCCTCATAATGGCTTCCTTGAATTTCCACTGATGTCTATTTGGTCCTTATTTTGATAGACACCAGTAGCAGACTCAAAAGGCAAAGTCTAGCCTAGAATCAATAATAGACATTGACAGCTGTAAATGATATGAAGGAACACACCAGGCTTACCAGAAACACATGTTAAGCCAATTGTACCATAACTTATGGTGCCCTGAAATAGGGGGACGATGTATAAAAAGTGTTGTCATTTGTAAATGGTAAAAAGAATATGTGCACAAATAACATTGAATAAAGGCAGATAGCCTATACTCCTCACGCTGCCATTTTTATTCATTCTGAATAAATAAAAAAAAAACATGAGTCACAATCATAAATTAAAATATACTATTAATATCAGCTCAAAAATGACGCAAGTGAAGACACAGTTGAAAACATATATATATATATATATATAGAGAGAGAGAGAGAGATTTGTTTTTATCGACATATAATGTATGTTCTGTAAACCTTGGTACTCCATATACTGGTCTCAAACAACAACACTACTATTATATTGGTAGTGTTGTTAATAGGTCAGCGTTTAAAAGATTCATGGTCTTGCAATAGCAGTAGCGACTCAACTGTGTCTTCACTTGCTTAATTTTTGAGCTGATATTAATAATATATAATATTGTATATAATAAACTAATATATATATATATATATATATATATATATATATATATATATATAGTTTTTTTCCAGGTTTCTTTCCTTGGTTGCCAAGAATGGAGAACATGTTGTTTAAAAGTGGCCACTATATATATATATATATATATATATATATATATATATATATATTATATGGTGGCCACTTTTAACCAGCATGTTCTCCATTCTTGGCAACCAAGGAGAGAAACCTGGAAAGAAACTCGCAGGAGTATCTTTTGCTGCTTTTGAGAATACAATGAAAGAACTCCGCTGAGTTCCTTTGAACCGGCTCTCCCTGAGCTTGGCATGCTGGTTTGAATTGGCCTTTATTGCCCCAAGTCCACAGAGAACACCTGTACTCTGTATGCTGCTACAGCTACAACTCCGGCCCCTAGCCTTACCCCTCCATGGGAGTCATTTGAGGGATTGGAGGAAAATAAACAAAGGATTTTCTCCTCCTCTCACATATGCGGGAGGAAACTCCATCCCTCCATCCGAATCTATTCCCAGGATGCTTTGCAACAGCTGCCAAAGCCCCAGGCGCTGCCGGTTGGAGATGGTTGCTGTGGAGATTCCAGTTTACCCAATGAACAGGAGCGTCCTCATCCCTTGTTTGTGTGTTAGACCTGAGATGTAGAGGTAGCCTCTCGCATGACCCGCTTTCCTCTCTTGGGGGCCATCGTGTATGGGCTGTTTACTTCTTCCTCTCCAACTCTAATTGGGTAGAAAGATCAGTGCACCAGCTTTAAACAACCGTGGACTTTTGTAATGAGACCCCTGTAGTGGCCGACAGTCACAACAAAAATCGCAGAAAAAAACAACAGTTTCGTTGAAATATTAGGACCAACCGTTGGTCTCACATAAGAGAAAAAAACAGTTGGTATTTGGGTGGAAATGTGAAACCAAAGTTGAAAATAGGATTTCATCCGTGGCCCAGAAACAGCTTTGTGTCTTGGCAACGCTCCAAGATTGAACATATGCTAAATGCTAAAGTGGGATTGACTTTGCTTAATTGGATGTGTGTGGTCTTAATTCAATCCGTTTAATGAAAGACTATTATGGTGTTATTAAGTCCTAATCAAGCCACGTACGCATATGTTATGTGGCTTTTTGTCTTTTCTGGTTAATTCCCTCATATTCCCTCCAATCACATAGATACCAACTTAAGTCTTTTCAACAGTAGTACATTGATACATATACTGTATCTGTGTAATAACTTGTCGTTGGGATATCATTACTATCTGTTATTATCATAAAACCCCTGAATATCCTTTCGTCTGGTAAACAAGTCTTGGTCTTCATTCATCTTAACCTATTCCCTCTCTTCTCTATTCTCTCCTGTGATTCAACAATCTCCTGTTCTCCCTTTCTCACCTCTCACCTCACCCCCTCACCCCCCCAACACTTTCTCCATCTCTTTTTCTCTTCCTTTCCGCCCCCACCTGTCCCCCTTTCACCTCCCCCCTTCATCTACCCATCATACATAGGCCTATACATAGTACTGTGCCTGTCTGCTCTCTCTCTCTCTCCCTCCCTCCTTCCCTCCTTCCTTCCCTCTCTACCATAGACAAACTCCCTCTGTCTGATAACTCTTATTTGGTATCTTACACCTCAAATGGTGCAGTGACTGGCTCACAGTTCACTTCTCCTGCCCCTCACCCACCGAGTGTAGAGACAGTTATATGGTCTCATACACACAGTTATGGAGGCATCACACACACACACACACACAGACACGCACTCTCTCTCTCTCTCTCTTTCACTCACACAAACACATACACACACACACACACACACACACACACACACAGTGCAGAGACAGTTATATGGGCAGCCAAATGGACTACAGACTGCGGCTTCACCTCCCAGAAAGCACCCATAAACCCTCTCTAGCACTGACAGCCGACTGATTGGTGTTATAACAAGGCGAGAAAGGGTTTGTGTGTGTGTGTGTGTGTGTGTGTGTGTGTGTGTGTGTGGGTGCGCGTGTGGACTGAGATGGACGAACGCCCTCACAACCTCACTGCCAGAGAGACTTCATCCATTTCCCCTTCACTGAGAGAGAGAGATAGAGAGAGGGATGTCGGAAATAAAGACCCCCTCAGGGATCAAGGCCTGGTCTGTCCATGGGTCAGGTGTTATGAATAACCCCCCTCCATATCAACACAAACACACGCACCCGCACCCGCACACGCACCCGCACACGCACACACCAATCCTGTGACTCCCCAAGGTCCACTTTCCCCTCTGCCGCTTCCCCTTGTGAGAACCGATCTATTCATTACGGGTGAATAATCGTCAAGGTCACTGTGTACTGAGGGGGTAATCATAAAAACATATTGCGGTCAGCCATGGGGGCCAACAGAGAAGAGGACTGTACAACACAGCCTTGCCCCCACTGCTTGTAGAAGGAACAGCGTTTTCAAAAGAAGATTGGGGGCTGGTTTCTCCGACACAGATTAAGCCGAGAATATCTCCATTGATGATGCATTTTAGCCTTGGATAAAGGTCAATCTGTGTCCGGGAAACCAGGCTGTGGGGATTAGCAGTTGTGATTTTTTTGTAATTTTAGATTGTTGTTCTCAACCTTTCGATTCTTAGTGATTTAATATCAGCAGTAAATAATAGTTAATATCACTTCAACTCTGCTGTTAAAATCACCAAGTCATCATCAAAACTCCTTCATTTCTAACTGATCATTAAAGAGCCCTGCATCTAAATAGAAGCATGGACGCTACATTTAGCATTCACAGTGCCTACCGTATACAGTACATTGTGTGACTCCCTGATAGGCAAAGGCATCTCTCTTAAGGATCACCAAGACCGACCGACACCCAACCTCCATGAATAAATCATACACACACACACACTCCCAGCTGGATCTCTCCCCAAATCCCCCTCCATCCATATTACCACCCTGTTTTTGTTGCTGTCAGTCCAGCTGTGACACACAAACACACACACACACACACACACACAATGTTTTATTTGCCAATAAATCGTCAATCACATGCCTTGCCCCCCCCCCCCCCCCCCCCACACACACACACACACACACACAAACCCCTCCTTGAATGAACTTGCATAAAACTCACACCCACACTTAAACACAAGTTAGGTAAGAGAAGAATCGCACGCACACACGCACACACGCACGCACACACACACACACACACACACACACTCTAGTCAGTATGCGGTAGAAAGACTCTCTGCAGTGTTCCTCCACTCCTGGTCCTAAAGGACAGTGTGTGTAGTCCTTTGTCCCAGCCCACCACTAACATACCTTATTCAGCTCATCAAGGTCTTGACAATGAGCTGATCAGTTGAATCATTGCACCAGGCTCGTTTTTAAACATTCAGCCTCTCTTGGCGGATAAGAGGACGGTGAGAGTGAAGTCACAGATATGTGTATGAGTTCAGATGGTAAAATCTCTCCCCAAGTTGAATTGCTAGCTCTTTGGTGGCTTAGCCGGTGAACGTCAGGTATTTCACGGGCAGTCGTGTGTGTGAGCTCGGAGTGTGAGTAAGCAATTAGTGGCAGAGTGATGCCCCCTGTTTTATGATTAAAAAACAAAGTAGTTTTCATCTGGGCTTTTTGGGCTGCATGGGACAGAAGCCTGCACACATTGTTGGACAGTTGTGATGTTGGGCAGTTGTGGTGTTGGACAGTTGTGGTGTTGGACAGTTGTGATGTTGGACAGTTGTGGTGTTGGACAGTTGTGGTGTTGGACAGTTGTGGTGTTGGACAGTTGTGGTGTTGGACAGTTGTGATGTTGGGCAGTTGTGGTGTTGGACAGTTGTGGTGTTGGACAGTTGTGGTGTTGGACAGTTGTGGTGTTGGACAGTTGTGATGTTGGACAGTTGTGGTGTTGGACAGTTGTGGTTTTGGACAGTTGTGGTGTTGGACAGTTGTGATGTTGGACAGTTGTGGTGTTGGACAGTTGTGGTGTTGGACAGTTGTGGTTTTGGACAGTTGTGATGTTGGACAGTTGTGGTGTTGGACAGTTGTGGTGTTGGACAGTTGTGGTGTTGGA
>NC_139675.1:6270252-6385252 GCF_951799395.1 Argentina silus
AATATTATGGAAATCCATAACATTAGGTTGCTATCTCACCGGCATGTCGTTGCATGTTGCTCACCTATTGTGGCTGAAGTTTTGTACCCAAACGCATCAGCCACTGTCATATTTTGGACTAAGCCTAGTTCTTAAATGTTTTTACTTTTCCAAAAGGATTAATAATTGCCTTGCATGATAGTGATTTATATATCACATTTTTGTAATTTAAGCTGCAGCAGATCACCTCCCAGTGAATGAATGAATGACCTAAAGCTATGTTGAAGTTGTATTACCTAAGTGAGTTGTTATGGCTTTCCAAAAGCCGCAAAAGACAGGAAATTAAAAATGAGCACCACCACCCATAACTTCACCCATGCACTAAGAAGGTTTTCCAGCACACAGCTTTGATACCTCACCACTGGGCAGGTTGCCTAGGATTCAAAGTTTCTCTCAAACAGCCTAATTAATAGTCTTCAGAGTGAAAATACAAACCCATAGAGGTTGGGCAGCATACAGAAGAATATGCAGGCCAGTGTTTCCATCTCTGTTGTGCCCCACCTAAAACCTCGGTCCTATATCAATCCTATGGAGGCTGCCATTTCTGAGCCTTATCTTTGCCACGAAAAGGCCAGACCTTGGCCAGCATGTGGATGTGGCTCAGGTCCCAACAACACTCAGACCAAAGATGACACAGTGGCATCAGGGCCACATTCCTCATACCAGAGCTACCCCACAGGGAACTGCCAACTCTCAGCCAGGGCTCTCCCCCCACATTTGGACCAGGTCTGGCCCATATAACACTTGCCACATGCACTCAGCCATATGTCCCATGACAAGACCAGAGCTGGCCCGCAATTGCCTGCTGACTGGGCACAGGAGGCATTTGAATCTACGATTTTAACACGACAAGGGCTTGGGCTTGGAATCTCTCCGGTGATGCCAGCTGAGGCGCCGGTGAAAAACCCAGCAGAGGACACAGTGGTAAACGCTGAGGACCAACGTGGGAGGGATGTGGATCTCTTCCCGCCCCTCTCTCGGTCCACATGTCTCGGGAAGTGCTCCTCGAGGTCTTCCTGCTCAACACCCGGACCTCAGTGACCCAACTCAGTGACCGAAACAGGTCAACCACTGCCTTCTTTTTTTTCTTTAAAGGTTATTTTTTTGCGTGGGGCAGTCACACTCTTAAATTGTTCGTTTTTATTGGATAGAGACAGTGGAGAGAGACAGGAAAGCAGGGAGGACAGGGAATGACAGCAGGGCATGGGCCGGATTTGAACCCATGCCGACACAGGCATACGTGTGCACTGTAGGCCATGGCGGTAGACCACTGGGCCATGGAGCTGTGGCTGCCTAACTGTTTCAAGCCCCTGTCTGCACCATCATCACCGGCAGAACACCTTTCACCTTACTAAGCTTTCATGTGCCATCGGACCATCAAAGGTCCACTGTTTCCCAGGTGCCAAGGTTCTGGATATTAACTCACCACTACCCTCTGTGCTGACGACAGACACGTGAGGGACCGTCGTAACTCATGTTGGCACAAATGACATCCGCCTCAGACAGCCAGTGGGGCTGGAGGAACACTATAACTATAACGCGGTCCTCTGTGGCTCAGTTGGTAGAGCGTGGCGCTAACAACGCTTAGGTTGTGGGTTTGATTCCTGCTGGGACCATATATACTGCAACGTAAGTCACTTTGGATAAAAGCGTCAGCTAAATGGCGTACGTTATCACACTATAAGACCCCACTTACCACCCTCCAGGGCACAGGGAAGAGAGCTGTCACCTGTGGTCTCCCACCTGTCTACCGCATGGCTGAGAGCGTTTCAGTTGCCTCCTCTGTTTAAACCACTGGATTAGACAGGAGTGCAACAAGAGAGGGATTGATTTTGTGGGATAACTTTGACATGTTCTGCACCCAAACCGAACAGGTTGCTTTTTATGCTTCCCAGCTGCGTCTTAAACTGACTACATGCCCCTGGAATACACGTTTTTATCATGACATTCCCATTCTGTCCATCGTTTCATACAGGCGTACTGTGTTCCTAGGGAATAGAAAATTGGACATGAGACCAAATGCGTTAAAAACCTGATTTCGACTGTAGTGTTTCCCATTGACACTGTTTCTACTCCCCCTACTGTTGGTTAGGCAACAACAAGTCTATCAGAGGCTATTGTCCTCCCAATGTCATAGCTTTTAAAACCTGCCAGCCTGCTGCCTCTGATACTTCTAAGGCTCCCACTGGCAATGTGCAGATCAAGTTCAGTCTCTTAAATATCACTTAATCCTAAGGGTACTCTTGTCAATGAAATAATTACAGATCATGATCTTGATGTGATAGGTCTCACGGAAACATGGCTTAAGCCTGATGTGCGTATTTCACTGAACGTGGCTACACCCCCCCAGTCATTCTAATTACCAAATCCCCAGGGCCTTTGGCAAAGGAGGAGGGGTTGCTGTGATCACCATTCCAGGCTACAATGTACACCCTGGGCAGGGTATGTGTGTTCTGGTCTCCATGTATACAACCCAAACACAGCCCTCTGATATATCACCTCAGCCTTTCACACAACATATTTTGACATTTTTTACGTTTAGCAGACACTTTTATCCAAAGCGACTTACAAACAAGTACATTTGTCTCAAGTAAGTAAGAATCATCTATCTATTATTATTATTATTATTATTATTATTATTATTATTATTATTATTATTATTATTAACAGTAGAGGAACTGTACAGAGGGGTAGTGGGGGTTGAAGAGGTCTTTAGGAGGGACAGTCAAGATGTAGCCTAAAGAGATGGGTCTTCAGTCTACGGCGGAAGATAGGTAGTGAGTAATTATACTAGTAATTATCTACAGACCCTCATACTCCATACTCAACTTTTCTCTCAGAATGTTGTGGTTTATTTATCTAATCTTGATAAAGCTGTTATTATTGGTGACTTTAATACTCATATTGATAATGGTGCAGACCCACTCTGTAAGACGTTCCTCTCAGTTATAGCCATCATACTCAGCAAGATCATCCCACCTCTCTAAACTTATTGATGAAAATAAACATAATAAAATATCCTTTTTGATACTGTCTCCAAACTAACTAAAAGTCACTCCTCTAATAATAGTAAAATACCCTCTCATTTTAGCTGTGCTGATTTCATGAATTTCTTTCTTCATTAGAGATCAAATCACTGTACCCTCCACTAAACTCAGTTCCCTCAGCACACTGACAGCACAGGACAATGAGGCTCAAAGATCACCTGTGGCTCTTGAATGTCTATCATCTATTTCTCTTGACACATTATCCAAATTGATTTATTGCGCCAAACTGTCTACCTGCATCCTAGACCTTGTGCCTCCAACACTTTTCAAGGAGCTTCTTCCAGTCTTTTGCTGACTCAATCCTATCCGTCATAAATGGATCTATCACTACTGGCTGTTTTCCCAACCCACTGGAAGTGGCTGTAATCAAACTGCTGAAAAAAAAAAACAATCGTGCAGGCCTGTTTCCAAGCTACCATTTCTGTCTAATACATTGGAGAAGGTGGTTGCAAAACGGCTCACTGATCTCCTTAACTCTGATAATGTCCATGAGAGCCTCCAATTGGGTTTCAGGCCAACACATAGCACGGAGACTGTAGTGCTGCATTTGAAACAGTTGATCACAAAATTGTATTACAAAGATTTGTGGTAATCTGTAGGTCTGCTCTGTCTTGGTTTAAATCATATTTGATACCACTGTGTGCACATTGGTGGTGGTTCATTTGAACATTGTTCTGTCAATTATGGAGTTCCACACGGGTCTGTATTGGGACCACTATTTCCCTATATATGCTACCCCTAGGTAATGCAATATGTCATCATGGTGTCAATTTTCATTGCTATGCAGATGATACGCAACTTTACATTGCAATGAAACTATCCTGTGAGACTGACATTCAATTATGGATGGCAAATAACTTCCCCGTTGGTCATGTTGGCCCAAGAAATCTGAGGTCGAATTTCACAGAAGTGCCGCTCAATATAGAAGGTTGACCCCAAGAAAATGTTCCCCGCCCCCCAAACATTTTTACCCAATAAACACAGGAAAAATCATATTGCTATTGAGGTTGGACACTTACATTACGAGCACGTGCAAAATACTTTATTACACATTTATGCACCCACTCGCACCCTCAGATCGAAAGATGCTGGATTGCTTGCACATCAAAAAGAAAACAGCTGGAGGACTTTTCTTATTGAGCGTCATTTCTGTGGAATTGCCTGTCTGCCCTTGTTAGGGGGTCAGCGATAAGGAATAGATTAACCTCGAACCTACTCCCCCTTCCCACTGCTTTTCCCCATTCCCCACGTCCAGATTATTGTGTACTCATATGATTTTATTTATGTCATGCGTTAATTGTTAATATGTTTGGTTTTTATATGAAGCACAGTGTGTGGAGACCTTGGTTAAAATGCACTTTAAAACTAAATAAACTTGACATACCATAACAACCTTTGATGGAGGTCATCCCCTCTTGACCCATTACCACAGTGGATGCCTCATATAGAATCCCCATGATGAGGTCTTCAGTGCTGTTGGAAAGCTGTCTAAAGCTATCTCGCTCCTAACAATGTGTGGTCTGAGGCTTGCAGTCATTATTCTTAGCCTCATTCCTTACTCTTTTGAACTGTATGTTTGTATGTGTTTGCTGTGTGAAGATAGTTTGTCTTCTCCATCTGACAGCTATGGGGCCAAAAAATAAAGTTAGTTTTTACTTTATTTTATGGAACTGTTTCCATACAATCATTGCCTGGGACTTACTAGGTAATTATATTCGGGGCACTTACAGTTTTTCTCGATTGCATGAGCACATTTCTTTTTAAAACAGTATTCAACTTCTCAAAACAGTGAACGCGTAAAATGCACGTCACAAATGCAAATGAGTGCATCATAACAGTATCCACTGTTGTGGGCCTGATCACAGACAGTGATGAGACAGGGAGGAGGTAAGAGCTCTGGCAACAACCTCTCCCTCAACTTCAGCAAAACAAAGGAGATGATCGTGGACCACAGGAAAACAGCAGGGACACACACAGACCTCCATCCGCATCGATAGGGCTGACGTGGAGAGGGTCAGCAGCTTTTCTCCCTCGGTGTACACATCACTGAGGACTTGACGTGGTCCCATCGCACCGTCACAGTGATCAGGCAGCGGTGGAAATTTCGACCCTCAGATCCTAACCAACTTCTATAGGGTGCACCATCGAGAGCATCCTGTCAGGCTGCATTACTGTCTGGTACGGCAGCTGCACTGCCTAAGACCGCAAGGCTCTACAGAGGGTGGTGAAAACGGCACAGCAAACTCCCAGCCGTACAGGACATCTACTCCAGGAGGTGTCTGAGGAAGGCCCAGAAGTTCATCAAAGACCGCAGCCATACCGGTCACATCCTGTTCTCTCTGCTATCGGCAAACGGTACCAGAGCATCTGGTCTCAGGTTCCCGGACAACTTAGCTACCGCCAAGCTATAAGACCATATAAGACCATAACTGATACCCCCAGCTGCCTAGCAACACCACCTGCTGCTCACCTGCCCTGGAGACGATACTTTGTCATCTGATGAAAAGTTCAATCCACCATTCATTTCATAATGTATTTCAAAGAATGTTCTTAGAATAAAAAAAGAAATGCATAAATACCTTTTTGTACTGTAAAAAAAAAAACAACAACCAAAGACCTAGGTTGTTCTGTAAAATGAAGTGCTGCAGAACATTCTTCTATATTGGGTAAGCGTAGCTACTGTATCAAAAGTAATCGACACAGTGTCCCAGAATGCACCAGCGCAGGTTGACGCAGTAGCCTAACAGAAGCCTAGCAACACCCAATGATACAATGTCCTTTCTCAGACAGAGTTGCATCTCACAACTCCATCATGTCCCAATAACACCCTACCGTCGCCCCGATAATTATCTGCAGTGTTACTCGCCCCTTTTGTTTGAAGAGGATGCTTTGTAAAGACTCCAGGAAAGTTTGTTAGAGAGATACAGAGAGAGAGAGAGAAAGGGCAGAGACAGAAAGACAATGATGAGTGTGGATAGGCAGAGGGAATTGAATCTTTTAATCTCCCAAAGTGGGAGAAGAAGCGACCCAGGCAGGCCTGATTGGATTTCCTTAAAGTCCAGAATTAGGTCAATAGAGAGCTACCGTCATTCATTAGCACTGTCTGAGGGGAGAGGGGGTTGAGACAGGGAGGAGAGGAGAGGGGGTTGAGACAGGGAGGAGAGGAGAGGGGGAGAGGAGAGGGGGTTGAGACAGGGAGGAGAGGAGAGGGGGAGAGGAGAGGGGGTTGAGACAGGGAGGAGAGGAGAGGGGGTTGAGACAGGGAGGAGAGGAGAGGGGGAGAGGAGAGGGGGTTGAGACAGGGAGGAGAGGAGAGGGGGTTGAGACAGGGAGGAGAGGAGAGGGGGAGAGGAGAGGGGGTTGAGACAGGGGGGAGAGGAGAGGGGGAGAGGAGAGGGGGTTGAGACAGGGAGGAGAGGAGAGGGGGAGAGGAGAGGGGGAAAGGAGAGGGGGTTGAGACAGGGAGGAGAGGAGAGGGGGTATATGTTTGATAGAAAGAGACAGAGAGAGAGAGAGAGAATATGGAGACAGTGAGAGAGAAGGAGCGAGAGATAGTTTGATAGACAGATGGATAGATAGATAGATAGATAGATAGATAGATAGATAGAGAAGAATAAGCAACTAAGACAGGCTTGATTAGATTTCCTTTAAGTCCAGAATTAGGTTAATAGAGAGCTACCATCGTTCATTAGCACTGCCCAGAGGGGAGAGGGGGTTGAGACAGGGAGGAGAGGAGAGGGGGAGAGGAGAGGGGGTTGAGACAGGGAGGAGAGGAGAGGGGGTTGAGACAGGGAGGAGAGGAGAGGGGGTTGAGACAGGGAGGAGAGGAGAGGGGGAGAGGAGAGGGGGTTGAGACAGGGAGGAGAGGAGAGGGGGAGAGGAGAGGGGGTTGAGACAGGGAGGAGAGGAGAGGGGGAGAGGAGAGGAGAGGGGGAGAGGAGAGTGGATAATCAAATATATGGAGCGAGAGAGACACTAAAGAGACAGTGAAAGACAGAAGGAGAGAGAGAGAGAGAGAGAGAGCGAGAGAGCGGACAGCTGAAGAGGAGCTGCCAAAAAAACAAAACATTATACCGCCCCGAAGGAAGTGAATTATTTATCAACTAGAAAATGGCTTGCCATCTTTGTTGGGGTGGCGAGGGCATTAACCGGAGAGGAGAGGGCATTAACCGGAGAGGAGAGGGCATTAACCGGATTTTGGCATTTTGATGTTGATAATAAGAAGGCACTAAAAGGTAGCGATAATTGCATCTGGGCTTATAATTATTTATTTAATTATTTTTTTGTCTGCAATTAGTTCGGCTCTTAGACCACAATTAACAACGTGTTGCTAAAGGCTCTGAGAGGGGAGGAGGGGAGATAAACAACAACAAAAAAACAGCAACGGTGAAGTTCGGTGGAGGTCATTTGCATTGAAATGTGAACAGTTGTTTTATCGGCGCTGTTGGTCATTCTGTGTGGGGGTGCTGGGCAGTTTGGCAGCCATATTGAACAATGGTTGTTTGTGAGTGGTATAATTTTTTGTGACATTTTGCAATTAAACAGGGACACTGTTTCATTTCTGTGCTGGCCAACCCCATCACCGACAGATCAAATATTTCAAAAGCTCTGTCAATACCACTTAGGGGAGAGCTGTGACGAAAGTAACACTTCTTGGTTTGTTTTTCTGTTTAATCAGAGATTGAAAGAGGTAACACCACCATATTTTATGACAAACAACGTATATATGTCATCTACTATTAGCAACTGCAAATTCATTCTTAAGTTAAGTGAGTTGAAATTAAATAGATTGAGAACAAAACTACCGCAAAGTTATTTTTGTATTGGGGTGGGAATAACAGTCTTGGACGAAAGTAACTGTTTGCAAGAAGCGCACAATATCTGTCTTATTTCCACAATATCTGTCTTATCTTATCAGCCAAAATTCCATGAATGTGTCGATTTGAATAATCAGCTATAGGTTTGAAATATCGTGTGAAAACTAACAATGGATCAACACCAAAACGTTGCACAACCACAATATGTTGCCACAATGTTAAACAGACTGAAATGGGTTACATAACAGCTATACTAACCATAATCTTTTAATCTCACTTTCAGGTGCGTAACGTTCTTTTACTTTCGCTCTCTCCTGTAACTTCTCCCTGGCTAGCATCCGAGTCTAGCTAGCAAGATATTTCAAACCTATGTTGTCATTTTGTCACTAGATGGGTTAAGAATGTTTGGAACCTTAAAAAAATATAACTCATATAACTCTACAACCGATTATTATTATTCTTTTTTTACTTTACCCCGTTCAAAATTACTTCTGTTGACAACCCTTTTAAACGTGGTCGCAGCATGCTGATATTTTGCAGGGAGGTCATCTTCAGCATCAGTCACATGTATGTGTAATTAGATCATATTATCCTTCCATGTAATTTGAGAAAAACAGCGTGCTACTTTCGTCCCGGTTCTCCCATACGTGGAAAAACCTAGGCATTTCTGGGAGTGGGTATAAAATAGGCTACTGCAAGCCTCAAAGAGGTGATATCATTGTTCACTACACATACAGTACAGTTGTATAGGTAAGGGTGGTTTGGGTTATGGTTGTGGTTAAGGTTGGAGATACTGTTGGGTATTATATAGTGGTATTATATAGGGGTTTTGTTATATAGTGGTATTATATTGGGGTTTTGTTATATAGTGGTATTATATAGGGGTTTTGAGGCTGGGGCTTAGGTTTGAGTTAGAGACCCCTCTTTAATAGGAAAGAGTCATGGTCAAGTGAGCACATCAGAATCACTCGCACACACACACACACACAGAACCAGAGATTGATGAAGCAATGGCTGCCTCTGGGCTTTGACAGGTGATGGATATAGAGGACGGCTGATGGGTGCCTGGTCTCTCTCTCTCTCTCTCTCTCTCTCCCCCCTCCCTCTCTCTCGTCAGGAGTGATGATCCATCGTCTCTCCAACTCCCTGTTGCCTCCCCCGTGTCACTCTGGGGTTCATCCGCACTGTCAACCTCTTCATCATACCTCACTGTCACGCCTCTCACTACAGCGAGAGAGGGAGAGAGAGAGAGTCAGAGGAAAGAGGTGATATGGAGAGAGAGAGAGGGAGGGAGAGAGAGAGAGAGGGAGAGAGAGAGACAGAGTTAAGAAGTGGAGGAAGAAAGAAACAGAGAGAGGGTATGAAATGAGTTGGCGAAAAACAGGACAGAGGTGTAAAAGGAGAGCTTGAGAGTGGGTATGAAGAGAGAGAGAGAGAGAGAGAGACGGTTCTAAACTCTGGTGACTCAACATGCTTTCCTAAAGCTAGGGCCCAGACAGCATCGGTGTCACATCTGCTCATGGTGGAGACTGTCTAGCCTTTTCAGCCAGGCAAGATATCCATCGTTAGCCCTTAGCATTTAGCCATAGCTAGTCATCAGGTAACAGAGAGAGAGAGCCTTTAGCTTTGAGCCTTTAGTTTTAAACAGGGTTAGGCAGTAGCGTAAGTAGTAGCCTGGGCACTGATACCCAGTGTCTCACCACAGAGAGTGAAGGGGGATCTAACCCATGGAAGAGTCAGGGGCTCAGTTCCAATACAACTAACCCATGGAAGAGTCAGGGGCTCAGTTCCAATACAACTAACCCATGGCAAAGAGGAAGAGTCAGGGGCTCGGTTCCAACACAAGTGCATCATTCTTTCTTCCCTTCCTTGAGGTATTACTGATCTGTTTGTGAATGGATGGGTGAAAGCAAGGTTGCAAATGCAGTGACTTCACCTACCCAATCCTCTTAGATCTTTAAGGAAGGAAGGAAGGAAGGAAGGAATAATGAAAGGAAAGCCCATGCACCTCTATCACATACCCTGGGGGTCGTAGGTCACAGTTTAAAAGGTTCACGCCTGTGCATGTCGCCGGGGTACTGCGGCAGTAAACTAGCCTCCTCAAAAGATTTCATTTTAGGTGTTTCACCTCAGTACAACAAACAGTCGCTCATATCTGCGTCTTCACTTGCCCAATGTGTGAGTTGGCATTAATCGTGTATTTTAATTGAATTAGTTGTATTGTGATTCCTTTCATTCTGTATTAACAATAATGGCATTATGTGAAGAGTAGCATATGGCTTTAAGTACCTTCTTAAATCAATTGGTACTTGGAAAAGGACAAATGAGTGTCTGATGGACGGTTCACATCTGATCTCTGTTTTGCTGTTGTGGAAATGGGTAATAACCCTGCCTCCCTCGTCTCCACGACGACAGAACGACCCTGTATAAGGGCACAAAAACACAAAAATCCCTAGATATCTGAGACCAGAATGATATGAAAGGGGAGTCTTCTTACAAAAACAGATTTTCTTAAGCGGGTTAGGCCTGTTTTTTAGAAGCATTTACCTTTTGGTACATGTATTTATTTATTTTTTTCACAGAGCGAGCTGTTCTTTGGTGTGGCAAGAGCACCCCTCTGTGGCACACGGAGAACCACAGGCTGTCCAAAGGTATCCACATCACTTGGAAGAGCAGGGTGGATTAAAAATTATTCATACATTTTCTCTTTAATTATTTATCGAGCAATTCCTCCCACTGTTTACTCCAGGGTTATTAAATATTACTCTGCTAAGCGGCTCAAGGACGGGATTGTTGGAAGATATCCTTTTATCGCCAGGGATCCCGGCTATATAGAACCACCGTCAGGAATGCAATTATTGGAATGACTGCTCAATCCATTGATTTTCTTTTTTCGTCAGTTGGTGTAACAGCATAGAACGCTTTGGTCTCCGAGGGGCCTTCACTCAGTTGAACAGCACGGAGGGGGTAGGCTAAAGTCTGGCATGTGTGTTGATTTAGTTCGTCATCGTTAGGACTCTACCGTTTACTCCCATTCCAGTGCCAATATTGATATTGAACTCTGTTTAACGCTGAATAGTGCCTCCTGTGATATAATGAGTTTGGACTCACATGTGGGTGGGAGGAATTGCACCCATTACAGGAGATTGCTCCCATTAGAGATTGTACATTAGATACAATCAATTCAAATATGATTACGGCAATCATTAATTGAATAAAGGATTATTATCCATTTGCTATGTCAATCTCATAGTAGGCCTGTTCCAATTCCCACAGCATGACCCAATATGTGAGACTGGAATGAATGAGAGAGAGACGGACAGAGAGAGAGAGAGAGAAAGAGAGAGAAGGAGAGAGTGAATGAGAGAGTGGAGAGGGGTGGGAGAGAGAGTACACAATTGACACAAAACACACACACACACACACACACACACACACAAAGACTGATACAAACACACAGAAACAGTTACAGAAGAAAAGCCCATTGACTTTCTCTCTACAGTACTTTATATGTGATTTCAGACTTCTTATTCAATAAAACACAATACTAAAAAAACATATGCAAACACGCACGCACACACACACACACACACACACACACACACACACACACACACACACACAGTCTGGCCTGAGAATGACTGTCAATAGTTCCCATGATGGCCAGAGAGCTGCAGCAGGCTTACAGTTGCTAGAGAGAGAGAGAGAGAGAGAGAGAAATGAAGCTGAGCTTTTCCTCACAACACAACTCCCCTAATGGGTTTTTCCCTTCGCTTTTCCCTGACAGCCAAGTAACATCACCAAGCAAAAGTAGATCTTAAAATTCACCTCAGCTGGCACTATTTACACACACACACACACACACACACACACACACACACACACAGTTACGGGCTTCGTGTACGCATTCCGTGACGAGATGAAGCGTAGTTATGTGTGCACGCCGATCGGAGCCACCTCATTAGTCTGTTTCAGCTGTGCTGTTTGCCCAGCTGGTGTAATTAAGACCTGCTCAGCTGGGGTTATTTAAGACCTGCTACCCCAGTGCCTCAGGTGAAGTTAAACTGCTGGTTACCTCTTGCTACACCGGAGTGTTGACTTTCTCTGTGTTCGGTTTCAAAGCAAAGCATTTTCGGTTACTCTCTGCCCTTTTCATTTATTTGGGGATTTCTTTTTTTGTTTGCCCTTATTTGTGGTATTTCTAGTGACCATCCATGGTGGAATGCCTTTTAGTTGACGGTATTTCGGTCGCTTTGCAACCTTCAGTGAGAATCCCCGTGGATGCCTTTCTGGAACCATGCCTTTCTTGGAACCCCTTTCTGTTGTGTCATTGTGTTTTTGTATTAGTTCTCGTTTTTTAACAACCGCCTTTGAGGTGTTGGTTTCTGAGAAAATAACACACACACTCGCACACACAAACAAGCAGTTTTCAATAAAATGTGTCGAAAGGTTGTTTGACTGAGTTGCAAAAAAGTTGGTGAAGGAGGTTTGGACGGTTATATTTGACTTATAAACAGACTGAATATATTGCCTAAAATACACTTACTTAGGTAGCACTTTACATTAAGGTCACATTTGTAAAGGGTTTATAAATGGTTTATAAATAGTTAATAAATCACTTATCAGTGTATCATTCAATTATAAACCATTTACAAACAGTTATAAGTCATTAGTTTAGACTGATCGATATTTACTTGGTGCTTGCCAAATAGGGAGCTTGCAATCTGAAGCCAGTTATTAATGCTTTATATATGCACTTATAAATGCTTTGAAAACTAACCCTGATGTGTATGTTACCCATACTTTGACCTAAAGGGCAATCTTCTGACTTTATTCATTGCGCAATAACATTATGCAGCACCAGGATCAGCTAAACAATGACTAATGTGGGCCTTTAACATCCACATAAACACACATTCCAGTACACACACAAACAGCTACACACACACACCTACAACTCCACACCATATTCTATTCAAATTAAGACACATAGGAAAGGTTTGTGTTTGACATTTTCCAGCAACTTTGCCTGCAGGCTTTTCGTAGAGATTAATTCAGTAGTTCTGTGTTCCCGTGTGGTCTTTTCAAACTGAAAGAGTCAGATATGCTGTAGTGTGTGTGTGTGTGTGTGTGTGTGTGTGTGTGTGTGCGCGCGCATGCGTTTGTGTGTGTGTCTGTCTGTCACTGTATGTGTGTGTGTGTGCGTGTGCGTGAGCGTGTGGTGTCAGATTCATAGCTCTTGATTTGAGAGACAGACAACAGGCTTACACACTTGGACCGTTACCCCTGATCCACCAGTCAATATTCATCTGCCAGCCATCTCTTGTTCCTTTTCCTGGCTTTTTAACCCTTCACTATCCATGTCTCCGCTCCTCCCAACAGCTGTGTGGCTAAAGCGTGTAATCAATAAGAAGAAGGTTCAAGCATGGACGGTGAAAACCTGATGTAGATTTTGGGTATGATATGACGGTATAAACAGTGTGTGATCGCTTTCGCCCTCTCTCTCCCTCTCTCTCTCTCCCGCTCTCTCTCTCTCTCCCCCTCTCTCCCTCTCTCTCTCTCCCTCTCTCTCCCCCTCTCTCCCTCTCTCTCTCTCTCTCTCCCTCTCTCTCTTTCTCTCTCTCTCTCTCCCCCTGTACCCAAGAAAACAAAGCTAAATGACTACATCACATCTGTCAACACAGAGTGCTTTGACAGGCTGGTCATGGTCCACATTAACTCCACCCTACCAGACACCCTGGACCCATTTCAATTTGCATATCGCCCAAACAGATGCACGGATGATGCAGTCACCATCCCTCTGCACTCTGCCTTACCTCATCTGGATGATAGGAACATCTACTGTATGTGACAATGCTGTTCATTAACTACTGTTCAACATTCAACCCAATCGTTCCTTCCAAGCTCATCCCCTGGCTCCGGTACAGCAGCTAGCTCCCCCAGCCACGGTCTGTTCTCTGGCAGACGGTACTGGTTCATCCGGTCTAAGACCGACAGGTTTCTCCCTCCAGGCCGTAAGACTTTTGAACGGCTGACCCTAGCTGCCCACCTGCAGTTGACTTGACTCTCTCTCTCTCTCTCTCTCTCTCTCTCCCCCTCTCTCCCCCCCCCCTCTCTCTCCCTCTCTCTCTCCCTCTCTCTCTCCCTCTCTCTCTCCGGGTGGCTCACACTTCACTAAAAGAGACAGAGGAAACAAACCTATCTCCAGACTCCACACATACACTCTGTCTCGCTGCTCCCCGCTCACAAAGCCAACATGTTTTCCGTGTGTGTGTGTGTGTGTGTGTGTGTGTGTGTGTGTGTGTGTGTGTGTGTCAATCTGGGTCTGGTGTGTGTGTGTGTGTGTGTGTGTGTGTGTCAATCTGGGTCCTGGTGTGTGTGTGTGTGTGTGTGTGTGTGTGTGTGTGTGTGTGTGTCAATCTCGGTCTGGTGTGTGTGTGTGTGTGTGTGTGTGTGTGTATGTGTGTGTGTGTGTGTGTGTGTGCTGGCCAGAGGGTAAAACACTTCACAGGGAACAACAGAGAGATAAGTCAGAGGAAGAGAAGAAAGGCAGGAGGTTGATAGCACCATTGAACTCGGTGCTTGATCACACAGATACAGAGCCTTGAAAAAGATGGTTAAATATCTGTACAGCAAGCATTCATGTCGTGTGAAGGTGATCAGAGGGATAATGCAATCAAGAAATATGCAGAATCAACTGAGAAACATTATATCGCTGAGTTAATTTTTTTATCATTTGATGAAGTGTCCATGAAGACATGATTTGAAACTATGGTTAAATATCTGTACAGCAAGCATCATCAACTGGGACATCCCCCTCAGCCTTATTGGTTGGGTGCCACAAGCGCAGAACCTCCCTACAGTGCCTTCGGAAAGTATTCAGACCCCTTCACTTTTTCCACATTTTGTTGTGCTATAGACTCAATTTAAAATGGATTAAATTAAAAGATTGTCCCGTTAATCCACACAGAATACCCCGGAATGACAAAGCGAAAGCAGGTTTTTAGAAATTTCAGTAAATTTATGAAAAATTTAAATACAGAAATACCATGTACATAAGTATTCAGACCCTTTGCTATGACACACTTAAAAATGCAAAAATGTCATCAACAAATCACTCAATAAGTTGAATTAAGTCCATCTTAATGCAAGGATAATAGTTCATGTAATTTTGGAATTAATATCTTTGTTTTCACAGGGTCTCTATTTTAAGTGATGAGGTCAATATGTTCCTTGTAAGGTAATCTAACCCAAAAGTTAAGAGGATTGATTGCAAACATAACGGTATTCAGTCACACTAGGTTTATAAACAGAACACCAAGGTATCCCAATTTATGTCGCGCCGATGTACGACATCTCGGTTAGCCGATGTACGACATCTCGGTTAGCCGATGTACGACATCTTGGTTAGCCGATGTACGACATCTTGGTTAGCCGATGTACGACATCTCGGTTAGCCGATGTACGACATCTTGGTTAGCCGATGTACGACATCTCGGTTAGCCGATGTACGACATCTCGGTGTCATCGGTGATGACACGACATACACTCACCGGCCACTTTATTAGGTCCACCTGTTCAACTGCTCAGTAACGCAAATATCTAATCAGCCATGGCAGCAACTCAATGCATTTAGGCATGTAGACATGGCCAAGATGACCTGCTGAAGTTCAAACCGAGCATCAGAATAGAGAAGAAAGGTGGTTTTAAGTTACTTTGAACGTGGCATGGTTGTTGGTGCCAGACGGGCTGGTCTGAGTATTCCAGAAACTGCTGATCTACTGGGATTTTCACGCACAACCATCTCTAGGGTTTGATTCCTTTCATCTTAGTTTCCTCATTCTCTCCCCTCCATTCCTCTCCTCCATTCCTCTCCTCCATATCTCTCCTCCATTCCTCTCCTCCATTCTTCTCCTCCATTCCTCTCCTCCATTCCTCTCCTCCATATCTCTCCTCCATTCCTCTCCTCCATTCCTCTCCTTCATTCCTCTCCTCCATTCCTCTCCTCCATCGCCCTGTGACGTCTTGATGAGGAGGCGAGCAGAGGACGGTAGGAGAGGACTTAAGGAATTGAGAAAGGGCGAGTATCTAACATTTTCCATGGAGCAACACTGCCGCCTCCTGGCGACAATGGGTTTATAAACTCCAGTCTGATTCTAAGCGAGGCATCTCATCTCAACAGTCTAAAGTGGACTTTCTCTCTGCACTGGCAGACTGAAGAAAGGATTAGTGAAACCAATATGGCGGGTGCCAACCACAAACTTGACTTTCCACCCTGTCCAGTCCTTTCATATCAGTGGAGATGGAGGAAAGGAGACAAGGAGATACAACTACCTTAGACTATTGGGACGCAGCCCAGTGGCCTCCAGTCCCTCAGACCCCGCAGCAAGTCCTCTTTCATAACATCGAGTCTCATCTAGTGTTCCAAATCATCCATCAATCAAGTAGAAAACCTCACCTCTGTCCCTCTCTTCACTCTTCTCCCTCACCCCTCCATTGTCCCCCCCGCCCCCCTCCCCTTAGGACTGTAGACATCTGGGTTTTACCTCATCTCAACTGTACAGCAGACATACAGACCTTTTAAAGACCTGTGTTCCCCGCTTCTCTGTAGGGCAGTAATTGCGTGTGAGGGAGTAGGGATCTTTTTCAGATTGGTGCTCGGGGGAGCAGCTCCGACATTTGAGAGGAGGCTTTTTGGGATTCACCAATGCAGCAGATGATTGAAGTCGTAATGTCAGACTCTTTTGATGTGTAGCTCACACGTATACACTTTCACACACACACACACACACACACACACACGCACACACACACGCAGCCAGACGGCTTTGCTCAAATACCAATAAAATCAAAATGGCAAGATAGAGGAGCGGGGAGAGAGGGTGTTGAAATTTCAAACACACACACACACACACACACACACACACACACACAGACGAGGAGAGAGATACTTACTCAAATTAACACACACACACACACACACACACACACACACACACACAGACGAGGAGAGAGATACTTACTCAAATTAACACACACACACACACACACACAAATATACTTACACAATATATATACACACATACAGTCACACACATGCAGACTTGTTCACACAAACACACACACACATACACACACAAACACACACAAACACACATACACACAGACACACACACACACACACACACACACTGAGAGATAAATTAACACAAAAATACAGAATCCCTGATAATATCTTCCCGTTGGCCTTGTGTGTGAGATGCATAGATGGATGGGAGGATGGGGGGATGAAGTGAAGAGATACAGACAGAGGAAAGAGGGAGGGAGAAGAGGACCACAAAACCACCAGAGAACGAGAGAGACGAGAGAGGAAGACAGACAGAGAGCATGACTGCAGTCCCTGCTGAAACACTTTTAATCAGCGCAACAAAATGTATGCCAGGCTAGTCTCTCCTTGGTGTAGGGGAGACTCCAGACTGTGTGTGTGCGTGTGTGTGTGCGTGCGTGCGCGTGCGCGTGCATGTGTGTGTGTGTGTTTGATTGCAGATCAATGAATCCCATGTTGATCAAAGCCTGTCACCCCTCCGCAGCCCTTCCGTCCACCCCATACCGTGATAATTACTGATTACACCATGTAGATTAGAGAGACGAAAAGAGGGAGGACAGAGGGAGGGAGGGAGGGGAGGGCTGGTGCACCACAGGAAGGCTGGACCAGACACACAATGTCACACACACAGACACACACACTCACACACACACACACACACTCACACACACACACACACACACGCACACACACACACAGAGAGAGTGACCCCAGACCCATGGCCAGGCTTGAAGGACAAACAAGCATCAAACTGTGAGACTGGAGGGGGAACAATCAAACAACAAACAAACCATGACACTACTACCACACACACACACACACACACACACACACACATACACACACACACAAGCATGCACGCACGCACTTCCTGGCTGTACTTGCCAGTTGGGTTCACACCAGTTCATCTACCAGCATGCTGCTCCCTTCAATTAGCGACCATTAAGGAGTTAGTGAGTGTGTGTGAGCGTGCATGTTCATGTGCTTGCAAAGAGAGAGAGAGAGACAAATCGAGAGAGAGAGGCGGTTGCCATGTTCCATTGATTACTCCTCACACACACACACACACACACACACAAACACACACACACACACACACACACACACGTGCTTACTGTCACTCTCCCACATCCCCTCATCAGTAGGACAAAAGTGGTTCTCTTGCAAGCGATAGCCCTCCCTATCAGTCAATAACAGGATGCAGAAAGCACGCCATTTCATCCTTTCCACCCTTCCACTCTGACTTTCCGAAATGTGCTTTAGCCAGATTCTTGTAGCTCGCTGCAACTGAACTAGTGGATTGCACCTCGCAGTGAAGCGTCTGTCGTTCGGTTGGTGACGTATTCTGTGGATGGTCGTCTCTGACACACCATGTTTACTTCCTGAAGAGGGTTCCTGATCAGTGGGACAATTGTTTCGGGGGTTTTCATTGGTGTAATGATTCTTCGGTCACTGTAGAAGTTTTCCTTGGCCTACCAGCCCGTTTCCGATTGCCGATCTCACCAGTGTTTATCTTTTTAATGGTGTTCCAAACTGTTGATGTTGGCAAGCCTAAGGTTTTGGCTGTGTTTCTGATATTTTTATTTTTGTTTTTCAGCCTATGGCTTCCTTGACTTTCACTGACACCTCTTTGGTCGTCACATTGACAGGCACGAAAGGCAGACTCCAGACTTAAAGCCTAGAATCAATACAAGACATTGACAGCTCTCTTATGCCTGCACAAATGATTTGACGGAACGCACCTGACTTCCCATAAACACCCGTCAAGCCAATTTTACCATTTCATTTGGTGCCCTGAAATACTGGGAACATGTATACAAACTGTTGTCATTTCTAAATGGTGAAACCAATATGTACTATAGAAATAGCCTATATAAAAATAAATAGCCTAAATAAAAGCTGAGAATCTCTACTTTAACCTCCATAGTAATTGTCTTTTGGAGTATAGGGCCAAAAGAAGAAAAAAATGCACCACACACACTCACACACACACACTCACACACACACACACACACACACAAAGTTAGAGAAGGACTCTGGATGTGGAACTTCACATTGAGACATATGCTATCTGCTAGCTGTACTGACAGGCCAACACACACACATGCACACGCACACACACACACACACACACACACACACACACACACACACACACACAGGGGATCAAAGTGTCTGTGGATATGGCTGCTGACACGCAGGCAGGCCTGTAACTGAAGAGACAAGAGGAGACAACCGAGAGAGAGGGGGAGAGGGAAGGAAGGGAGGGATGCAACTTTCACTCTGACACACTAACCAGCTGTCAGAGGAAATATATGTCTCCTATCCTCTTCTCTGTCTGTATCTCTCTCTCTCTCTCTCTCTCTCTCTCTCTGTCCCTCTCTCTCTTTCTCTCTCTCTCTCTCTCTCTCTCTCTCTGTCCCTCTCTCTCTCTCTCTGCCTCCCTCTCTAATTAAATTCAAAATGTGTTTTATTGGCATGAACTACATTTGTAGATATAGCCAAAGCAAGAACAACAAAGTACAACAACCACAATAACAATCAGCAGAACCAACAAAATCAACACAGTCAACAGTAAGGACAAACTGTAGAACAGGGGAGGCTGGTGGAGGTAGAAATCGGAGGACAGGTTCATTTTAATGCATGGAATGGAATGAGGAATGCTATCAAACACGGAAGTTATAACCAGTCAACCCTCATACACTGCCGCTTCCTTTGGTGTGGCAAGAGGACACGTATCTAGCTTCTATTGTGACACGCTGTCTCTCTCTCTCTTTCTTTCTTTCTCTATATCTGTCCGTGTCTGTCTTTACCGCTGTTTGCTTGCTCTCTCTCTTCATCCACCTCTTCTCTCTTTCTTCAGCTCTCCGTCTCTTCTTCTCCGCGTGAGAGAAAAGTTTGCGTGTCTCCCATTTCTGAGAAATATCACACGGCAGTAAGTAATAAAACTGTACAATTCTCCATTGCAAACACAGTTGAATAGCTGGAGGCGGGACGCACAACAACTGTCCAAACAACTCACTGGTGGTCTTTTATTAGTAAAAAGAGCCACGGGCTAGAGAGCATAATTTCTCTGTGTTACCAATACCAAGGCGTGACTTGCATCATGCCATCAAACAGGGTACTACTGGCGAACCATAAAAAGGGGTTGGACGGAGAAAAAGAAAGAGAGAAAATATGAAAAATAGGATTAGAGAGGGGAAGGAGAAGAGAGAATGTTTTCTTGGATTGCCACAAAGAGCCAATTAGGCATCTGCAGTAGCAACGATTATAGCACTGTGGGCCAATTAAGGAGAAAAGCAACAGATCGAGAGAAAAGGACAAACATGGAACAGAAAGAAATGATGAAAAGGAGAGGAATGAAAGGAGTTTTTATTAGTCTGTGGAGGAAGGGAGAGGTTTCTTAGGGTCATGGACATGGTTTTCGCTATAAATGGCAACGAGTCAGACATGCGGAAGTACAAGTGGAAGCAAACACACAGTAACAGTTGAGCAAGAAAGTTGACGGGCTCAGAGAGTAGCAGTATGGAGACGGGGAAAGTGGACAGAGAAGCAACACACACACACACACACCCCCACCCTGCTCTGTAAGCTGTGCAGATGGATGGAGCAGGTGGGCGCTCTGGTCCTGATCTGCTGCCACGGCAACAGATGCTCAGGGTGAGATAGGCAGAACCAACCACCAGGGCAGGTCCATGTCACAGGCTAGGACACACACACACACACACACACACACACACACACACACACACACACACACACACACACACACACTCACGCCCACACCCAGATATACAGATGTACCCACTGTGACATTACCACATAAACAAAGTTATTTGTACTTATGCATTTTTCCTATGAAATAAAATAAATTCTGAATGAAAAGTGATTGAGATGAATTGTATGAGCCGAGATACAGTGGGCCAGTGGTTAATAGGTTCATGCCGACATCACAGCGACATCAACAGTGGTCTCCCTCAATGTCGCCACTGCAGCACACAAGTTGTGAAGTACTACTAAAAGCCACCACAAGGGGGTGACAAGAACTGTGAGGGATGTTTGAAAAGAGAATGGTTTGCCTTATAAGCTTGCCTTAGATTGGCAAAATTGAGTTTATTGTAGCAGCTCAATAATTACAGTGATGAAGAGTAGAAATTGTTTAAATATCAGGTTATTTTAACGAGGACCAAGCAATGGGACCAACTTCTATCTACTCTCATACCGTCATCACGCATTCTCTCACAGCGAAGACAAGCGGGGGAAATGTTTGAGCGCAATCTTACATGAATAAGCGCTAGAAGTTAGGACATGAATAAGGATTTTGGGTTTCAGTGGAATTGAGACTGGATAGAATAGTAGTCTACAGTTGTTATCAGGGACGTAAGAAGTATATTTTGCGAGGGGGTGCTGCCTAAAATGTTGAACAGGGGGTCATGATGTCCTTGGATAAACCTTAATTTAGAACAAATCATGTCTTCATGGACACTTCATCAAATGATAAAAAAAAATAACTCAGCGATATAATGTGTCTCAGTTGATTCTGCACATTTCTTGATTGCATTATCCCTCTGATCACCTTCACGCGACATACCATGACCACTACTCTGCTGTTCCTCAACATCCAAAGGTTGTGTTTCATCATATAGGAACTCGCCATTTGTTTCGCACACGCTCCAAATCACTAAGACGTCCCATAATGACTTGTGACCTGTGTAGCAGACTGTAATCACTGCTATCGCTTGTTAAATAGAGCGACTGCAAGTTACAGAGGTGGACACTTACAGTACACGTGCATCCTACATCAAATCGATTAACACATTTTGCTGAAATTAAATTAATGCGACAATCATGTCCAAGTCAATTCAATGTTTGATTTCACTATGTGTATTTAAATATGTTTTTTAGGGCATTGCTGCTTTATTGAGATAGAGACAGTAGAGATTGACAGGAAGGATGGGTGAGAGAGAGGAGGGATGACATGCAGGATATGTCTTTGGCCGGAATCGAACCAGGGACCTTGCGATGATATGGTATGCGCGTTAGTGTGCTACGCCACTGAACGCCCCAGCCGATTGATATTCTGACTAAAATTATCTGGACACGTTGTTCACATACTGTTATCTCGTTAGTTTCATCTCAGCAAAATGTGCACCACAATCGCTGATAAAGAAGAGATTGTAATGATTTTGTTTGCAATCGGGTCGATCGTGTGGAACCACAGTCACCAGTTAAGAGAGGTATCACAGGACAGGTTTTCATACCGGAGGACTGAATTGCGAATTTTGTGAATTTTCGTTTGTGTATTGTTTGTTGCAGTTGCCTTTGTTGATAGACAAGTATGCATAATGAGTACAGTTACTGTACCCCTCATGCAGTTTAATTGAGCTTGTGTTTTGGTTTGGTTGATACAGCCTCTTTTAAACTATAGCCTGTCACTCTTGTATAGTTGGAGGGGCGGTTGTTATCGCAATCCAACATTCCATTCATATACAGTTTACACAAACACAATTTCGACTCGGATTCCTCCCTCTCCTTCTCTCTCTCCCTCCCCCCTCTCACTCTCTCCCTTCTCTCACTCTCTCCCTTCTCTCACTCATGTAGGGCCAGCGGATGGTTTATTTCAGAGAGCTGAGAAAAGACCACCTGGAACTGTTAGAGGAAAACAACAACTGACCGTCTGGCACCAGGGCAAGGCCAGACCTCACAGCATTGTGTGTGTGCGTGTGTGTGTGTGTGTGTGCGTGCGCGCGCGCAAGTGTGTGCATGCAAGAGAGCCGGTTCTCCATCTCTCTTTGAGGATAACTCCTCATGTTATTAGAGTCAAACATCAAAAGAAGAAGATACAATCTTAAACAGAAAAATGCCCTAAATCCATGCTCTCTCTTTCTCTCCCACCACACACACACACACACACACACACACACACACACACACTTCTTCACTAGCTTTCTTCACCCTGAGAAATAAGATTAAAATGTAATCAGTTGTACCACCTGCACACTGTGGCTTGGAGGTAGAGATGGCAACACTAAGACTTTAATCCAGAGACACAGATGTCACACACACACACACACACACACACACACACACACACACACACACACACAGGCAGCAAAACGCTTGACCGCAGTCACATTCACCTGCAAGTGTGAACTTACATACTATTGCGAGAAATGCTCGGGAAACATAACCTCTTGCTCTCTCTCTCTTTTACACACACACACACTCACACACACACACACACACACACACACACACACACACACACACAGAGGAGGCCTTTTGGCTGTCAGAGAGACCTTGACATTTCAGCCAGAACCTCTATGAAACAGTTCCTTCTTCACCCTCTTTAACACCCTTCTCTCACCTGTACCACACATTGAGTTACAGGTACATACAAACAGGTGGAAGAGTGCCACCTAGTGGCACATTGTGACTTACCTCCCATACTATACTGACAGCCAGACTCAAGTCTAGTCTCTTTCTCCACTCCTCTTCTATCTTCTATCTTCATCACTCTCTCCATTTCAGCCTCCCCCCATCACTCCCTCTCTCTTTCCTGATCTCAAACAGATCTATCTTTCACTCCATCCATCCCCTTTCTCCTTCCATCTCCTCTCATCTTGCTCATCTTTCTCTCCCCCCCCGCAGTTGTCGTCTCTCTCTCCATCTCCCCTCCCTCTTGCCCCCCCCCCCCACCCTCACCCTCCCCCACCCACACCCACTCGAGTTACAGATACATACAAACAGGTGGAAGAGTGCCACCTAGTGGCCGATCAGTGTGATTGTCTCATCTCTGTGGCTCTCTTCACTCGTTTCTCTTTGAATCAAACTCCTTGAATCAAGTGAAGTTGCAGCACTGAAAAAGCATGACATTTCAAAACGAATCCAAGGCACTCTCTCTCTCTCGTGGAAAGATTTAAAAAATGTCTTTATTTTTGCGGCTATTGCACGGCTCACAAGCCTTCCTCAGGGTGCACAGGTGCACCGTACGATGAAGTGAAAGACCAGGAATTAAGGGTAGAGTGGACCACATACAGTACTAGTCAAAAGTTTGGACACACCTTGCCAAGAGTGTGCAAAGCTGTCATCAAAGCAAAAGGCTACTTTGAAGAATCTAAAATCTAAAACATATTCTGGTTTGTTTATCACTTTTTAGTTTGCTACATAATTCCATATGTGTTCCTTCATAGTTTTGATGTCTTCAATATTAATCACTTGTCACTTATTGTCTTGTCCTTACCTTATTGTACTACTGCGTATTTGTATTATTTGTATTATTTGTATTGGATGCTGCATTGTCATGGAACCGAGCCCAAGAATTTTACTCCCTGCACTCGTGTATGAGACGTAAGAAATGAACTCGAAACTTGAAACAATAGTTCACACAAATAAACCAAACCATCTCAACATTCCTCAAGTGCTAGAGAGTATACTGTAGGCACAGGACACGGTATCTCCATCACCCACCACCTAGTGCCCCCGGGGCCGACAAGGTCTGTGTCCCAATAGTCTTGCCTTCTCAAAACGCACTAGGATGAGAATATCCAAGAGGAGGAACCTTGAATCTTCTAATCCAATGCATTTTGAGGAGGAAGGTGAGGAGGAAGGTGAGTAGGGAGGATGTGAGGAATGGAGGAAAGAACGCTATATCCACCATTTTCTAAATGTGACTTTTTCTTCCATGACATAAAAACCCTTTATGTTGACATGTAATCAAAATCTCTTATTATACCCCTCAATGTACTCCTACAGTATATACCCTTCAAAATTAAGGGTCTATTCTTAGAGGAGGTATATTCTCTCTCACAGTAATAATGTGTAAGAAATTATATTGAATGAACCTCTCAGCTACCCAATGAAAACCAAGAGGGAATAGAAAGACTGTCTAGACGGTTATATTATATTTAATAATTCAACAGACTCTGTCAACTCAATAACAGTAATTAGACTGTGAATATAGCCTTTTCGATAGATTTGCTAAAACCCTTGAAATATTGGATTTTTCCATAATTTAATAGCTTTAGAATACGCAACGTGTTCTCTTGACTTAACGCTACTTCAAATAGAGGAGGCCAAAAAAGTGGTCCGAACTAAAGTTGAAGAAGTGAAAAGGCAAATTTCAGAACACAGAGACAATTCCAACAAAGCACAATGTGATGAGATGTTAAAAGAGAATACAGATGAATTCACTCTGACATTGAAGCAAGGCAAGCAAGAGATGCAGTTTTGGGAAAGAGGAAAAAGCCCAGATCTGTTCCTTTCAACTTCACTAGCAGAGAGGATGAGGATCATCCCAGATACTCTGAGGCCGGTTCCTCCCTGGATGTTTTAGACAAGGAAGCAGAGCTATGCAGCTTCCCCAACCAGAGAGGGAGAGGACGGGGAAGAAGCCAACTCAGAGGGGGAGGAAGACATCAAGACTTTCCAACCACATGGAGCAGGACCAGAAAAAGGCTTTTACAATTACATTTACATTTACATTTACATTTACATTTATGGCATTTAGCAGACGCCTTTATCCAAAGCGACTTACAACAAATACATTTGTCTAAGTGAGTGAATCATCTATCCATCAGTCATCATAAGAAAAAGTAATCTATGCTAGGACCAGGGGCTATTGGCAGTCACAATGCTAGAAGAAAGGAAGATTTCTTCTGACAATTCTGGCAAATCCCGTTCTGACGACTTTGTGTCTTGTCTAGAAGACTGTCCTTTGCCACGACATACTCAACCAATTAATTCAACAAATAAAATTGACCTTTTTCGTTTCTCCAGGAATCTACGTCTGAAGGCTTGGTACAAGCATAACACATCTCTATCTACCCACACCAGCTATTCAGGTCAGTCAGTTTTTGTGCCCTCAAAAACACCTTTTAAGCCTCTGTGTTTTTTTTGTCCCATAATCCAAAATGCCACACTAAACACATATGCCAAGAAAGTGAAGTTTGATGTGGGGAACCAAGCACGACACAACCTGTCTATGAAAGAGAGGGCTGCACTTGAATTTTTGTCCAAAGATGAACAGATTGTCATCAGAAAAGCTGGCAAGGGGGGGCGTGGCAGCCGTGTGTGGTAAGGACAACAATGTGGCAGAAGCCTACCGTCAATGAGACAATGCTGAAATCTCTTACTTTCAACCCTACAGAGGCCTTAAGAACGGAAAGGGATGAAAGGGATCCTCACAGAAGCTACTGAGCTACCGCTCAGACTTTAGTTCAAAGTTATTTTTAATGACAGCGCACGTACGGCTTCTTATTATCTCCTTCCAAAAGTACACACAAAACCGTCATCAGTGGAAATGGAAACCTGGCAGAACCGATCTCTGCTGTAAGTACATTGATTACTTCGTTAAGCTTTTTTGCAATCAATTCCAGCCTATATTCGAGACATTCCAGATGTGTTGAACAAAATCAAGCAGTTGAACAACATCGGCACAGCTCCCTTTTTAGCCGCACTGGATGTGGAGTCTTTGTTCACCACCATTGAACATGAGCCAGGATTGTCAGCTTTACACAATTTCTGAGTACTCAGCCTGAGTCTGAGATGCCTCGAACATAGTTCATTGTAATCTGGGGGTTGCCCTCTCCAAATTATATTAGTCATTGAAGTTGTGTGTCTCCCATTATACAGTGCGATAGTACCAGATTCTGTCCACTAGATGACACTGTCAGTGTGATACAAAGTGTGTTATTGACGACAGGGCTCACACCAAATATGGCAAACTGATGTCCTGGCCATCCAATCCACCGTAGATTGAAGATGCTGTAGATTGGAGACCCATCTCTTCAGGGTACATCTTAACTAACCACTACCCCCCTGTACAAGTTTCTCTCCTGTTAATAAAAAATAAAAAATAAATAATAAAAAATTAAAAATTTGTGGCTGGCATTGTGACAACTGGCATTGTGACTGCCTATGGCCCCTCGTCTGAGCATTGATTACTTTATCTCATGATGATTCACTTACTTAAACAAATGTATTTGTTGTAAGTCGCTTTGGGTAAAGGCGTCTGCTAAATGCCATAAATGTAAATGTAAATGTGAAGTTAGGGTTAGGGTCACACGAGGCCACACTACCGCTGAACTGTTGGCTGCGTGCCTGAAATAACTGGTTGAGAGTCGACATTTCTCGGCTGGTTTGTGGTAAAAGACAAAACGATTAGTGTCTTGCTGTGTTTTGCTGTGGCTATACTGCCTGAAGCTCTGGGACCTAGTTTCTGTTGAAAGCTATCTGTTTGAAGTCAATTGCTGTCAATCTCCAGTGGGAGGGCCTGAAACTATGCAGGTATGTACATACCTGCAAGGTATGTAACCCCGACTCACCTTGGACTAGGACTAAATACATTTGGACTGTGTGTTGAAACGTAACGTAAATGTAATGTAAATGTAAAATGTAAAATACAATCAAATGTAAATGTAAATACAATCAAATCATAGGCTAGCTAGTTTTTGTCTGTGTGGTTTTTTTGTGTGTATAGGCTAGCTAGTTCACTGACTTCACTGACTGACTGTGTGTAGAGAGCTGCATTTCTTTATGGCGCAATATTCTGGAGAGAGAGAGATTTATTGAGAGGTGAATTTAAGTTTTTACACATGTATTTAGTAAAAGGAGAGAGAGAAAGAGAACTTTTTCATTTTCATTTCTTTAAATTCATGTTGAGTTTCAGTGTGTTGAGTTTTTAAATTACATTTCCATGCAAGCTATTACAATAACCAGTCATCTAACTATCTATCTTGCTCTCTAGCTTCATCGAATATGCAGAGTTGATGACCACTCACTCCAGATACAGTACCAGTGTCAACTCCTGCCATAAACTGAAACCATGTCCCATGTGCCCTCTCCTCCCCCGGAGCTGTTTCCTCTCCAAGCCCTCTCCAAGCCCTGTCAAATGATCTCATTACTGTATGTACAGTCAATCACATACACAGTCACATTTGAGATGTTTGTCTTCACAGTAAAATCCTGTCCTGCCCTGAGTAGAGGAGTTCAGCCCTTCACCTTCCATCCATCCATGATGAGCCTGGCCTGAGTGGAAGAGCTGAGCTCTTCACCATCCATCCATCCATGATGAGCCTGGCAAGACTTTTAAATAACTCCTCTCTCTCTTCTTGTCGGTTTTTGTTCAAAAGGCTGAATTACGGAGGGAAAGAAAGAGAGGACAGCAACCTAAAAGGCTAGCGGACAGACAAATCACAGGGACAAGAAAAGAGGGATGAACTAGCCCCCCTCTCAGACAGCTGTTTTAAAAGAGGAGGTAGAGGAGAGATGGAGAGGTCAGACAAGATTCTACACAATTGTAATGGAGAAACTGTTGTCTGGGAGTAAAGGGAGAGAGGGGTGAGAGGATTGAGAATGAGGGAGGGGGAGAGGATCAAAGGACAGACTGAAAAAAGAGGTGAGGGAAGAGGGGACAGGAGGACAGAGCTGGAAGTAGAGAAAGAGAGAGAGTTAGAGAGACAGGTTTACAGATGAGAAAGAACAAGGGAACAGACTGAAGAGGAGAAGAGGAGAGGAAGATAACCCACAAAATCAGATTGAATTTCAGCAGTTCTATGAAGGTTGGATGACCATACATCTGATAACCCTGACCCGTCTTATAACCATTTCCCAAATGACTGCTGCGCAGAGCCAATAGCCAGGTAAATTACCATGGACACATTTTTCACTTTTTTTATTCAGAACAAACCGCCATGCATGTGAAGTAAAGTAATTGTACTTTCCTCAAGAAACCACTAGAGGGCAGCAACAGCACTGCTTTCACAGAGCCCTTTTGTAATGACCTTCTTCTGCAGCTGTTGAGTTGAAAAGCACGGTCCCTACTATCCTTCCCTACACACACACGCACACACACACACATACACACACACACACACACACACACACACACATACATACACACACACACACACACACACACACACACACACACACACACACACACAGCCAGGAGGAGTAAACCACAGCAGCAGAGCGATCAGCAGGAACTGCACAGCTTCACTCTGGTAAGGGGACATTCAACAAAACAAACAATTCAACCTTGTTTCAAATGTAACCTCTGCCAGCCAACTATCGCTCCTCTCTCTGCTGTTTTAACATGCATGTCCTGGCACAGTTATGTAATACCTTTCAGCTCGCTGCTTGCTCTCTCTCTCTCTGTCTCTCTCTCTCTGTCTCTCTCTCTCTGTCTCTCTCTCTCTCTCTCTCTGTCTCTCTCTCTCTCTCTCTCTATCTCTCTCTCTCTGTCTCTCTCTCTCTGTCTCTCTCTCTCTCTCTCTCTCTGTCTCTCTCTCTCTCTCTCTCTATCTCTCTCTCTCTCTGTCTCTCTCTCTGTCTCTCTCTCTCTCTCTCTCTGTCTCTCTCTCTCTCTGTCTCTCTCTGTCTCTGTCTCTCTCTCTCTCTCTCTGTCTCTCTCTCTCTGTCTCTCTCTCTCTCTCTCTCTCTCTCTCTCTCTCTCTGTCTCTCTCTCTCTCTCTCTGTCTCTCTCTCTATCTGTCCCTCTCTCTCTCTCTCTCTCTCTCTCTCCCTCTCTCGCTGGTATATGGGACAGTGTGCAGGCACTCATTAGCTATGTAACAGGGTGTGTTTTTTTCTGTGTGGGTGTGCAGGACACCGCGACATGGGGTATAGCTGCTATGATTTGTGTGTTTGTCCTCTCTCTCTCTCTCTCTCTCTCTCTCTCTCTCTCTCCTTCTCTCTCTCCCTCTTTTCTGTCTGAACATGTGTAAAGTAAATAAGATAGTGTGACTCTTCCCTCAGTACATATAGTAGGTTGCAGGTCAGCACATGAATGTGAAGTGTTAAGACAGTTGAGTCACTCTCTACTCGATGTACAGATTGGTGCAGTTGGAACATATGTCCAACATGCTTATGTTAATGATGAAACGCAAAGTTGTCCTGTAGTAGTTCCTGTGTCCGCCTCGGTTAATTCTACACTTGCCGGGAGGTGGCATGCTGGAACCATTTCATACAGGTTTGTTGTCATGGGAACTGTGAAAAACAAAATGATCTTATCTTCTCTTATCTTGTTATGACTCACCAAAGACACTAATCGTCTTTTACCACAAACCAGCCAAGAAATGTCGACTCTCAACCAGTTATTTCAGGCACGCAGCCAACAGTTCAGCGGTAGTGTGGCCTCGTGTGACCCTAACCCTAACTTTACATTTACATTTACATTTATGGCATTTAGCAAACGCCTTTATCCAAAGCGACTTACAACAATACATTTGTTTAAGTAAGTGAATCATCTATCCATCAGTCATCATAAGATAAAGTAATCAATGCTCAGACCAGGGGCCATTGGCAGTCGTAATTACATTACCCACTACCGGGGGGTAGTGGGTAATGTAAGTAAACATTCAGTCACAACCCACAATGTACAACACCCACATTGAGGGGCTTGTTGAAACCTGCTTACAAACTGAAGACAATGGCACCCATTTACTTTCCTAGATTTAGTCTGTGGTGTGTCTGATTGATTCTTCTCTCTGTCCACTACCTCAAGGCCAGCACAATCCTCTCCATGCGCTCCTTGGCTGTCTGAAACCAAGCTTGTAGAATAAGGCTCCAGGCAGCTGAGAGGAAATAGAGAAAAAACGGCTTCCCTGATGACCTAAAACCTTATCTCTCTCTCCTCCTCAACTACACCTCATCTGCATCAGCTGCTAAAGCTTCTTACTACCATTCCAAAATTCCATCCTCTCCCTCTGACCCAAGGAAACTGTTCTCCACATTTTCCTCACTCCTCAACCCACCGCCTCTCCCTCCTCCCTGTCTGCGGATGACTTTGTCACCTACTTTGAAAGGGAGGTTGATGACATTAGCAGCTCTTACCTCTCTACCAGCTCTCTACCTCTCTACCAGCTCTCTACCTCTCTACCAGCTCTCTACCTCTCGCCAACACTGCTACCACTCCTCCCAAACCCACTGCGCTACACTCGGTCTCTGGTTTGTCAACTCTTTCCCCCCTCTCCCCTGATGACATTATAAAACCGGTCACATCCAAGCGGGCATGTAAATGTGTATATATAGTCGTATATAGTATCACCTTACCAGTATATTCTAATTCTGTGTTTTCAACACAGCCTAGGACCATAGTTTTATGACACTGGTGTCGCCATATCTAATCTGAGACAATGACCTAGGACAGCATAGCGCCATGGAGCAGGAGTACTTTGTTCACATTGGGAGTAAAGGGGCAGATACACAGCGGTTTATGTGCTAAATGTAGCACAACAGGGATGTGGGATAGATACGGTATTGGCTACAGGTTGCTTGGCAGAGTGTTTGTTGTGACTGAGGGGGCTGTGGAGTTCTTTGGATATCTCTATGTTGTGTCAATAGAATTCTGTGTCCTCTGTAGCTATTGCCATTCAGGCGCTGTGTCAGTCACTGACAGCATAGGTGATTTTTATGGTCAGGGAGGATCAGTACAGTACAGCATGGTCATATAGGGTAGGTATACAGTATTAGTGGCTAGCTCGGCAGCCAGTGGAAAGTTAGCTACTCGTTGTTGTTAAGGGTCTAAGCAGCGAAGCTTTGTCCCCCATGATAAAATTGAGGAGGAGACTGTTGGGGTCCAGAACAAAGGGGAAGAGAAGTTCAAGAGTTTTGGCCAGTCAAATATTGAGGCTTTTATTAAACAGAATTGATTACAGAGTCAGACCTTTCTCGGACGCAGCCAGAAGGCATAACTAACTTGCTCAGCGCAGAACACACGGCTTTGTCGACTTTGTCCTTGATGCAAACCATCTGTTTGGGTGATAGGCAGTGAATTAGTATGCTTAGACGAAACAAGACCATGTTTTGGAGGCCATTTGTGGACTGACTCTCAGAGAAATGTTTATCGGAGACCAAAAAATGAAAGACTATGGATCGGTCTTTGTCACCGATTCATCTTGTGACGGTGTGGTTAAAGTGAGAGGTTGTTTTGATTAAAAACATCATAATAATGCAACGAGGAGAGTACAACCCTTCAGCACTTACGTGCAGAGAGGTCTAACTTGAGTTGCTTACGTTCACATTTTTCAAACTCATACTCATACTTTTTTACACTATTCAGCTTTTTGTAACTCAAAAACTCCACTCTTAACATGGTGGAATGTTGATTTAGGCCAACATTATGAGAGCCCCATTGTTACTTCAACTGCTATGGAACTTTCACAACTCTTGAATAAAAACTGAGCCCAGCGCCAGAGTGTGTACAATAGTTGGAATGTTCTGTGCATGTGGCCCCAACCCACCACATCATTTTAAAGGTTTGTTTGTACACTACCTGTGTAGTGATGACTTGGTGAGACATGTTGAGACCAGAGCACATGATGGTATCCCACCTTTGCTTATTTGCATTTCTGAATTATGAATCAGGAATGCCTTGGACACACAATGGTACACCAGTACTACAGTACGTACGTGACAAGTGTTGTCAACGTCATGTCACCATGTCTGAGGAATTCTTGCTTCTGTGCAGCCCGAAGGATAATTAGAACTGAACAGGTAATTGGAAGTTAACCAACCAACTCTACAACACTCGACCAACCAGCTCTACCCTCTCCACTGAAGAAAGTCTGCTACAACATTGAAAATACAGAATAAATCATGAGCATTTCTCAGAAAATTACAGGAAATGCTAACAAGACTCTATATTGGTCACTCGAAGACACATTATGGTTCCAAGGGCATGGCTGCTCACAGCTATATTTGTTGTTGTTGTTAAGCCAGAGTCTGGAGTGAAGGTCAAAGAGGAATATAGTGCCAATTGGACACTCCTCTAAGGGAACACACACTCACGCATGCGCACACACACACACACACACACACACACACACACACACACACAAACTCACACACACACACACACACACGCACACACAAACTCACACACACACACAGTGTCACTCGATCCTTGCGTGACACATTGACATTTCCACTTTGGCAGACAGCTGTTGGTGCGTCAGTGTTCCACTCCCTGATGCCTGCCACCCTGTTTTTAATCTATAGTACAGACCTGGTAGAGAGCATCGCCAGAGAAAGACACCCAATGTCTCGTGGGGTCAATGGGTCTCAGACTTTAGGCTGTTATTGCATGCAAAGGATTGTTGACCAAATACTAAACATTTGGACATTATCTTTGATCATTATCAATACTTTTGGAGCCCTGAAACAGGTGAGCCCAATCTGAAAAAAAAAAAACATTGAATTAAAGCTGAGAATCTCTACTTTGACCCCATAGTAATTGTTTGATTTCAAATCCAAACTGTTGGAGTATAGAGCTGAAATAAGACAAAATGCTTCCCCTTTCCAAGACACTGTAAATGTTCCCCATATTAAAGTGTTACCAAAAAAACTGCATGAAAACACTTGCTGTTAAGGCATATCCACTTGCATCTACATACTGTATGGCATGTTGCCATACCACACATTAAACATTAAACTGGATAAACGATACATACGAGACACATAAATGAAATCCATTTGATATGAATGTATACAAATCTGTAGCATAATGTTTGATTTTATTTTAATGTCATGATTTTATGTTTATTCATAAAACCAAAAACTACTAGGATTCAAAGCTTGTCTTAGACATCCTAATTCATACAATTCAGAGTGATAATACAAACTCATAGAGGTCAGGCTGCATACAGAAGGATGTGCAGGTCAGTGTTCCATTGAATAGGTCATTGCGAACTCTTGGTCACAATGCGATGCTCTGGGGCAAAAGCTGATGGCACCCGAAAACCCTTATAAAACCTTATAAAACCCTTATAAAACCCTTATAATGTCTTATTTCAGCTCTATACTCCAATAGTTTGGATTTGAAATCAAACAATTACTATGGGGTCAAAGTAGAAACCCTTAATCAGAAAAATCTCATCAGTTGTGTAGAAATGGCTGTCGGTTAGGGTTAGACTAGAGAAATGTCTTAATTTTTATGCACGTTTTTTAAGGCACCTGGTGACCGAAAACGGCCAAGCTAATTGTTACCATATTCAGGGGATGTGTAGTGTGGAAGGAACATCAGTCTTCACTCATGCTCAGTAGTGTGATCAAGCAAAAACTTCTTTATTGAATCATATATCGAGAGACAACTCGATCAACGCAGAGACAACAGCCTGCAGAACGATGTGCTTCTCTCTGCCTGCCTCCACTTAGACAGGACACTAGCAGGACACAAACAACCAGGAGGAGATAAGGATACAGCTGACTCAAGGACAGCCTCATGAGTTACTTCTCTTCTGCCGTAGATTGAAGACCCGTCTCTTCAGGCTACATCTTAACGGCCCCTCCTACAGACCTCTTCACCCCTACTGCCCCCCCCTGTACAAGTTTCTCTCCTGATAATAAAAAAAATCCTTCTTCTAGCATTGTGATTGCCAATGGCCCCTGGTCTGAGCATTGATTACTTTATCTTATGATAACTGATGGATAGATGATTCACTTACTTAAACAAATGTATTTGTTGTAAGTCGCTTTGGATAAAGGCGTCTGCTAAATGCCAAAAATGTAAATGTAAATGTTCTCTCCACATTCCACTGGGCACTGCGTCACAGACAGAGAGGCCCTGTTATATGAGTTATAATAGGTGAGGTAGTACATCATGATTAATAATAACGGCAGCATTGACATGGAAGTAAAACACAAGTGATTAGACACAAAAAATCAGAAGTGATTGTATTCTTTCATTTACTTCCAGTAAATGACATAATAATCTAGACATTAGCATGGTGCGCAGACATACATTTACATTTTTACATTTATGGCATTTAGCAGACGCCTTTATCCAAAGTGACGTACAACAATACATTTGTTTAAGTAAGTGAATAATCTGTCCAACAGTCATCATAAGACAAAGTAATCAATGCTCACACCAGCACATACACATACATACACATACACACACATACACACACATACGAAATGGCATCCAAATCGTCAAACGGCTGCGAAGGAGATTTGGCATCTGCAATGGCGGGCAAAACCAAGCCTTGACGAGGCAAACGCAGTGACACCAAACCCAGTGACACCAAACCCAGTGACACGACCAGTCACAAGTAGAGCACAGCTCATAACTACTCATTGTCGCATGTGAAATCAATGCAGGAAAACAGCACAGGTCTGGAAAAAGATCTCCCGTGTGGTGGTCACCCACAAGACGAGGCAGGAAAAATACAACAGGGTTTGTTGACACGAGTGTGTGAAATAAGTGAGGTCATATTGATGCACTTTGCCTCTTACAGCAAGTGTGTGTTGATACACTGTGGTCACATGTTGCAATTGCAAAACCGTCATCATCACATCAGCCCCTTTGTGTGTGTGTGTGTGTGTGTGTGTGTGTGTGTGTGTGTGTGTGTGTGTGCATGCGATTGTTCTCTTACCCAATGTGTGTTTAACTGTGGGTGTGTTTTATGCAAGTTTATTCAACAAAGGTGTGTGTGTGTGTGTGTGTGTGCGTGTGTGCGTAACTGTGTGGCGGTTGGAAGATTGTGCAATGTATCCTGTCCCTAGCACACTATTAGAAGGATAACTTATTCTTAGGAAAACATATTCATGTTTCTGACTGCATTTGGCTGTTGTGTTTGTTTGAAAGTGTGACTAGCACCCTGTCTATCGCTGAGTTTGACCTACTTGGTCGGGAATTCAAACTGGTTCTCCCTGACACAGTAAATGACTATGTCTGACGGTGTGTGTGTGTGTGTGTGTGTGTGTGTGTGTGTGTGTGTCGGTGTCGGTGTCGGTGTGTGTGTGTGTGTGTGTCGGTGTGTGTGTCGGTGTGTGTGTCTGTGTGTGTGTGTGTGTGTGTCTGTGTGTGTGTGTGTGTGTGTTTGTGTGTGTGTCGCTGTGTGTCGGTGTGCGTCTGTGCATAACTGTCTGGCAGTTGGGAGATTGCGCAGTGTATCCTGTCCCTAACACATGATCTGTTACGTACTAATACCCCATATGGTCTGCTGACCTCTTTTCTCTCTCTCTCTCTCTCTCTCCCTCTCTCTCTCTCTGAAGCTTGTAGGGAACTGTCAAAACACTCAGAGCAACAGCACAGCTCACACTCATATTGGATGTTTAGCAAGAGTTATTTTTCAATAAGATTTTTCCTGTGTCAAGAGAGTAATCTGTCAAACACACAAAGAGAGGAGCAAAAGAAAGCAATGGAGACTATTGGTAAGTGTGACTGCTTTTTTTTATTTCTTACATTGAATTGATACATTGATTGTTTTTCCTGCATCATATGTTTTGTGTGTATGCTCATTTAAACTTATTGAAGTGGATTTAGTGGATTATGGAATGTAATGTTGCCAAAGTGGTCGTGGTTGTTGATGTTGATGTCGGTGGGAGTGGGAGTGGGAGTGGGGGTGTTCGGGGGGGTTACATTTCGCCCTATAAGGCCTGAGTTCTCACAACTTAAAGTCACACACAGATGCTTGGTAATTTATCTTTTCCATTGTCATTGTTAACTGAAAAAACCCAAACCTCCACAACATTAGCCCCCTATATGGAACTCCTTATCAAGGCAAATACTCTTTATTTGAGGGGGAAAGGTTGGGATTGGGGACTGGCTGCCTAAATACAGTTTATGGAGTCCTAGTACCAGCATACTCCATACCAGCATACTCCATACCAGCATACTCCATACCAGCATACTCAACATACTGGAAATCTCTCTTTGATCTACATGACTACAGTAGTGATGCCATTCAGGTTTAAGTTCATCTTACTTCTTTCATGCATTATTAGAAGGAGGACTTACCTTAGGAAAACATACCTTGTGTTTCTGACTGCATTTGGCTGTTGTAGCAGTTCAAATGACGATGTCATTAGTCTTAGAGGATGGTGTGTGTGTGTGTGTGTGTGTGTGTGTGTGTGTGTGTGTGTGTGCGTGTGTGCGTGCGTGCGTGCGTGCGTGCGTGCGTGCGTGCGTGTGCATATGCGTGCGTGCACATGCATGTGATCAGTAGTTCCAAGTCAACAAGTCAAATAACCAAATCACACAACTCTGATGGCCCAACAAAAGCAAACACAGAGGTCATTATAGTTTAGTGTGAATAACAGCTTAAATGCAGATTTCTCTCAGCTGTTTGGTTTACAGTGCGTAAATAATCTGCATAAATAATGTGACAGCAGAAAGAAGAAAAATATGCTTCACTGTCCCATTGCTTAGGGCACTGTATTTAGATTGGTTGACCTTTCAACAGATCTAGGATCAGATTACTCTCTCCCTGACCTGACCCTCACCATTGTGATGTCAATCTGACCGTAGATCAGAATCAGCACTGAGGTTACTGGTTACAAGCTTCTATCTAAGAGATTCTAGTGACATGATGACATTAATCCTCCAGCAGTGATCAGTTCAGAGACGGGCCCTTTGAAGTTCAGCTAAAAAGCGTTAACCACCCTTGAGGATTAGAGATAGACAGCTGTGTCCTCTAGTCTGTACACACAGATATCTCCCTCACTGCTTTGTATTGACTGGCTGAGATTGGACTGGGGAGAGATAGGAAGACATGGAGCACATACACTGAGTCATAAACACACACACACAAACACACACACGCACGCACACGCACGCACGCACGCATGCACACTCTCACACACACACACACACACACACACAAACACACACACGCACGCACGCACGCACACGCACGCACGCACGCATGCACACTCACACACACACACACACACACACACACACACACACACACACACACAAGCTCCATTTACTACTGGCTGTAGCTGGAGAGGTATAGCAAAAAATGGGAATACACACAGATCAGTGGAAGGTGTTGGAAGGAGAAATTGAGTACGGGCTCATTGTATCACACACATTGACTCATAAGTTAAAACTCATCCTGCCAGCTGAGAAGCAAATGTTGTAACGGCATATCAAACACCCAGAGTACAATAGTACAATCCCCACAGTACAATAGCCTACTTAAAAAGGCCTACATACTTTAGATGAAAAACAATATTTTTGAAAGAGTTATTATCGTAAATAATAACATTAAATCTCTTCTGTGGTCCTCTTCCTCTCTCCTCTGTGGTGACTTTTAGTCTTCCACCTCCTGACAGCAACCCCAAACTGACCTTTGCACTTGCTCCTGTGTGGCTTAGATGGGTGTGTTTATGATAAGGAGGATGTGATAGTAAAACAGGAAGGATAAGCGTCACCTGCTGCTGTTGATACAGCAGTGGACGTAGAGAAGCACAACACTAGTTCTGGTGACAAATGAGTGTGAGGGTCCAAGCACGTGGAGGATAAGGCAGGGCAGGGCAGGTTGACAGGGGCTTTATACCCAGAGACCGACACCTATTTCTGGGCAAGGATCAGCTCTGTGACCCCTTTGTCAGCCAAGTGGTGGAGGGGCGATGTGCGAGAGTGAGCTGTGTGGTCCAGACGGCTCACCTGGCTGGGGAATGGTGCTTGTAACATCAGCGTTGAGGGGGAAACAGACTGACTGAGCTTCTACAGTTCACTGAACTGTGACACCGTGTGCAGTGATTCGAGGAAAAAGCACGCAAGCATCTTGTGCTTTTAGAGAGAAAACAAGCCTTGTGTCTTCCTCGTAACCATGAGATTTTATCTCTGACACTCTCTCCTTCAACCCCAACCCTTCATCATCTCTCTCTTACTATCTCCCAAATCTCTCTCTTGTCCCCCCCCCCCCTCCCCCCCTAACTATAGTCTGTCCGATGGGTGGAGGTCCAAGTCGACTATACAACGCCCTGGCCCAGACCCTCAGCAAGAACAGCCCTGGCTCCCTGGCCCACCAGGCTCCACCGTACCCCCACGACCAGGGCTCCCTGACCCCCCCTGAGCCTGCTGACCCCCCGGAGTTGCTCAGGAAGTGTGAGGAAGCCCTGAGGGACAGGCCCCCCCGGCCCCACAGAGGCTTTGTCAGCCTGGCCGGGGACAGTGCCCCCAACAGGCCCATACGGGTCATGCAGTGGAACATTCTGGCTCAAGGTAAGAAACACCCAGTTATAACCACTAGAGGGCGGTCTCCCCTAAATTAACTGTGTCATGTAGTCAACTTTCTTCAACTCAGCTCAAGCTCAGTAATTTATTGGCACCAGTAGATGGCGTCAAGCACCTGAAAGCCATTTAACAATCTATAGATAAACCTTATTGAAGAAGAAGACCCAACTCATAGGAATTACCCACCCTAGTTATAGGGAGCAGAAGGGGACATACGGCCCAGTACAGAACTAGCTGTGCTCTAAAGCCCATTGACCATGTTTTCTATTGGCATCCTATCATCCGTTGTCATAAAAAAAACAAAAAAACAATGGACGGTAGGATGACACATTGAATTCGACAGATAATTGTCACGGCAACGCCAAAACTCTCCTTTCAACATATTCCTTACATTAGCCAATGAGAGTTATATTTTTATGGGATATACCGTATGCTATATATACAGACCGTATGCTGCTGTTTGATGATATAATGGGAACTGGTCATACATAGTGTGGTCTGTATATATATTGTTGTCTTTATTCATGTTAAATAAACATCCTCAGAAGTATTGCAGTTGGAAGTTCAAACGCTTTACTGTCCATATAGAGTCAAATGTACAGTCCATCTCTCTTTCACTCACAAAACCATCCAAATAGAGATGAATTAGCGATAGGTTGCTGTCATGATAAAGAGGGCCAGTATGACTGATGTGATCTAATGTGCTTTTCTTTCCCTCTCCTCTGCAGCTTTGGGTGAGGGGATGGACATTTTCGTCAGGTGCCCCCTCGACGCCCTCACCTGGGCCGAGAGGAAGTACCTCATCCTGGAGGAGATCCTCACCTACCGACCTCACATCCTGTGCATGCAGGAAGTCGACCACTACTATGACTTCTTCCAGCCGATCCTGGCCAGCCTCGGTTACCAAGGCCACTTCTGCCCCAAGCCACGGTCGCCGTGCTTGGTCGTTGAGGGCAACAACGGACCAGACGGGTGTGCGCTGTTCTTCGACAGTTCCCGCTTCGAGCTCCTGGATAGCGCTAGCATCCGTCTGTCCGCGGTGCTGATCCCAAGCAACCAGGTGTGTAGGCATACTAATCAGCTGGCTACTGTGTTATCTACTGTCTATGAATTATACTTAACTTGTACCTGTTGGGTTTCCTTTGTCAATTGTTAGAAGTTCAATTCCTCGCTTCCTCTCCTCCACTCCACTTCCTACTCAAAATGCATTGGAGGAGAAGATCTAGGTCCCTCCCCTTAGATACTCTCCTCCAATGCGTTTGAGAAGGAAGCGAGTGGAGGACAGATGAGAGGACGTGAGGAATCGAGTTTCTAACAATTGACAAAAGGCCCATATTTTCTGTAGAGCATCCACCCCACTTCCACCACATCCTTTTCACTATCCTCCACGTGGTCCCTCTCGATAGAATTCCCCTCTTTCGATTTCAACTGTTCAACACACAATCGTGTCAGAAATACGAGAACCACCACTCTTAACTGTCGGTGCGTCGCCTTCCTACAGGTGGCCCTAATCACAACGCTTCGTTGCCGGGCAACAGGAAGGAGGTTGTGCGTGGCCGTAACCCACCTGAAGGCGCGGAGCGGTTGGGAGCGTCTCCGGAGTGCCCAGGGCTCCTACCTGTTACGCAACCTCCAGACCGCCACCCAGGGAGAGGTGGGTCCTTCAAGCACGGACGCAGACACCCCTCTGCTGGTTTGCGGGGACTTCAACGCCGACCCTTCGGAGGAGGTCTACCGTCACTTCGCCTCGTCACCTCTCGGCCTGGACTCTGCCTACAAGAGGCTGAGCCCCGACGGACTTTCAGAACCGGCCTACACCACATGGAAGATCCGCCCTACGGGGGAGTGTTGTAGTACGCTGGACTATATCTGGTACTCTCGGGAGGTGTTCAATGTGGACGCGGTTTTGGACATGCCCACAGAGGAACAGATTGGGCCAAATAGGCTACCGTCCTATAACTACCCCTCCGACCACCTCTCGTTAGTGTGTGACTTTAGCTTTACAGAACAGGAGGAGGAGTGAGGGAAGGAGGGAGGGAGGGAAAGGAGGAGAGAGAAGAGAGAAGGAAGGATAACATAGCCATAACAAGCCATAATAGAAGATGTTCCAATGACACCTGTTGAGTTGTGTCACCTGGTTGGAATAGTGGTTCAACAGTATGGTACCACCTGTCTCTGTGTGTAAAACTTGTATAGTTCCTGGGACACTGTGATAACATCCTACCTGTTGTGGTGTGTTTGTACATTTCAGCACAAGGGTTATCCATGCTGTACTTTACCAAGACTGCTGTAATACAAATGTCTTCTTCATGAGGTCCATGGCACCTGTACCTTAAACTGCCACTTTAGACTATTGAGATGGACCCCTGTTCTTTCATGCATTACCTGTGTGTGTGTGTGTGTGTGTGTGTGTGTGTGTGCGCGTGTGTGCGCGTGTGTGCGTGCGCGTGTGCGTGTGTGTGTACCATACCTCTAGCAATACCTGGTCAGATACCTCAAGCCATATGGTTCATTTGCCAACACTGGAAAGCAGTTTGATTTTAAGAAAAACGCTCTTGCTCACACTCATGTAACTCTTTAGACTATGCTTAGCATCAAACCTTGTGTTTTTTGTCTTTTATTTCATTGATCTGACTTGTCAGTCACTGTTCGACAGACCTGATTTGTTCACACTACTGTTTTCTTTTATTCCACCGATCTGACTTGTACGTCAATTCACTATTTAACGGACTCGATCTGTTCACACTACTAGTAGACGAGGAAGGACTAAAGTGGTTAATGTTTGCACTGTTCAGGGTCGTGTTCAGTAGGCACAAAGTAACAAAAGGTTTTGCCACAGAAAACAGTGTTTTATTGGCAAACTGAAGTGGTGCCCTTCCGCATTTCGATCCGTAGAAAGCGGTTTCTACTGTTTCGGGCCCAATGAAAATGACCCAGGAATCCTTTTGTAAATATTGTTTTATTGTTGTTTGATTGATGTGCAAATACTCCCATGATATGTCAACACAACCTGTTCCAATTATAGTTTATTTCAATGCTTGAATTCTGTGTCATTTTACCTTTTGATGCCTATATTCAGAGATAGAATTGCTAAAAATCAATTGTTGTTCTCCTACCAAGACAAATAAACATCAAAAAATCTTGTTGGTGCTAGATAGCATGTTCTTTGTCAGAGTGTATGAGAATCAGAAGTGAAATAGGTGTCTCTTTGGAAAGTGAATCTCAGGCCACTTTTTGGGATTACATTATCCTCTGTGTGTCCTGACAAGGCCAGTTTCTGAGGAGAGAAGGAAGAAGAATCTTGTTAATGAACATGGAAATTGAAATTGAGGCCTGGGGGAATCAGGATCTTCATTGATACATACGACAGGATTTCCATCCGCCACAGTGGATAGTTAGATTGACATCCCTATAACCCAATCAATCCATCCAATCTTGCCTTCAGCCAATGGGCTTCACTGGCAGAGCCAGTATAAAAGGACTGGGACACACCCCCAGCAAGTCCTTTGCTGAAAGCATGTGCATTTTAGCTCCAGCAATAGCCGTCTTCTGAGGTGTTAACAACAGCTGTTTTGAGGTGTTTTTCTGTGCATCTAGTAGGTGCTTTTAGTTCTGCAAATGGTGGTTTCCAGTGTTTGGTTTCAGTTTTGGCTTCACAAGATCAAATTAGATTCACCCAAACATGAAAATGAGGTTTCTGTCATTTTACAGAACTCTTTACGTAAAAATCTAGCCCTGCTACTCTCCCGCAAATGCTCAGTATTCGATGGGTGTGATTTAAGAGGTTGTGTTGGTCACCACGAACTGCTCATGTTATACTTCAGTAGGTCTAGGTAGTACAACAATCAAATTAACCAATTTATCATTTGTTGGCGTTTTACATTCCTCCCATGTTAGCCAGCACTAGCAGTGCACACATTGTCAGCTCCCCGCAGGTACAGGTGACAACTGAAATTAGATGAAACTGGCCAAACTGGGGTGAAATGCAACAAGACTGAATACAAAGGTAAGAAAATGTAGTTAAAGTTATCCAGTTTGAGCTAACATAGCACAGTGTTGTATTTTGCAAAGTAGAAAAATTACCTGTTTGCTTATGAGTAGTTGCTGACAATTTTCCAAAAGCTAGCAACAAAGTAACTCAAATGTAATGACCTCCAACTGCAAACAGAAATGCTGCATGAATTGTAGGCTGTAACAAATTGGTCATTATAGCCAGCTAAAAAACAAGAAAGATGCCACTTCTTGCTTTTTGAGCAATTTAATTATGAACAAATAAAGTATGTAACCTAATATTTACACATGATTTAATATGGATATCAGTCACTTTAGCCACGATGTTCCCTTTGTTGACATGCAAATAAAACAATTTTGCCAGCTGACCCGCAGCACAGTGACATTCCACTACTTAATGGAACAGCATTGGGATCATCAGCGCCCTCATGTGGACAACATCATGACCTGCAACCTGCATCCTGGGTACACTGATACTGTAGCTACAAGGATTAAATTAAACCTCCAAAATAATCTGGATAGAATAATAGGGTGACATGAATATAGCAGAAATACAATTACCATCATTTCAGAACAAGAAGAACGGTTGAATTTCATAGATATTATTTATTCAAGTATAGTTCTGAAGCGTCGGAGAATGACAAACGCACATGACGTCGATCAGTTTCATTTTAAATCAGTTGACAGTTTGGTTCCCCATAGACTCAATGTTAGAGCTAGATCTGCTAACTGTTCGTATCTCGGTGATTGTTGCAGTAGATCGGATTCATCTGAATAGGTCTTAAACAACAAGATGGCGGACTACCCACAATGCCATTCCCCAATCAAGGACATTTTAGTCAGGTGTGTTGGTTCTAAATAAACGGAATGACGTCATGTCCGTTTGTCATTCTCCGACGCTTCCTTGATTGGGGAATGGCATTGTGGGTAGTCCGCCATCTTTATTTAAGACCTATTCAGATGAATCCGATCTACTGCAACAATCACCGAGATACGAACAGTTAGCAGATCTAGCTCTAACATTGAGTCTATGGGGAACCAAACTCTCAAAACTGACCGTTTACATTTTTTACATTTAGCGCCTTACAACAAGTACATTTGCCAAACGTAAGTGAATCATCTATACATCAGTCATCATACGAAAAGGGGCCATTGGCAGTCACAATGCTAGTAGAAGAAGGATTCATTTATTTATTTATTTATTTTTATGAACTGTACATGGGGGTAGCGGGGGGGGGATTTGTATGAAAATGATTTGTCACTTATGTCACCCTATTATTCTATCCAGATTGTTTGGGAGGTTTAATTTCATCCTTGTAGCTACAGTATCAGTGTACCCAGGATGCAGATTGCAGGTCATGATGTTGTCCACATGAGGGCGCTGATGACCCATCCTCCAGTGGACCCATCCTCCAGTGGACCCATCCTCCAGTGGACCCATCCTCCAGTGGACCCATCCTCCAGTGGAATCATCGGCGCCCTCATGTGGACAACATCATGACCTGCATCCTGGGTACACTGATACTGTAAGCTACAAGGATGAAATTAAACCTCCCAAACAATCTGGATAGAATAATAGGGTGACATAAATTTTGTGACATGAATACAGCAGGAATACAATTACCATCATTTCAGAACAAGAAGAACGGTTGAATTTCATAGATATTATTTATTCAAGTATAGTTTTGAAGCGTCGGAGAATGACAAACGCACATGACGTCGATCAGTTTCATTTTAAATCAGTTGACAGTTTGGTTCCCCATAGACTCAATGTTAGAGCTAGATCTGCTAACTGTTCGTGTCTCGGTGATTGTTGCAGTAGATCGGATTCATCTGAATAGGTCTTAAATAAAGATGGCGGACTACCCACAATGCCATTCCCCAATCAAGGACATTTTAGTCAGGTGTGTTGGTTCTAAATAAACGGAATGACGTCATGTCCGTTTGTCGTTCTCCGTCGCTTCCTTGATTGGGGAATGGCATTGTGGGTAGTCCGCCATCTTGTTGTTTAAGACCTATTCAGATGAATCCGATCTACTGCAACAATCACCGAGATACGAACAGTTAGCAGATCTAGCTCTAACATTGAGTCTATGGGGAACCAAACTCTCAAAACTGACCGTTTACATTTTTGACATTTAGCGCCTTACAACAAGTACATTTGCCGAACGTAAGTGAATCATCTATACATCAGTCATCATACGAAAAGGGGCCATTGGCAGTCACAATGCTAGTAGAAGAAGGATTCATTTATTTATTTATTTATTTATGAACTGTACATGGGGGGGGGGGGGGTAGCGGGGGGGGGGGGGGGATTTGTATGAAAATGATTTGTCACTTATGTCACCCTATTATTCTATCCAGATTGTTTGGGAGGTTTAATTTCATCCTTGTAGCTACAGTATCAGTGTACCCAGGATGCAGATTGCAGGTCATGATGTTGTCCACATGAGGGCGCTGATGACCCATCCTCCAGTGGACCCATCCTCCAGTGGACCCATCCTCCAGTGAGATCATCAGCGCCCTCATGTGGACAACATCATGACCTGCATCCTGGGTACACTGATACTGTAGCTACAAGGATGAAATTAAACCTCCCAAACAATCTGGATAGAATAATAGGGTGACATAGGTTTTGTGACATGAATATAGCAGAAATACAATTACCATCATTTCAGAACAAGAAGAACGGTTGAATTTCATAGATATTATTTATTCAAGTATAGTTCTGAAGCGTCGGAGAATGACAAACGCACATGAGGTCGATCAGTTTCATTTTAAATCAGTTGACAGTTCGGTTCCCCATAGACTCAATGTTAGAGCTAGATCTGCTAACTGTTCGTATCTCGGTGATTGTTGCAGTAGATCGGATTCATCTGAATAGGTCTTAAATAAAGATGGCGGACTACCCACAATGCCATTCCCCAATCAAGGAAATTTTAGTCAGGTGTGTTGGTTCTAAATAAACGGAATGACGTCATGTCCGTTTGTCATTCTCCGACGCTTCCTTGATTGGGGAAAGGCATTGTGGGTAGTCCGCCATCTTGTTGTTTAAGACCTATCCAGATGAATCCGATCTACTGCAACAATCACCGAGATACGAACAGTTAGCAGATCTAGCTCTAACATTGAGTCTATGGGGAACCAAACTCTCAAAACTGACCGTTTACATTTTTGACATTTAGCGCCTTACAACAAGTACATTTGTCAAACGTAAGTGAATCATCTATACATCAGTCATCATACGAAAAGGGGCCATTGGCAGTCACAATGCTAGTAGAAGAAGGATTCATTTATTTTTTTATTTTTTTATGAACTGTACATGGGGGTAGCGGGGGGTGAAAAGGTATTTAGGAGGGACAGTTGAGATGTAGCCTGAAGAGATGGAGGACTTCAATCTACGGAGGAAGATCGGTAGTGACTCTGCAGTCCTGACCGCAGTGGGAAGCTCGTTCCACCCGCGGGGCGCCAGGACAGTGAAAATCCAAGACCGAGTAGCGCGGCTGCTGCATCCACGTAGAGGCGGCGGTGCCAGGTGGCCAGCCGAGGTGGAAGAGCGGACTGATCGGGCAGGGGTTTGGGGGCTGACCATTGCTTGCAAGTAGGGAGGGGCTGTTCCCTTTTCCGCCCGGTAGGCAAGCACCAGGGTCTTGAATCTGATGCGAGCTGCTCCCGGTTGCCAGTGGAGGGTGCTGAGGAGGGGAGTGACATGGGAGAACTTGGGGAGATTGAACACCAGAGGAGCGGCAGCGTTCTGGATGAGCTGCAGAGGCCTGATGCGTTGCAGTAATAAAACAGTGACCACTTGTTTTAAATCCGTAACTACCTCCAGTCAATGGATGGGTTCATCATTAAACCTGATTCATCTGGATTGTCTGAATCCATAGGTAGTTAACCCCCCCCCCCCGCCCGTGACAGAGTGGATGCGGTGTAAGCGGGCGCTGGCCTCCTCCTTTAGATGTATTTCAGATGTGCCAGAGGCCTCAGGCCACCTGCTTTATGCTGATTCTCTCCTACCGTTTCATGTATCAGTTTTTCAGTTTACAACAGCCTCTAATCTTCTGTCCTCTTTGTCCTGTCTTAGACTCCAGTTCCTGAATTCATCCAGGCTGAGTCTACTCCACCCTATATCCTGGTCCTTGTCGCCCCACCCGGGTCCCATCAGAAAGCTGCCCTTCACTATGGACCGCTGAACTCTTCACCACACCACATTCCACATTAGTTTACTCTTCAGCATCTGATCAGCCAGAGGAGGATGGGTCCACCTGGAGTCTGGTTCCTCTCAAGGTTTCTTCCTCTGGGGAGTTTTTCCTTGCCACTGTGCCCTATATTTTTCTCCCCTCTGGGGAGTTTTCTCCTTGGCTTACTCCTGGCGATCTATGATTTGGTGTGAGATCATATTGTTTGTATTGTACTTATTGTTTACATTGTTTAGTATTATTTTATTGTGAAGCACTTTGTGACATTTGTTGATGTAAAAAGCGTTATGCAAATAAACTTTATTGATTGATCAAAATGTGTTTTTTATTTTTTTATTTTTTTACATGTCAAACTTGGGATAATGAAATCCATGGTGGAATAGCTATGGATTCAGACAATCCAGATGAATCAGGTTTAATGATGAACCCATCCACTAGATGGAGGTGGTTACAAATCTAAAACAAGTGGTCAGTTTTGACAGTTTGGTTCCCCATAGACTCAATGTTAGAGCGAGATCTGCCAACTGTTTCTATCCTGGTGATTGTTGCATTAGATCGGATTCATCTGAATAGGTCTGGAGCAATGGAGGCTGGCAAACACACCTGAAAATGTGTAGTTTCATTATCACTTACACACCCGTTCTTGATTGTCAAACACATAAAATCCATTGGTTGGGTTCAGACAACACAGGCCAGGTAGAATAAAGTTATCTACGGTAATGTCATCCCATAGGTAGAGGTGTTTAACATTCAGAGACAATTGTGCCTTGTTTTTCGATCTTTATTCCCCGTAAAGCCAGACCTTGTTCCAGACCTATCCAGATGAATCTGATCGAATGCAACAATCCCTTTTGTTCTGTAATGTGTATGTGCAATATAATGTATATGAACAAGACCAATTGCCCGAGTGTGGGGCAATGAAGCTTTTCTGAATCTGAATCTCAAAGATGATCATATTGCAAAGAACCATAGGAGTCCAGTACATATTAGGCTGTCATTGTAGATGTGTACACAGTAGCAGCTTTTAACACCAGTTGGATGTGGCTTGGGAGGGCAATGGTCTGAGCAGTGTGAGGTCCCATGCACAGACATGCACCTGTTGGTGTGGAGTGTGCATGAAGTTGATCAATGCCAGGATTTCCATCCACCACAGTGGTACTGCACCTATAGTCTGATTGACATCCCTCTAACCCAATCAATCCATCCAATCTTGCCTTCAGCCAATGGGCTTCACTGGCAGGGCCAGTATAAAAGGACTGGGACACACCCCCAGCAAGTCCTTTGCTGATGGACTCCTTGCTGAAAGCATGTGCATTTAGTTTTTGAGGTGTTTTTCCTGTGCATCTAGTAAGTAGTTTTAGTTTAGCAAATTGTGATTTCCAGTGTTTTGTTTGAGTTTTGGCTTCACCAGATCAAATTAGATGCACCCAAACATGAAAATTAGGTTTCTGTCATTTTCCAGGACTTTTTATGTACAAATCTAGCCCTGCTACGCTCCTTCAAATCCTCTATTTTTGATAGGTGTGATTTAAGAGGTTGAGTTGGTTACCATGATCTGCTCATGTTATAGGGTGCATGCTCTGGGTAGTAAAACTCAATCAAATAAACAAATTATATAATTTGTTGACATTTTACTTTCCTCCCATGTTAGTCAGCACTAGACTTGTTCACTAACTTATAAGAGGAGTTGCTGACAATTTTACAAAGCTAGCTACAAAGTAACAGCATCCAACAGCAAACAGAAAAGCTGTGTAAATTCACAAGACACTGTAGGCTGCTAACAAATTGGTCAACATCATTCATCCCAGAACCAAGGAACAATTGCTGCCACTTGCTGCTTTTTGAGCAATTTAATTATGAACAAATATATTATGTAGCCTAACATTCACCCAGAATTTGATTTGATATGGAAATCAGTCACTTTAGCCATGGTTTTCCCTTTTGGGCATGCAAATAAAACAATTGAGTCTCAAATCTGTACCCTTTGTCCTGAAGTGTACACTTCTGCTCTCCTCAACATGGTTCCTCAAGGCTTAAAAAATAAGTTTAATCTCCTGGTTTTACATCCATGGGTTGCAGTACACAGAAATAGGAGTGCAGAATTATGATGAAGACCATGCATATGCCATGATGCTAAACCAAGATGGCCACCTTAGCCTTGACAAAATGGCCCCTGCATGTTCGAGGTGCCATCTCTAAACCTTTACGGCTTCTGTATTTCTCTCTCTCTCCCATATTCAAAGCTTAATATACTCAGTAATACATCAATGTACTGGTGACACACATTACCCCTTTGAGATATTCCAAAGGGGTAATGTGTTTGCCCACTATTTTAACAATATACTTTCTTGACATATTGTAAAGTTACAGAAACTTTTAGGTCAGGTGGGATTTGAACCATAATTGCAGGGAAGATTTGTACCAAGTGTACGTGACAAGGACTTATAGTGCATCACACATGCTCTCAGGTAACATGTGATTTTCACGACTTAACATTTTCCAGAAATGTGAATTGAAATAAAGACAAAGCAGTGTTTTCACTGTTTAATTGTCCCACAGCAGTTCAATTATGCCACAAAAGATTGTTAGGAAGTAGAAAATGTAAGATTTTAGTTCAAATTAGTTTCAGACCTTGGAGACTTCACACAGGTCTTAACCACACGGCCACTGAGGTGTCAGACATCTTCCTAAAAATGTGAGAACATGAACTCACTGTCATAACTCTCAGAGCTCCCCAGGAGTGTTTGAATTATGACACTTCCCCTCACAATCCCACCCCCACTGCCACGCCCCTCCCGCCAGCCTTTGTTGGAGCCCAGCTGAACCTCATTGCCAAGCCCCAACAACGGCCTTTGAAGAAGTTCTTCTTGTTGCCTTCATCAAACAAGTTACAGTAAGAAATAATTATTTTAGTTTTGTTTGATTGAGTGTTTTAGATTTGAGTTTACATGACTTGCCTCCCTTTTTACCTGTCTTTTTGGCTACAGGGATTTGCCCTGGGAGTTACATAAAAACTCTTGACTGCTACCTGCCTCTGAACCTCCTTCCATGCTGTTCCACTCATGTGTTGTGTGAGATCATTTTACACAGTGTAGTTGTATGTGGAGATTTACACAGTCATGATGCATTGCCTCTGCTCTCTAGCAGTGGTTGCTTGTCACAGTTCATACAACCTCAAATCACAGTCTAGGATTCAACTCCATGTACCAAAAGTCAGAACATAACTTGGTCGAAAAGGTTTTTGACTCACCACCACTCACAATGTCCGCTAAAGAAAACAGGTGTAGCTACATGTGTAGTAGTGAGTTTCTCTGGGGTTAGATTCCTGCATTGTCTATAAGGTTGTGAAGAATGGCTGTTTTGTGCTATTGAGCGACAAAGTCTGTGCCTTTGAATGTAAGGATTGTAGGTTTGAATCTGGGCAGTCCTGGGGTCAGTTTTCTGAAAGCTTTATCTCAAATATCAGGCCTGCTCTCTCCTTGATCAGAAAAGTTCAAGATTCAAGATTCTTTATTTGTCATGTGCATACAAGTATACAGTGAAATGCAAAAGTGACAGTGCCACAGAGGAGTGCAACAATAAGTTTATAAATAAATAGAATATAAACAGCAGTATAAACAGCAATGTACACAATGGAATGGCTATATACAATGGCAATGACGGGTTGACAGTACAGTTAATTACAGTGAAAGATGAGTCTGCAATGGGTAGTTATGTGTGTGAGTATGTGTTATGATGTCAGTGAGTGTGTGAGTGACTTGAGGGGGGCACTGGTGGGGTCATCGTTGATGATGATGGCATGGGGGAAGAAACTCAGTCTAAGCCTCTCTGTTCTTGCTGCATGACAGCGAAGGCGTCATGCAGCAGCTGGAACAGTCCATTTTTCGGGTGGTGAGGGTCCTTCATTACCCTGCAGGCTCTGGTCCTACACCTGCTGGTGTACAGGACATGGAGGGGGGGGGGGGGGTTTGGAGCTCCCATGGTCCTTTCTGCAAGGCGTACCACCCTTTGCAGAGTTCGCCTGTCTTGGGTCGTGCTGTTACCGTACAAGACGGTGATGTTACCAGCCAGGATGCTCTCCACAGAGTAGAAGGACTGAAGGATCCTCCGGGAGACTTTGAATTTCCTCAGCTGCCTGAAATGGAACAGGCGTTGCCTTGCATTTCCCACCAGTATGCTGATGTGGGTAGTCCAGGTCAGGTCTTCTGAGATGTGGACTCCCAGGTAGTCCCACCGATGTCCAGCGGCGTGTAGGTCCTTAGTTGTTGTGCTCTCCTGAAGTCCACAATCAGCTCTTTTGTCTTGGAGACATTCAGGATGAGGCTATTCTCCTGACACCAGAGTGACAGGTCCGCCACCTCGTCCAGGTAGGCTTTCTCATTGTTGTCTGAGATCAGCCCCACCATGACTCGTGGGTGTACAGGGAGTAGAGGAGGGGACTAAGGACGCAGCCCTGGGGGGACCCTGTGCTCAGGATGAGTGAGCTGGAGGTGTGTCTACCCACCCTGACCACCTGTGGCCTGGATGTCAGGAAGTCCAGGATCCAGGCACACAGGGGAGTGTTCAGTTTTAATCCAATCGTTTTATCAGCCAGTCTGGTGGGGACTATAGTATTGAACGCTGAGCTGTAATCTATAAACAGCATTCTCACATAGCCCCCCTTCTGACTGTCAAGGTGAGAGAGAGTGGTGTGGAGGACCTGGGAGACTGCATCATCCGTTGATCTATTTGGTCTATATGCGAACTGCAGCGGGGCCAAGGTCGGAGGGAGGGAGGAGCAGATGTAGTCCTTAATCAGCCTCTCAAAGCACTTCATGACCACTGAGGTTAGAGCCACGGGTATGTCTGTAAAGAAAACAGGTGTAGCTACGTGTGCAGTAGTCAGTTTCTCTGGAGTTAGATTTCTGCCTTGTCTAGAAGGTTGTGAAGAGTGGCTGTGATGTTCTGTTGAGTGATATAGTCTGTGCCTTTGAATGTAAGGAAGCTAATGCAATACTTTATCGCAAATGTCAGGCCCACTCTCTCCAAGATTAGCAAAATTGTTCATTGTCAAATGTTTTAAGAACAGGTGTAACTGCACCACGGTTACAGTTTTTCTCGATCGCTTAAGCACATTTCTTGAAACAGTATTCAACTTAAACAGTTAACACACCCCTTAATTTCATAATGACACACTAAATAGTAACTATAAAGATAAATACTCATTGCAGGTTGGACAACTTTAATTTGAAAACAAATGTGAAAAACAGTTAGAACAGTTATTTCACACAGCAGAAAAACATTGTACTATATAGTTTATGGTAGTACTGTGCCTGTTACAGAGAATATGATTGCTTACTATAAATATAAATCAAGTTCATCTCAAATATTCAGAGTCATGCAGGTAGTTACAACAACAAAAATGGCATGACTGTAACACAAAAAGTGCCCAAAAAAACATTTACAGTCATCTATTCTCTCCTGTATGCCAGGCCACATGTTGTATTACTGATGACCTATTTCATTTGTGAGTACAGGCTGACTGTTGAGCAATGAGAGTTAACATGGGGTAAGATGAACTATAATGGGAGAAATAGCTATATGCTGTCAAGGAAATAATTCCATTTTGTTGTCAACACTTACTCAATAGATTTGTGTGTCTTATATACTGTAACTTTTGTGAAAGCAATATTTAGCTGAAAAACTTGTGCTCATGTATGTTATTGCTGTGCGTATGTGACTTTCAGTTTCATCCAAATAGTTGAAGAACTTGAGCAAAACTGCAACTTCCTGTCTTGTGTCTGCGAAGTTAAGTATTGCATGTTCCTTAGCTGCAGAGTCGGTGGCATTGGAAATGTGCATTTGTTGTCAGCAGCTTGGTGGCGTCATGGTATGGAACATGCCCCATGAGCAGAATGTGGCTATTTGAAATGTTCATGCTACTGAAGTTGTTGCACTTCTTTTTTTGCAGGTGTCTGCGAGTGATGTCTTTGCGTCCCAGTGGTGTAATGGTAAAGGACAGGTCCCGCAAGCCCAGCTGAGGCCATGAGGTAAGTTGAGCAGTTTCCAAGTGACCTTCCTTTGGAAGGTTTAGGCGGTGGCTAATTATTGGTAAAGATGCTTCTTAGAAGAAGAATTTTATATATATAAAATTCTTCTTCTAAGAAGCATTTTTACCAAGAATTAGCCACCGCCTAAACCTTCCAAAGGATGGATGGGGGGAGAGATATCTAAAACAAAATTAGGGGGGGGTTATTATTATTTTATATAAAAAGCTTACTTCTCGATAACCGCTGCTGGACATTGTTCTGGAAGGGCGGGGGGGGGACACTCCCTCACATCCCCCCCACTTTCCTTTTTTTTTTGTCCGAGCCTTGTCCGCAGCTTGCGGGGGACACTCCCTCACATGCCCCCCACTTCCCTTTTTTTTTGTCTGAGCCTTGTCCACAGCTTGCGGGGGGGGGGACACTCCCTCAGATCCCCCCCCACTTTCCTTTTGTCCAAGGCTTGTCCGCACCTTCAAGTCACCAACCGTGGTGATATACCGCTGGTCAGACCCTGTCATCTAATGAAAAGTTCAGTCGACCCTTAATTTCATTATGACGCACAAAATAGTAACTATAACCATCAATATTCATTGCAGGTTGGACAACTTCCATTTGAAAACAAATGTGAAAATACAGTAAGAATTTCACTCAGCAGAAAAAATGTTGTACAACAGTTTATGGTGGTACTGCGCCTGTTACAGAGAATATGATCGCTTACTATAAATATAAATCAAGTTCATCTCAAATATTTAGAATCAAGCAGGTCGTTACAACAACAAAAATGGCATTACTGTAGAACACAAAAAGTGGCCAAAAAACCATTGTTACGGCTGCACCTGATGCCTTAACCCAAGAGAGTTTCGTTATAGCTCGCCTTTTAAGAGCTCTCTTTTGGTTATATTTGTTTGTTTGATTTGAACAGCACCCACAGGCCCTTTTTCCTTTGTAATTTTACCTCTTGTGTTACCATAAAGAAAACTACCTAAGTTCCTTGTAAATAAAATAACTTTAATTTACCAAATCCAACTGGTTCCTATGTTTACACCATTTAAAGTAATCTATTCTCTCTTGTATGCCAGGCCACATGTTCTATTACCGATGACCTATTTCATTTGTGATTACAGACTGATTGTTAGTTGAACTGTTGAGCAATGAGAGTTTACACATACGGAGTAGAGATGAACTATAATGGGAGAAATAGCTATATGCTGTAAAGGAAATAATTTGGTTTTGTTTGTCAACACTTACTCAATAGATTTTTGTGTCCTATTTTCAGTAGGTTGCTAACTTTAGCATGTAGTGTGAAGGCAATGAGAAATGACGAACCATTTAGCTGAAAATGTTACTTTTGTATGTTATTGCTCTGCGTATGTGACCTTCAGTTTCATCCAAATAGTTGAAGAAATTGAGTAAAACTGCAGCTTTCTGTCTTGCTTCTGCTAGGTTAAGTTTTGCATGTTCTTGAGTAGCAGAGTTGGTGGCATTGGAAATGTGCATTTGTTGTGAGCAGCTTGGTGGTGTAATGGTATGGAACATGCCCCATGAGCAGAAGGTAGCTGGTTGATATGTCCATGTTACTGATCTTGTTACACTTTTGCTTTGCTTTTTTTTGCAGGTGTCTGCTGATGTTGAAGTCAAAATGCTGAAGTGATGTGTTGTCTGAGTGGCCCAGTGGTGAAGGACAGGTCGTAAGCAGAATGTTGCTGGTTCAAACCCAGCTGAGGCCATGAGGTAAGTTGAGCAGTTTGCAAGTGACCTTCCTTTGGAAGGTTTAGGTGGTGGCTAATTCTTGGTAAAAATGCTTCTGAGAAGAATTTTATATATATATAAAATTCTTCTTCTAAGAAGCATCTTTACCAATAATTAGCCACCACCTAAACCTTCCAAAGGATGGATGGGGAGAGATATAGAGAACAAAATTAGGGGGGTATTTTTATTTTATTAAAAAAAGCTTTCTTCTCGATAACCGCTGCTGGACATTGTTCTGGAAGGGCGGGGGGGGGACACTCCCTCACATCCCCCCCACTCTCCTTTTTGTCCGAGCCTTGTCCGCAGCTTGCGGGGGACACTCCCTCACTTTCCTTTTTTTTTGTCCGAGCCTTGTCTGCAGCTTGCGGGGGACACTCCCTCACATCCCCCCACTTTCCTTTTTTTTGTCCGAGCCTTGTCCGCACCTTCAAGTCATCCACCGTGGTGACACATCGCTGGTCAGACCCTGCACCGATGTTCCGGTAAGCCACCGGAGGCAGCACGGCTCCTCTACCTTGCGATAGCAGCCACAGGGTCTCGCACATGTTCCAGAGCCATGACCGGGTCTCGAACCTCTAACCCCGTTATGATGGGGGCAAGGTACTAACCGCTCAGCCACAACTCCTTCACACTTTACACACTTCGTTTCTTATATTTGACTTGAAGGTTTGAGGAAACATATTCAAAAGCAAACCTACCTCCAAGGCCATGACCGGGTCTTGAACCTGCAACCCTGTTATGATGGGGCAAGGTACTTGCCCACAGAGCCATGGCTCCTTCACACTTTACATACTTCGTTTCTTTTATTTGATTTGAAGGTTTGAGGAAACATATTCAAAATTAAGTCTTTAACCGGTGATCTCTTACAGATGAGGCAGAGTCCATTACACAGAGCCACCACCACTTCTACATTTGTCAAGCTTCTTTTTGTATATTTGACAACAAGGTTTGTGGAAACATATTCAAAAGCAAGTTCCAACTCAAGTCTTTTATTGGTGAGGCAAAGTTCTTTGCATGGAGCCACCCCACTATTCTCCTGCATCCCTCTTAATCTTTGACATCAAGGTTTGCAGACACATGTACAAAAGCAATACAGTCACACTCCAGAGCAGGTTTGAAACCTCAACCTTCTACAAATCAAAGATCTTACAGCAGAGCCACAGCTACTTCCTGTTACTGGTGCTTCTACTTATGTTTTAGACATTGAGAGTTGATTAATAAGGAGTGCTGGAGGTCTGGTTCACGCTTTAGATTTAAAATGCAGTTGTTGAGGTTCGGCTTTATGGGGAATAAAGATCAAATAACAGGGCACAATTGTCTCTGAATGTTAAACATCTCTACCTATGGCATGACATTACTGTTGATCACTTCTTTCTACCTGTGTGTTCATGGACACTAGAGAGCAGTTCAGAGGCTGCCACTATCAGTCAGAAGAGAGGAAATGAGGCAGGATCCAGTTTAGGTTTTATTGAGGTTGTGTGTGTTTATGGTAGAGAAGCAAATGTGAAATAAATAATACTTCATTAAGTTAAATCAAGCATCAATCAAGCAGCTAGAAACTGAAATGACTTAGAGTTGACAAACACAAAAAGCAGAAACAAACAGTCAACTGTGACTGTATTGCCAGCATAGGACAATTTCAAGCCTTTGGTTTCCCATAGACTCAATGTTAGAGCCAGATCTACTACCTGTTTCTATCCCGGTGATTGTTGCAGTAGATCGGATTCATCTGGATAGGTCAGGAGCAATGGAGGAAAGCACCTGATTTAGTTTCATTATCACTTAGACACGTTAGAATTTTTCTTGATTGCCAAAGATGAAATCCATTGGTTGGGTTTAGACAACACTGGCCAGGTTGAAGGAAGTCATCTTCAGTAATGTGATCCTACAGGTACAGACATTTAACATTCAGAGACAATTGTGCCTTGTTATTTGGTCTTTATTCCCCATAAAGACCAACTTCAAGAACTACCAAGTTATGAATCCTAAACTGAGTGAAGGTAGTATGAACCATGGCTAGCAACCACTTAGAGTAGAGGCAACAAAAATCACTACTGTGTAAAACATCTCTACCTACTCCTCTGTATAGAATTGTGTTACTGACTATTCTGTGAAAAGAAAATACAGAATCCATGAAGACAAAAGCATAGCAATGGCACTAAGAACATGCAGGGACCATTTTGTCAAGGCTAAGGCAGCCATCTTGGTTTAGCATCATGGCATGTGCATAGTCTGCATCACAATTCTGCACTCTTATTTCTGTGCACAGCCACTGTAAAACTATACAATTGGTGCCATAAAGTATACTCACACAATTATTAGGCTTTCAAGCCTTGAGAATCCATGCTGAGGAGAGCAGGAAAAAGGGAACAGATTTGAGACAGTTGTTTAACACTAGCATAGCAGAAAGAGAAAACACTGGCTTTAAAATACATCAATGAATTGCATGTTTAAAATGTACGCAAAGGGTTAAAATAGTATGGTAAAATAGTATGGTAAAATATTAAACGTAGCAAATGTTAAATGTTTGTTTAAAAAATTAAACTGCAGAACTAAAAGCACGTACTGGATGCACATGGCACAATAGAGACAGAAAAACAGCTATTGCAAATACCTTAGAAGACAGCTATTGCTAGAGCTAAATTGCACATGCTTTCAGCAAGGAGTCCATCAGCAAAGGACTTGCTGGAGGTTTGTCCCAGTCCTTTTATACTGGCCCTGCCGGTGAAGCCATTGATTGAAGGCCACATGGATACATTGATTGGGTTAGAGGGATGTCAATGTTGAGACAATGTCGGCTGCATAGTAAAATAACACAAATGCGTTATGCAACGTAACAGTTTATTTAATAAAGAGTTCATATTACATTCATATTTGCATTTAAGTTGAAGTTTGTTCATTATTGTGTCTCTTATCCAGATTAAGTGGATGTAACCTCACAGAGAGATGCTGTGCAGCACTGGCCTCAGGTCAAACTCCTCTCACCTGAGAGCTGGACCTGAGTGACAACCTGCAGGATTCTGGAGTGAAGCTGCTCTCTGATGGACTGGGGAGTCCACACTGTCAACTGGAGACATTGAGGTAAATACCTTGTCCGCAGCTTGCGGGGAGACACTCCCTCACATCCCCCCCCCCCCATTTTCCTTGTGTGTGTTACTGACTATTCTGTGAAAAGAAAATACAGAATCCATGAAGATAAAAGCATAGCAATGGCACTAAGAACATGAAGGGACCATTTTGTCAAGGCTAAGGCAGCCATCTTGGTTTAGCATCATGGCATGTGCATAGTCTGCATCACAATTCTGCACTCTTATTTCTGTGCACAGCCACTGTAAAACTATACAATTTGTGCCAGAAAGTATACTCACACAATTACTAGGCTTTCAAGCCTTGAGAATCCATGCTGAGGAGAGCAGGAAAAAGGGAACAGATTTGAGACATAGTTGTTTAACACTAGCATAGCAGAAAGAGAAAACATTGGCTTTAAAATACATCAATGGTGAATAAATGAATTGCATGTTTAAAATGTGCACAAAGGGTTAAAATAGTATGGTAAAATATTAAACATGGTAAATGTTTGTTTAAAAAGTTAAACTGCAGAACTAAAAGCACGTACTGGATGCACAATAGAGACAGAAAAACAACTATTGCAAATACCTTAGAAGACAGCTATTGCTAGAGCTAAATTGTACATGCTTTCAGCAAGGAGTCCATCAGCAAAGGACTTGCTGGAGGTGTGTCCCAGTCCTTTTATACTGGCCCTGCCGGTGAAGCCATTGGTTGAAGGCCACATTGGATACATTGATTGGGTTAGAGGGATGTCAATCTAATTATAGGTGCGGTGGCGGGAAATTCCGTCATGGACACATCATGCACACTTTTCAAGGCATACACCTTGCACACACACACACTTATGTTTGAGGCTTATCCAGAGGCAGATTTACAACCTGAACCTTGATTGCTATCGTACACACTACTCTGTCATTGCCTTTGCCTGAGAAGACTGTTAAATATAAAGTGAAGGAGACGTCTAAAGCCACATCCTTATATATACTGGACTCCTGTGACTGTTTACAATATTGCTCTAGAGTCATCTTTCAGATTCAGATTCAGAAAAGCTTTATTGTCCCACACTTGGTCAATTGGTGTTTTTATTGTATAAAAGATATTGCACATTCACATTACAGAACAAAACATATAAAAATAGGTGGATTCACAGAGGCATAAAGTTATAACAACTGCAGAATAGCAGTGATATAAATAGCATGTTGAGACATGTCGGCCGCATAGTAAAATAACACAAATGCGTTATCCAACGTAACAGTTTATTTAATAAAGAGTTCATATTACATTCATGTTTCCATTTAAGTCGAAGTTTGTTCATTATTGTGTCTCTTATCCAGATTAAGTGGATGTAACCTCACAGAGAGATGCTGTGCAGCACTGGCCTCAGTTCTCAGGTCAAACTCCTCTCACCTGAGAGAACTGGACCTGAGTGACAACAACCTGCAGGATTCTGGAGTGAAGCTGCTCTCTGCTGCTCTCTGATGGACTGGGGAGTCCACACCGTCAACTGGAGACATTGAGGTAAATATCTGTAAAGTAATTTGACTCACCTTCTTGAAAACTCTTTGTTTGTAATAAATATTTTTTGACATTTTGTACATTCTTTCTATTTCCTTTGAGGCCATTGGCCTCAAATCTCAACTCAAACTCCTCACATCTGAGAGAGCTGGACCTGAGTGACAACACCCTGCAGGATTCAGGAGTGAAGCTGCTCTCTGATGGACTGGGATAAAAGGAGGTAAAACTTTTGCTGACTTTCCTGGAGGTTCTTTGTCTGTAAGAAAATATGTTTTGGACTTTGAGCATTACCTTAATTTTCTATATAGGCTGTAAATTCATTGACAAATGTTGTGAAGCGTTGGTCTCAGTTCTCAGCTTAAACTCCTCACTCCTCACAATGCCACCCCCACACTCCTCCAACCAGCCCTTGTTCAGAAATGTGTTAACTAGCTATGGATTCAGACAATCCAGATGAATCAGGTTTAATGATGAACCCATCCATTGACTGGAGGTAGTTACGGATTTAAAACAAGTGGTCACTGTTTTATTACGGCAACGCACTTCTGGCCGGGCTCTCCCCGCCTCCGCCATCAGGCCTCTGCAGCTCATCCAGAACGCTACCGCTCGTCTGGTGTTCAAGATCAGTTGAGCTAGTTAACACATTTTGATAGCATGTTTCTCATATATATATATATTTTTTTTTTAAATCAGTTTTGACAGTTTGGTTCCCCATAGACTCAATGTTAGAGCTAGATCTGCTAACTGTTCGTATCAACAACTGTATTTTAAACCTAAAGCATGAACCAGACCTCCAGCACTCCTCTTATTAATCAACTCTCAACATAAAATACTCTCCACTTCCAGACCAAGATGGCTGCCTTAGCCTTGACAAAATGGTCCCTGCATGTTCATGGTGCCACCCCTGTATGGCTTCTTCTTTTCTCTCCAATATTCAAAGCTTAATATACTAAGTAATACATCAATTTACTGGCCTGCAGTTTGCTGACAAACACACATTCACCCTTTGAGATATTCCAGAGGTTGTTTGACTCATGTTTGCCCACTATTTTAGCAATATACTTTCTTGTTACTGATTTGAACCACATTGCAAAGAAGAGAAGATCTGCACCAAGTGACTTACATAGTGCACCACACATGCTCTCAGGAAAATTTGCTTTTCACTACTCTATACATTTTCCAGAAATGTGAATTGAAATGAAGACAAAGCAGTGTTTCACTGTGTTTAATTGTCCCACAGCAGTTCAATTATGCCACAAAAGTTTGGAAGTTTGTTAGGAAGTAGAAAATGTAAGACTTTAGTTAAAGTTAGTTTCAGACCTTGGAGACTTCACATACAGACCTTAACCACATGGCAACTGAGGTGTCAGACATCTTCCCAAAAATGTGAGACCGTGAACTCACTGTCATAACCCTCTGAGCTCCCCAGGAGTGTTTGAATAATGACACTTCCCCTCACAACCCCACCCCCACTGCCACGCCCCTCCAGCCAGCCTTTGTTGGAGCCTAGCTGAACCTCATTGGCAATCAATCAGCCCCTACAACGGCCTTTGAAGACGTTCTTCTTGTTGCCTTCATCAAACAAGTTACAGTAAGACAGAATTGGTTTTGTTTTGTTTGATTGTGTTTTCGATTTGAGTCTACATGACTTGCCTCTAGTATTTTTGGTTACAGGGATTTGTCCTGAGATTTGCCCTGGGAGTTACATAAAAACTGCTACCTGCCTCCTTCCATGCTGTTCCACTCAAATTAGATTAGATTAGATTCAACTTTATTGTCATTGTGCAGAGTACAAGTATAGAGACAACGAAATGCAGTTAGCGTCTAACCAGAAGTGCAAAAAAGCAGAAAGTGCAATGTGAACAGTATATACAGGTAGTGCAGTATATGAGCAGTATAGTAGTGCAGTATAGTATCAGTAGTGCAGTGTAGCAGTATATGAATTAGTAGTAGCATTATAAGCAGAATAAATAGGATGCAGTATGAACAGTGTAAGCAGCATATGAGCTGTATAGGCAATGCAGTCTAGCAGCATATATGTATTAACAGTAACATTAGAGTAAATAGCAGAATAAATATGGAATGCCGTATGAACAGTATAAACAGGTATGTACAGATATGTGCAGTGTATAAACAGTAGTATTAAAAGAAAAATATAAGGATATGTGCATTATGAACAGTATAGTGATGCATTGTGTTGCTCTGGGGTTAGATTACTGCCTCGTTTATCTCTAAGGTTGTGAAGAATGGCTGTTTTGTGCTGTTGAGCAACAAAGTCTGTGCCTTTGAATGTAAGGATTGTAGATTTGAATCTGGGCAGTCCTGGTGTCAGTTTTCTGAAAGCTTTATCTCAAATATCAGGCCTGCTCTCTCCTTGATCAGAAAAGTTCAAGATTCTTTATTTGTCACGTGCATAAAGTATACAGTGAAATGCAAAAGTGACAGTGCCACAGAGGAGTGCAACAATAAGTTGAAAAATAAATAGAATATAAACAGCAGTATAAACAGCAATGTAAGCAATGTACACAATGGAATAGCTATATACAATGGCAATGACAGGTTGACAGTACAGTTAATTACAGTGAAAGATGAGTCTGCAATGGGTGTTATGATGTCAGTGAGTGTGTGAGTGACTTGAGTGGGGCACTGGTGGGGTCATCGTTGATAATGATGATGGCATGGGGGAAGAAACTCAGTCTAAGCCTCTGTGTTCTTGCTGCATGACAGCGAAGGCGTTTGCCTGACCGCAGCAGCTGGAACAGTCCATTTTTCGGGTGGTGAGGGTCCTTCATTATCCTACAGGCTCTGGTCCTACACCTCCTGGTGTACAGGACATGGAGGACGGGGGGGTTGGAGCTCCCATGGTCTTTTCTGCAAAGCGTACCACCCTTTGCAGAGTTCGCCTGTCCTGGGCCGTGCTGTTACCGTACCAGACGGTGATGTTGCCAGCCAGGATGCTCTCCCCAGAGTAGAAGGACTGAAGGATCCTCCGGGAGACTTTGAATTTCCTCAGCTGCCTGAGATGGAACAGGCGTTGCCTTGCCTTTCCCACCAGTGTGCTGATGTGGGTAGTCCAGGTCAGGTCTTCTGTGATGTGGACTCCCAGGTAGTCCCACCAATGTCCAGCGGCGTGTAGGTCCTTAGTTGTTGTGCTCTCCTGAAGTCCACAATCAGCTCTTTTGTCTTGGAGACATTCAGGATGAGGCTATTCTCCTGACACCAGAGTGACAGGTCCGCCACCTCGTCCAGGTAGGCTTTCTCATTGTTGTCTGAGATCAGCCCCACCACGACTCGTGGGTGTACAGGGAGTAGAGGAGGGGACTAAGGACGCAGCCCTGGGGGGACCCTGTGCTCAGGATGAGTGATCTGGAGGTGTGTCTACCCACCCTGACCACCTAAGTCCAGGATCCAGGCACACAGGGGAGTGTTCAGTTTTAATCCAATCGTTTTATCAGCCAGTCTGGTGGGGACTATAGTATTGAACGCTGAGCTGTAATCTAAAACAGCATTTTCACATAGCCCCCCTTCTGACTGTCAAGGTGAGAGAGAGTGGTGTGGAGGACCTGGGAGACTGCATCATCCGTGGATCTATTTGGTCTATATGCGAACTGCAGCGGGTCCAAGGTCGGAGGGAGGGAGGAGCAGATGTAGTCCTTAATCAGCCTCTCAAAGCACTTCATGACCACTGAGGTTAGAGCCACGGGTATGTAGTCATTCAAGCAGGCTGGGCACAGGGACGATAGAGGATCTTTTAAAACAGGTGGGTACTACAGAATTAGCCAGTGAGAGGTTGAATATAGTCGTGAACACAGGAGCTAGCTGGTTAGCACAGGTCTTCAGTACTCGCCCAGGTATGCCATCCGGGCCAGCAGCTTTCCTTATATGCACCCTCAGCAGAGCTTGTTCAAAGTTGTTCATTGTCAACTGTTTTAAGAACAGGTGTAGCTGCTACAGTTCTCAATCTCTTGAGCACATTTCTTGAAACAGTGTTCAGCTTTTAAAAACAGTTAACACGTTTACCAAAACACCACATTTCTTTTTCAAAATGCACTGTAACTCATAACTTAGAACATATGTCACAAAAGCTAATCGGTGCATCAAAAAAGTATCCTTTGTTTCAAGTTTCAAGTTTATTTGTTACGTCTCATACACGAGTGCAGGGAGTAAAATTCTCATTATTAGTCATTATTATTGTAAGAGGTGTTGTTAAAGTGACTGTGTGCTAGTAGAGTCCATTCTGTGGGTGTTCTGGGGGTAAGTCATGGGTTTGGGGTAGGCTTGTTCATGAGCCTGATGGCCTGGGGGAAGTAGCTGTTGGAGAGCCTCTGAGTTTTGGCCCCGAGGCTCCGGAGGAGGCTCCGTCTTTTGGATGGCAACAGTTCAAACAGGCTGTGATTGGGGTGGCTGGGGTCTCTGATGATCCTCCGGGCTTTGCTGACACATCGCTTGTTGTATATGTCCTGGATGGAGGGAAACTCAGCTCAGCTGTCCGCACCACCTTTTGCAGCGCCTTGCGGTTGAGGGCGGTGCAGTTGCCGTGCCAGGCAGTGATGCATCCCGTCAGGACGCTCTCGGTAGTGCCCCTGTAGAAGGTCCGCAGGATCTTGGGCCCCATGGCAACCTTCCTCAGGGGCCCAAGATCCTGCGGACCTTCTACTTTCTCACCTAATGAAAAGTTCAATCCACTACTCATTTCATAATGACACACTAAACAGTAACTATAACCATCAATATTCATTGCAACTTCTGAAAAGTTGTAAGAATTTGAAAAGCTGTAAGAATTTCACTCAGCAGAAAAACATTGTACTTTATAGTTTGTTAGCACTGCACCTGTTACAGAGAATACTATTGCGTACTGTGAAAATGTGTTCTTTATTTGAAGGAGAAGACAAACTACTTCTTACTTTTAGCTATTTATTTATATGTCAAAATTCTAGGCTTGTACAAGGACCACTTTTGGAGAAGAAAATCACAGTCAGCAATCTGTTAATCTGTAACCAACCCTCCAAAAATGGATGCATTCAAACAGTCAAACAAAGCATTTACAGTAAACAAAATGATTGTGATTGGCTATATGGTTGGGGAGGAACTGTGGTTTAGACTTGGCATCCCTTGTTGTTCACGGGCTGGTCACACCATTGTCCCATCTGCGAAGTTAGCACCCTGTTAGAGATAAGATACCTACTCTGGTATGTCCTCCCTAGCCTGGTACTTTTCCACTATAGCTCTTTGTGTAAGCGTGTGTTGCGACATCTTTCCTGATGACCTGACTTAAATTCTCCATGTATTAATCTAACGTACTATGGGACTAATGCTTGATTCATCTCATTTATCAACAGGCCATCGCATTAGTAAATTTAGCACACTGCAGTAATGTATTTTTATTATAGCAATAATAAACTGTTTTTATACAAATAATTTCTAACAGTACTATAAATATAAATCATGTTCATCTCAAATATTCAGAATCAAGCAGGTAGTTGCAACAGCAAAAATGGCATTACTGTAGAACACAAAAAGTGCCCCAAAAAAATCATTTACAGTAATCTCTTCTCTCTTGTATGCCAGGCCACATGTTATATTTCCGATGACCTATTTCATTTGTGATTACAGACTGATTGTTAGTTGAACTGTTGAGCAATGAGAGTTTATACGTATGGAGTAGAGATGAACTATAATGGGAGAAATAGCTATATACTGTAAAGGAAATAACTCAATAGATGTTTGTCTTATATACTGCAGTTGGCGATCTTTTGCGTTTTGTGTGAAGGCAACATCGTTTAGCTGAAAATATTCCTTTGTGCTCGTATGTTATTGCTGTGCGTGTGTGACCTTCAGTTTCATACTAATAGTTGAAGAATCAATCAGCCCCTACAATGGCCTTGGAAGAAGTTGTTGCCTTCACCTAACAAATTACAGTAAGAAAGAATTGTTTTGGTTTTGTTTGATTGTGTTTTAGATTTGAGTTTACATGAGTTGCCTCCCTTTTTACCTGTCTTTTTGGCTACAGTGATTTGGCCTGGGAGTTACATCAAAACCATTTTCTGCTACCTGCCTCTGACCCTACATCCATGCTGTTCCACTCAAATGTGCTTTTACACAGTGTAGTTGTATGTGTATGAGTTTTACACAGTTGTGATGCTTCTGCTCTCTAGCAGTGGTTGCTAGTCACGATTCATACAACCTTCACTCACAGTCTAGGATTCAACTCCATATACCAAAAGTCAGAACATAACTTTGTAAAAAAGTTTTTGGACAGTCCACCACTCACAATGTCTGGAAAGAAAACAGGTGTAGCTACGTGTGCAGTAGTCAGTTTCTCTGGAGTTAGATTTCTGCCTTGTCTAGAAGGTTGTGAAGAGTGGCTGTGATGTTCTGTTGAGTGATATAGTCTGTGCCTTTGAATGTAAGGAAGCTAATGCAATACTTTATCGCAAATGTCAGGCCCACTCTCTCCAAGATTAGCAAAATTGTTCATTGTCAAATGTTTTAAGAACAGGTGTAACTGCACCACGGTTACAGTTTTTCTCGATCGCTTAAGCACATTTCTTGAAACAGTATTCAACTTAAACAGTTAACACATACCCCTTAATTTCATAATGACACACTAAATAGTAACTATAAACATAAATACTCATTGCAGGTTGGACAACTTTAATTTGAAAACAAATGTGAAAAACAGTTAGAACAGTTATTTCACACAGCAGAAAAACATTGTACTATATAGTTTATGGTAGTACTGCGCCTGTTACAGAGAATATGATTGCTTACTATAAATATAAATCAAGTTCATCTCAAATATTCAGAGTCATGCAGGTAGTTACAACAACAAAAATGGCATGACTGTAACACAAAAAGTGCCCAAAAAACATTTACAGTCATCTATTCTCTCCTGTATGCCAGGCCACATGTTGTATTACTGATGACCTATTTCATTTGTGAGTACAGGCTGATTGTTAGTTGAACTGTTGAGCAATGAGAGTTAACATGGAGTAAGATGAACTATAATGGGAGAAATAGCTATATCCTGTCAAGGAAATAATTCCATTTTGTTGTCAACACTTACTCAATAGATTTGTGTGTCTTATATACTGTAACTTTTGTGAAAGCAATATTTAGCTGAAAAACTTGTGCTCATGTATGTTATTGCTGTGCGTATGTGACTTTCAGTTTCATCCAAATAGTTGAAGAACTTGAGCAAAACTGCAACTTCCTGTCTTGTGTCTGCGAAGTTAAGTATTGCATGTTCCTTAGTTGCAGAGTCGGTGGCATTGGAAATGTGCATTTGTTGTCAGCAGCTTGGTGGCGTCATGGTATGGAACATGCCCCATGAGCAGAATGTGGCTATTTGAAATGTTCATGCTACTGAAGTTGTTGCGCTTCTTTTTTTGCAGGTGTCTGCGAGTGATGTCTTTGCGTCCCAGTGGTGTAATGGTAAAGGACAGGTCCCGCAAGCCCAGCTGAGGCCATGAGGTAAGTTGAGCAGTTTCCAAGTGACCTTCCTTTGGAAGGTTTAGGTGGTGGCTAATTATTGGTAAAGATGCTTCTTAGAAGAAGAATTGTATATATATATATATATATAATATTCTTCTTCTTAAGAAGCATTTTTACCAAGAATTAGCCACCACCTAAACCTTCCAAAGGATGGATGGGGAGAGAGAGATCTAAAACAAAATTGGGGGGGGTTATTCATTTAACAATTTTAAAAACAGCTTTCTTCTCGATAACCGCTGCTGGACATTGTTCTGGAAGGGCGGGGGGGGACACTCCCTCACATCCCCCCCACTTTCCTTTTGTCCGAGCCACTCCCTCACATGCCCCCCACTTCCCTTTTTTTTTGTCCGAGGCTTGTCCGCACCTTCAAGTCACCAACCGTGGTGACATACCGCTGGTCAGACCCTGCACCGATGTTCCGGTAAGCCACCGGAGGCAGCACGGCTCCTCTATCTTGCGATAGCAGCCACAGGGTCTCGCACATGTTCCAGAGCCATGACCGGGTCTCGAACCTCTAACCCCGTTATGATGGGGCAAGGTACTAACCGCACAGCCACGACTCCTTCACGCTTTACATACTTCGTTTCTTTTATTTGACTTTTTTTTTTTTTCATTTTTTTTTTTGAACCCGTCTGTCAAAATTACGAAGAGATGTGTGTTTGTTGTGAGCAGCCCAGTGGTGCAGTGGTAAAGCACTTGCTCTCTAAGTAGAAGGTTGCTGGTTCGAACCCAGCTGAGGCCGTGGGAGGAAAGCGCAGAGAGGAAGATGAGGAAGTAGAGATTGTTAACTCTAAAAAAAACAACCTTCATGTGATAGGTAGTTTTATTGAAATTTCTCCTTAAATCCCTTTAAGTGCTGTAAAATTTTTCTCGTCTCCTCTCCATAACCGCTGCTGTACATTGTTCTGGAAGGGCGGGGGGGGTAACCCCTTAAATCCCCCCCCACTTTTGTCCGAGCCTTGTCCGTTTCTGACACAGCGCTGGTCCGAGCCTTGTCCGCACCTTCTGACCCTGCACCGATGTCCGGTGAGCACGGCTCCTCTACCTTGCGATAGCAGCCACAGGGTCTTGCATGTGTTCCAGAGCTGTGAGCAGGTCTTGAACCTGTAACCTCCTGATCTTGGAGGAGCGGTATTAACCGCTGAGCCACAGCGCCTTCACACTTTACACACTTCGTTTCTTATATTTGACTTGAAGGTTTGAGGAAACATATTCAAAAGCATGTTCTAAACCTAGCTTCAGAGCCATGACCGGGTCTTGAACCTCCAACCCCCTGATCTTGGAGGAGCGGTATTAACTGCTGACCCATGACTTCTTCACACTTGACACACTTCGTTTCTTATATTTGACTTGAAAGTTTGAGGAAACATATTCAAAAGCAAGTTCCAAAAATGTGGTCCAGAGCCACCACCAGGTCTTGAACCTCCAACCCCATTATGATGGGGCGAGGTACTAACCGCAGAGCCACAACTCCTTCACACTTTACAGACTTCGTTTTGAATGTTTGACTTGAAGGTTTGACAAAACCTATTCAAAAGCAAGTTCCAAACCAAGCCTTGAACCAGTAATCTCTTACAGATGAGGCAGAGTTTGTGTGCACAGAGCCACCACTGCTTCTAGGTTTGTCATGCTTCTTTTTATATATTTGACTTGCATGTTTGAGGAAACATAGTCAAAGGGAAGTCCCAAACCACATTGGTGATTTCTTACAGGTGAGGCAAAGTTCTTTGCACAGAGCCACCACCACAATTCGCTTGCATCACAATTGACTCACACTCCAGAACAGGTTTGAATGCTCAACCTTCTTAGAAGTCAAAGATCTTCCTGAATAACCATAGCTATTTCATGTTGCTGGTGCTTCTGTTTATGTAACACTGCTTTGTCTTTATTTCAATTCACATTGCTGGAAAATGTCAATAGTAGTGAAAAAATGTTTCTCGAGAGCATGTGTGGTGCACATCCATGGATGGCAGTACACAGAAATAGGAGTGCAGAATTCTGACAAACACCATGCATATGCCATGAGGCTAAACCAAGATGGCCGCCATAGCCTTTACAAAATGGTCCCTGCATGCTCATGGTGCCATCTTGAAACCTTCATGGCTTTTGTATTTTTTTCCTCTCCGATATTCAGAGTTTAATATCCTTGGTAAGACATCATTTTACTGGCCTGCACTTTGCTGACACACATTAACTCTTTGAGATATTCCAGAGCTTGTTTGACTCATGTTTGCTCACTATTTTAGCAGTATACTTTCTTGACATATTGTAAAGTTACTTCCAACTTTTAGGTCTGTTGGCATTTGTACCATAATTGCAGAGAAGGACTTATGTCACAGGAAGAAGTATACAAGAAAGTATACTGCTAAAATAGTGAGCAAACATGAGTCAAACAAGCTCTGGAATATCTCAAAGGGTTAATGTGTGTCAGCAAAGTGCAGGCCAGTAAAATGATGTCTTACCAAGGATATTAAACTCTGAATATCGGAGAAAAAAAAATACAACAGCCATGAAGGTTTCAAGATGGCACCATGAGCATGCAGGGACCATTTTGTAAAGGCTAAGGCGGCCATCTTGGTTTAGCCTCATGGCGCATGCATGGTCTTTGTCAGAATTCTGCACTCCTATTTCTGTGTACTGCCATCCATGGATGTAAAACCATTACAAAGGATTAAGCCTTTTTTAAGTCTTCTTCTTCTTCTTCTTTAAGCCTTGAGGATCCATTCTGAGGAGAGCAGAAGAGCACACTTCAGGAAAAAGGGTACAGATTTGGGACAATTGTTTTACTTGCCTGCCAAAAAAGGAAATTCGTGGCTAAAGTGAGTAATCTCCATATCAAATCATTTCTGGGTGAATGTCAGGTTACATACTTCAGGTTACATACTTTACTTAAATTGCCCAAAAAGCAGCAAGAACTGTAGTTCATTCCTAGGTTTTTTAGCTGGCTATAATGTTGACCAATTTGTTTCCTACAGTTATTTCTGTTTGCAGCATTTCTGTTTGCAGTTGGATGCCTTTACATTTGTAGCTAATTTTGTAAAATTGTCAGCAACTATTCGATAAGTTAGCGAACAGGTCATTTTTCTATCTTGCAAAATACAACACTGTGCTATGCTAGCTCACACAACAAAAGAACTTGAGCTACATTTGCTTACCTTTGTGTTCAGTCTTGCTTCATTTTACCCCAGTATTCTAAATGGCCAGTTTCATCATGTTTCAGCTGTTATCTGTACCTGCCATGGGAAGAATGTAAAATGTTAACAAATGATTAGTTTATTTGAATGAGTTTTACTACCTCGAGCATGCATCCTATTGGAGTATAACATGAGCCGGTGACTAACACAACCTCTTACCCATCAAAAACTGAGCGTTTGAGGGAGAGTAGCAGGGCTACATTTGTACGGAAAGACTACTGGGTGAATCTAATTTGATCTGGTGAAGCCAAAAATCAAAGAATACATTGGAAATCACAATTTGCAGACCTAAAAGCACTTACTGGATGCACAGAAAAACAGCCATTGCTAGAGCTAAAATGCTTGCAGCAAGGAGTCCATCAGCAAAAGACTTGCTGGAGGTGTTTCCCAGTCCTTTTATACATGTGTCCCAGCCCTGCCCCTAAAGCCCATTGGCTGAAGGCAATATTGGATGAATTGATTGGGTTAGAGGCATGTCAATCAAACTATACTTTTTAGGGGAGTTATCGAGAAGATCCTCTCAAAAAAGTGAACATTTAACAAAATTTAGAAAGAATTCCTTCCTAAATTCTGAGCCAAGCCAACCACCGTACAATGGTGTTGATACCTGGCTGCACAGCTCTTCTTCCCTGCGATAGCAGCCTCAGGGTCCCCCACATGTTCCAGAGCCATGACTCTGTCTCGAACCTTAAACCCCATTATGATGGGGCAAGGTACTAACCACACAGCCACGACTTCTTCACACTTGACACACTTCATTTTGTATATTTGACTTGGATGGTTTGAGGAAACACACACACACAGTTTATGAAATCCATGGTGCAACAGCTATGGATTCAGATAATCCAGATGTGGGTGATGGAGGTGGTTAAAAATCTAAAACAAGTGTTCAGTTTTGAGAGTTCAGTTTCCCATAGACTCAATGTTAAAGCCACCAGCATCATCCCTCCGAACTTTCTAGAATTCTCTGGCAATTCTCTTAGTTCATCATATTTAAACTTCAGGCTACCATTGTTATGTCAACCAGCAGGCCATTACTGGATTCAAACCCATGGAGCAGGAGTAGGATTAGCACTTGGTAGGGGAGATCATCCATCTGAGCTGCCTGTGAGCTCAGTTGACACTTGTTTTTAATGACATCATCACATTTAAACATTTGAAAAAATGAAGGAGGATGAAAAGAAAGCTAAAGACAGAGGTATGTTGAATGACTGTGTTTATTGACATTCATTATTATCATCAAACAAAGTTATAGCTAAATCAATATATCAGGAGAAACAATCACATCCTTCACCAAAGAGGTCTTCAATGAACACCCTCAACTGCCAGAGCAGCACCAGAACAACCAACTGACATGTTTTTTGTAGATTGTTCCAGCAGTGACGCGCACCATAACTAAAAGAGGATTTACCCAGTTCAGTGGAGACCCGAGGAACCTCAAGAGTTAACCTACTCTGAGAACCAGTTTGGTAACAAATTTTCAGCCATTTGTGATTTTTAATGTGAGGCAGACAAAGTAAATCCTTACCTTCTCCTTTTCCAATGGTGTGGCAAGGCTGAAATCAGTTGATTCCGTTGTGAAACATTTTTTCCAATAAGTATATGAGTTTAACCAGATTATTTGCAGTAATATATGAGATGTTGTAATCTGTATGAAGGCAAAAATACCATTTTTAAATTGAGGATGAGTTTTTCTTAGTTTTCTGCTTGAGAACCAGTTTGGGTGCAAGTGTAGTTTTTGAATGACTGAAGGTTGCAATGCTGTGATGTCACAGTTTCAACCGCCTATATTCTTGTTCATTCTATAGAGGCCCGTTTAATTCTGTCTATTCCAAATAAACTGATTTTTCCATGGATGGATAGGTAGTAGCCTGATAAAATTGATTCAAACTAAAATTCTCATCATCATGTTATGTTAATCAATACTGATTTGGGGTCTCTAACTTACAAATTTCTCTGTAACATTGCCAGGACTTTGCCAAAGCAAGTTGATCCTCCTGTGTCAGATTCTATGTAGATTATCTCTGCTCCTTTTACCTTTATGTTGAACTGCTAGTTTTCCTGGAAATAGAATAGTAATGTCAAGATTCCCTGTCTCCTGGACTTTCTTAGTTTGTAGAGTCCAAGTGCTCAGAAAATCCTAAAAACAATATACAAAACATCTTTAATGAAGACCACAAAATATGTCAATCCAAATAAATTTTTCATCATTTCATTATAACAAGGATCACAGCGAACTATCAATCAGTCACACATTCATATTGCACTAGCTCAGATTGGCACATGACGTCATAGTGTCTCCAGGTCGACCATGGACGCAGTTTTCCTTCTCTGTGATGTCAGTATGCTGAGCTGAAAGAAAATAAATGAATAATGAGGAAAGACATTTAGAAAAAATGTCTATGAACAATTAGAAAACATTCAAAGCCACAACATCCTCTCAACATCAAAGTATTTATTCAAGATATGATGTTTATCCTCAATATGACCTTACAGAATGCTGACATGGGAATGTATTGTGTAGGACACGTGATTCTCTGACATATAGAATAGGGACTGATGTTAGTACTCCAGGGGCTAGGTGACATTAAAAATAATAAGCCCCGACATTAAGTCAGGTAGCTGACATCATCACTGAGCGCCTCTCATTGAGCCATCTGAGGACCCTTACCTGCTGTGATGCTGTGGTTGCCCTCTGTTCTGACTGTGTCAGGCGCCTCTGTAGACGACTGTTCTTCTCCTGATACTCTGCCGTCTGTCTCTCATACTGGACCCAAAAGAGAGCAAGACATTGATATTTACACCTCATGATATCTATATTTACACCTCATATCATCACAAACACCAGCTAAGGTCGGTTATAGCGGTCATCTCATAAGACCAACGCACTTTTTCTGTCAGTCATCAATGTGCCTGTGTGGGAGAGTGAGTGTGTGTGTGTGTGTGTGTGTGTGTGTGTGTGAGTGAGTGTGAGTGTGTGTGTGTGAAAATCACCTCTACAATGGTCTCATGGTCAGCCTCCAGCTGGATCTCCAGTTCCTGAGAGCGTTGCTTCTGTCGATTTAGTTCTCCCCTGAACCCAACAGACGATACCAGAGGAAGGAAGAAAAACAAGTTCAGAAATCAATAGAAAGCCTCAGGCTTCCCTTTTTTCCCCCAGTCTCATCCACATCTCTACCCCCCCTTCCCCCTTTTCCCCTGGTTGCTCATTATTGTCTTTAATGCACCATTTAGGGAAAATCTAATCTCAATACAGTTTCAGATACAGTAAAATTCTGAGACAGTAAAAAAGGTGCTGCTTTGTGTTCTCACTTGTAGACACACTGAAGTAGGCGCATGCCCAAATGTCTGTCTGTTTTGGGATAGACTTGTAGCCTTGAACCTGCCTTGAATTAATCAAATCTCCTGGAGATGCTATCTTAAGTGGTCCTCAGACCTCACATGGGACCTTCTAGTAAAATAAAGCTTCAGCAAATATTGTACAAATATATTTTTTATATAAATACATAAAAAAATTGTACTTGAGGCTGGTGAGTTTGTTCTCAAAGGCCTTGGTCAGGGTCTTGGCCTCGTCCTTCCAGCGCTGCGTGGTCTTCTGCTGGGCTGAGAGCAGACGGGTCAGGTCAGCGCTGGAGCTACGGCTGCTCTCCTCCAGCTCTCTGACCCTCGCATCCAGACCCTGCTCCTTCCGACTGCACTCCTGCTCCATCTGGGAGACCTGGAGGAGGGGGGTCACGGTGTGGGTGGGTGAGTGTGTGTGAAGAGTATGAAAATAAAACACTGAAGAATAGATGACGGGTCAAACATAAGACATACATTTATTCCCAATGACGACTTCTAACAGTTATGGACATGATCGAACAAACTCTACACAAGTGGTCTCATGACCAACTAACACAAGTTCACATTACGTTATATCTGACTCCAAAAGATAGTTCATGATTGATAATGATTGATAATGCTTTGCTCATCCCTGTGTGACAGACAGTCGATCATATTGAACCTAGTCTAACCTAGTCCTACTTGTTGTTCGTCTTGTTGACTCCCAATCCCTCCCACTCTCCCTCCATCCCTCTGTACATCCATCCTACCTGTTGTAAAACGCATCTCTGGGCTAACAGGCTGGTCATGCACAGTTGTCCCATCTCCCTGTCCCTCTCGCTATCGCTCCCTTCTCCTCTCCCCCCCCCTCCCTCCCTCCATACCTGTTGCTTTGCACGTCTCTGCGTTAGCAGGCTGGTCTTGCACAGTTGTCCCATCTCCCTGTCCCTCTCTCTACCCCTCCCTTCCCCTCTCCCCCCTGTCCCCCCCTCCCTCCATACCTGTTGCTTGGCACGTCTCTGCGTCAGCAGGCTGGTCTTTCGCAGCTCGTCCATCTCCCTGCGCAGCTGCATGTTCTCAGCCTGCAGCTGCAGCCTCTGGTCACTGACCCCGCTGCAGTCCTCCCGCGCCCCCGCCAGCGCCCCCTGCAGCCTCCGCACCTCCTCCTGACACCGGGACAGCTCCTCGCCGTAACTGGGGTTAGGGTGACGGGGGAGAAGGTTATTGTCACATTATTACACTGTACCAGCAGCATCAGGAGCTCAAGAGGGAGAGAGAAACTGACAGGAACGACGGAGTGATTGAAAGAAAAGAGAGGTGAGGACGAGAAAGAAAAAGAAGAGGGAAGACTACAACACTGGTGTAAACAGAAGTAGGGAAAGACCTAAAATAATAATAAATCCATGGATGTAAAACCATTACAAAGGATTAAGCCTTTTTTAAGTTGTCTTCTTCTTTAAGCCTTGAGGATCCATTCTGAGGAGAGCAGAAGAGCACACTTCAGGAAAAAAGGTACAGATTTGGGATGCAAAATTGTTTTACTTGCCTGCCAAAAAAGGAAAATCATGGCTAAAGAGTGATTTCCATATCAAATCATTTCTGGGTAAATGTCAGGTTACATACTTTACTTATAATTATAATTAAATTGCTCAAAAAGCAGCAAGAACTGTAGTTCGTTCCTAGGTTTTTTTAGCTGGCTATAATGTTGACCAATTTGTTCCCTACAGTTAATTTATGCAGCATTTCTGTTTGCAGTTGGATGCCTTTACATTTGTAGAGTTGCTTTGTAGCTGATTTTGTAAAATTGTCAGCAACTATTCGATAAGTTAGCGAACAGGTTATTTTTCTATCTTGCAAAATACAACAGTGCTATGCTAGCTCACACAACAAGAGAACTTTAGCTACGTTTGCTTACCTTTGTATTCAGTCTTGCTGCATTTTACCCCAGTATTCTAAATGGCCAGTTTCATCATGTTTCAGTTGTTATCTGTACCTGCCAGGAACTGACCATGTGTGCACTGCTAGTGCTGGCTAAAATGGGAAGAATGTAAAATGTTAACAAATGATTAGTTTATTTGAATGAGTTTTACTACCTTGAGCATGCATCCTATTGGAGTATAACATTAGCCGGTGACTAACACAACCTCTTAACCCATCAAAAACTGAGCGTTTGAGGGAGAGTAGCAGGGCTACATTTGTACAGAAAGACTACTGGAAAATGACAAAAACCTCATGTTTGGGTGAATTTAATTTGATCTGGTGAAGCCAAAACTCAAAGAAAACATTGGAAATCACAATTTGCAGACCTAAAAGCACTTACCGGATGCACAGAAAACACCTCAAAAACAGCCATTGCTAGAGCTAAAATGCTTGCAGCAAGGAGTCCATCAGCAAAGGACTTGCTGGAGGTGTGTCCCAGTCCTTTTATACATGTGTCCCAGCCCCGCCCCTGAAGCCCATTGGCTAAAGGCAATATCGGATGAATTGATTGGGTTAGAGGCTCCTTTGCATTTTTCGCAATTCGTTTCTTATACTTGACTTGAGGGTTTGAGCAAACATATTCAAAACCAAACCTAGCTCCAGAGCCATGACCGGGTCTTGAACCTACAATCCCCTGATCTTGGGGCGAGGTATTAACCGCTGAGCCACGACTCCTTTTACACTTTTTGCAATTCGTTTCTTATACTTGACTTGAAGGTTTGAGCAAACATATTCAAAACCGAACCTAGCTCCAGAGCCATCACCGGGTCTCGAACCTACAATCCCCTGATCTTGGGGCGAGGTATTAACCGCTGAGCCACGACTCCTTTGCATTTTTTGTAATTCGTTTCTTATACTTGACTTGAAGGTTTGAGCAAACATATTCAAAACCGAACCTAGCTCCAGAGCCATGACCGGGTCTCGAACCTACAATCCCCTGATCTTGGGGCGAGGTATTAACCGCTAAGCCACGACTCCTTTGCATTTTTCGCAATTCGTTTCTTATACATATTCAAAACCTTAAACCTTATACATTCTTATACATATTCAAAACCAAACCTCGGATCACCGGGTCTTGAACCTATAACCCTTTGATGATGGGGCAAGGTACTAACCGCAGAGCCACAGCTCCTTCACACTTTACAAACTTCGTTTCTTATATTTGACTTGAGGGTTTGAGGAAATATATTCAAAACCAAAACCAACTGCAGAGCCGTCTCCGGGTCTTGAACCATTAACCCTGTGATGATGGGGCAAGGTACTAATTGCAGAGCCACAGCTCCTTCACACTTCACAAACTTCGTTTTGTATCTTTGACTTGAGGGTTTGAGGAAATATATTCAAAACTAAACATTTCTCCAGAGCCATCACCAGGTCTTGAACCTACAATCCCATGATATTGGGGCAAGGTATTAACCACTGAGCTAATGCTCCTATAGACTTTCCATACTTCGTTTCTTATATTTGACTTGAGGGTTTGAGGAAACATATTCAAAACTAAACATTTCTCCAGAGCCATCACCAGGTCTTGAACCTACAATCCCATGATATTGGGGCAAGGTATTAACCACTGAGCTAATGCTCCTATAGACTTTCCATACTTCGTTTCTTATATTTGACTTGAGGGTTTGAGGAAACATATTCAAAACTAAACATTTCTCCAGAGCCATCACCAGGTCTTGAACCTATAAACCTTTGAAGACGGGGCAAGGTACTAACCGCAGAGCCACAGGTCCTTCACACTTTACAAACTTCGTTTCTTATATTTGACTTGAGGGTTTGAGGAAACATATTCAAAACTAAACAGTGCTCCAGCGCCGGGTCTTGAACATATAACCCTTTGATGATGGGGCAAGGTACTAACCACAGAGCCACAGCTCCTTCACACTTTCTGTACTTCATTTCTTATATTTGACTTGAGGGTTTGAGGAAACATATTCAAAACTAAACAGTGCTCCAGAGCCATCACCAGGTCTTGAACATATAACCCTTTGATGATGGGGCAAGGTACTAACCGCAGAGCCACAGCTCCTTCACACTTTCTGTACTTCATTTCTTATATTTGACTTGAGGGTTTGAGGAAACATATTCAAAACTAAACATGGCTCCAGAGCCATCACAGGGTCTTGAACCTATAACCCTTTGATGATGGGGCAAGGTACTAACCACAGAGCCACAGCTCTATTACACTTCACAAGCTTCGTTTGTTATACTTGATACAAATGTTTGGGGAAACATATTCAAAAGCATGTTCCAAAATTAGCTTCAGGGTCTTGAACATGCAATCCCCTGATCTTGGGACAAGGTATCAACTGCTGAGCCACGACTCCTTCATAGTTCACATACTTTGTTTGTTATACTTGACACAAAGGTTTGAGGAAACATATTCAAAAGCAAAATGGGATGAATAGGAAAAACAACAAAGGAGTCTATGGCGGCCTCTGGTGGCCAGTAGAGGAAGCAGCAGGATGAGGAGAATTCCTCACAAATTCAAACACTTGTAACAAGCCATTTCTGAGCGAGTCAGTACAATTTGCACGTCTCTGTCCAGTCCTGAGCTAAGAATGTTAGTTGTCCTTACAATAAGAAAGGCTGCGTTGGAAGCATACTTCATACTCCATCTTTGTGTGTGGTCTTCGTCTGCCTGTGAGTGCGTTTTGAATGATTCCCAGAATAAAATCTTATCTCAACAAAAAGAGAGACCCTCATTCTAAGAGTCAGAGTGGACTGTCTTTTGGGGGGGGGTGGCGGCGTTTGGACGATGGAAGTAGATGGGGGGCCAAACAAAGGGTAGGGAGCTGTGCAGCCATGGTTATCTCTCTTATCAGGCCAGGACAGCCGGGGCGGGGTCACCACACAGCAGAGGGCCCAGGGTCACACAACTGCTCTATCCCACAGCTGCAAGGAGGAACCATGGGTTCACTTTATGGTGAATTAGGCTTCCCGAGATTGAGGTCTCTTTTGTGGAGGAGAACTGCCTACAAACATAAACCGATCATAAAAGTACATTCAAATATAATAATACAAATTAAATCAAATTACAAACATAGTACAGTTGATTAATTACATAGGAATTACAACGTCAATGTACACAATATAATCAATTAAAACATGTGCATCCCTTGGATGACAGATCCTGTATCAAGGTTTTAAACTAACCTAGTATTATATTATTACATTATTATATATTAACCGAGTAGCACAAGAGAATCTAATATTCGTTTTTTTAAGGTCATTCCACTCGGGGCACAGAAACTAAAGGCTGATTTACCTAGTTTAGATGAAATGTGTCGAACTTTGAGGGTTAGCCAAGCTTGGGTCCTGGTTTGGTACTCTGCCTGGTATGGTGTCTGCCATAAAAGAACGATGTAGGGTAAAAGGTGAGTTTTAAAACGACTGCTTTATATACAAATACAATCCAATGATAAGCCCTTCTTACAGTGGAAGACTCCCAATCCACACACTGATACAAAAGACAATGGTGGGTTTGGAAACTATACCTCGAGATGAACCGCAGAGCAGAGTGATGAACCGAGTCTAATGACTGGCTGTCATAGTCGAGGACATGGAGGAGCGTCGTCTGGACAATCCTCCTATTCTCAAAGGGGAGGTCAATATAGAGGGCAGCACAATGCACACACACACATATATACATATACAGTATATATATTTGTGTGTGTGTTAGTCAGTGCTGTACTGTGTGTGTGTGTGTGTGTGTTAGTCAGTGCTGTACTGTGTGTGTGTGTGTGTGTGTGTGTGTGTGTGTGTGTTAGTCAGTGCTGTACTGTGTGTGTGTGTGTGTGTGTGTGTGTGTGTGTGTGTGAGTCAGTGCTGTACTGTGTATGTGTGTTAGTCAGTGCTGTACTGTGTGTGTGTTAGTCAGTGCTGTACCGTGTGTGTTAGTCAGTGCTGTACTGTGTGTGTGTGTGTGTGTGTGTTACTCAGTGCTGTACTGTGTGTGTGTGTGTGTGTGTGTGTGTTAGTCAGTACTGTACTGTGTGTGTTAGTCAGTGCTGTATGTGTGTGTTAGTCAGTGCTGTATGTGTGTGTTAGTCAGTACTGTATTGTGTGTGTGTTAGTCAGTACTGTGTGTGTTAGTCAGTGCTGTATGTGTGTGTTAGTCAGTACTGTGTGTGTGTTAGTCAGTGCTGTACTGTGTGTGTTAGTCAGTGCTGTATGTCCTGTAAAATATAATATGTGTGTTTTGTGGAAATTAGTGTTTACCACTTTAGCATTTGGTGAGACTCTGCACAAATCGTCACGTAGACAATACGTTCAATTTACTTTCTTTTAATGGTCGCAAGCATGGCAGTCTGTCACTAGCAAACTGAGCACCCAGAACAAGGTTACATCACACATACATACATTCAAAACCCCCCTTTCTCCAGGGCGGGTTTTCACATGTTATTATCTGCTATTCAGCCTTGAAAGTCATGAGGTGATATCCAACAATGAGGTCTTGTGACAAGTTCCAACCATCATTATCTGTCAGAAGCACTTGTTGTCACTCGTATGGATCTTGTACTTCCAGGAAGTATATATTAGTAGATATAGGTTATGTCGGAAATATACACTCACTGAACACTTCATTAGGAACACCTGTACACCTTCTCATGGTGGAGGTGGTGGAATGGTGTGGGGAATGTTTTCTTCTGAATCCAATAGAACACCTTTGGGATGTGGTAGAACAGAGATTCACAGCTTGAAAGTGCACCTGAAAAATCTGCAGGAATTGCGTGATGCAATCACGTCCAAGACCATGTCATCTTGGACCAGAATCTCTAAGGAATGTTTTCAACATCTTGTGGAATCAATGCCATGAAGAATTGAAGCTGTTTTGACAGCAAAGGGAGGCCCTACCGAGTATTAGTATAGTGTTCCTAATAAAGGGAGGCCCTACCCAGTATTAGTATAGTGTTCCTACTAAAGGGAGGCCCTACCCAGTATTAGTATAGTGTTCTAATAAAGGGAGGCCCTACCCAGTATTAGTATAGTGTTCCTAATAAAGGGAAGCCCTACCCAGTATTAGTATAGTGTTCTAATAAAGGGAGGCCCTACCCAGTATTAGTATAGTGTTCTAATAAAGGGAGCCCCTACCCAGTATTAGTATAGTGTTTCTAATAAAGTGCTCAGTGAGTGTATACTTCGACTTCTATTAGTTCCATTATTACTACTCAAGTCATGAGCAAAGGGGTGATCCACAGGTCAGAGCAAAAGGGCGACTCACGGGTCACCAGTCATTACAGACAAACATCCCGTATATGTTTCATGTTTAAACAGACAGACATCTATTACATGGTTAATGCTTACATCACTAAATGCATAAAGGATTAGTATTATCAACATTATTAGCGCTTACTAGCATTTAGTATTACAGATACTGATTGAACCATTATATGCGTTAGTCAGTACTGCATGAGTTAGTCAGTACTGTACTGTATGTGTTAGTCTTGGCTTCATGGTGTGTCTGTACTCCACACTGTCTTCTTTGGCCTCTGTGTTTATCCTTGACTCTCTACCAACTGTCTATTTTCTCTCTAACTGATCGTGCCCGTTCGTCTTGGCCTTGGGCACTTTCAGGTGGTAGTGATGATGCCGGACCCGGTAGAAAACCCATTCCAGCAACGACCGCCTCACACCGGGCGTGGAGTAACCATTGGTTACCCCGATGCATCGGAACCCCAGGGCGCGGTAGAGCCTGTGGGTGGCCTGGGTGTAGGCAGTGGTTCCCAGGACAACCGAGGAGCAGCCGTGTGCTGCCGCAAATTCTAGAAGTTTCTGGCCCAGCGCTAGACCAATTCCGTGTCTGCGATAGCGCCGGTCTACGGACATACGCCGCAGCTCCACAATGCCACTTTCACCCGGCACATCCACAGCTGCTACTAAACCCACCACTCTGCCATCCTGCACGGCAACCCACATCCGGGAGTCTGAGAGAGAGAGAGAGAGGGGGGGGGGGGGGGGAGAGAGAGAGAGTGAGAGAGGGGGGGGGAGAGAGAGAGAGAGAGAGAGAGAGAGAGAGAGAGAGAGAGAGAGAGAGAGAGAGAGAGAGGAAGGGGGAGAGAGAGAGAGAGAGAGAGAGGGAAAGAGAGAGAGAAAGAAAGAGAAAAAGAGAGAGAGAGAGAGAGATCAATATTGCAAAAGAAAAAGAGAGGTAAAGAAGGAAGAAAGGTTCATGGAGAGTGAGAGGACAGAACAGGGGAACAACACAAGGACAACCAACGACCTTTGATGTGAAATTGAATAGTGCTGTGTACAGTAGGCCCGAATTGTTATTTTTATTATATATTTTATTTATATATTTTTTATCTATTCTTCATACAGGAGAGACCTTACTGAAACCTGAGTCTCTTTTACACCGACTAACGCATGCACATTGAATGCATTTGTGTGCACTACTCTGCATTAAGAAATTAAAAACTAAGATTTTAAGGTTGAATGCTGTCCTTAGTGAGAGAGTTTTTTTTTTTTCTTCCTCCATGTGTTTTGGACACCTACTATATCATCTCTGTTTATAAGGCATAGTCACCCAAAGTTACTATTACATTTTAACGAAACACTGCACTAGCAAGTCTCCTAGTCTTACCTGGTGCTTTCAGGTAATGTTTCTCCATGTCGCCCATGTCTGTGCATCTCACTTGCTCCAGGTAACCAAGGACAACTCTCCTGCTGTAGTAGTACCGCAGGCACAGGACAGCGAGGGGCACCACACCCGTCAACCAGGCAGACTTGGTCGCAACAAACCTGAAGACTGGGGAAGAGAGTTGAAATTAGCGCTCTTTCGGTGGTAAACAGATACACTCACCGGCCACTTTATTAGGTACACCTTGCTAGTACCGGGTTGGACCCCCTTTTGCCTTCAGAACTGCCTCAATTCTTTGTGGCATAGATTCAACAAGGTGCTAGAATCATTCCTCAGAGATTTTGGTCCATATTGACATGATAGCATCATTGCTGCAGATTTGGCATCAGTTACAATGCTCTCCATAAGTATTGGAAAGAGGAAGCATTTTGTCTTCTTTTAGCTCTATACTCAAACAATTTGGACAATTTGGATGGGTAGGGCCTCTCTTTATTATGAGGTTAAAGGTCAATGTTTTCTTCTTTCAGGTTGGTTTCACCATTTAGAAATGACAACCTTTTTATATATAGTCCCTCTATTTTAGGGAATCAGTAGGATTGGGAAATTGGCTTGGCAGGTGTTTCTGATACATCAGGTGTGTTCTGTCACATTATTTGTGCAGGCATAAAAAAAGCTGTCAATGTCTAGTATTGATTCTAGGCTTTGCATTTGCCTTTGGAGTCTGCTATTGATGTCTGTCAAAATGAGGACCAAAGAGTTGTCAATGAAAGTCAAGTAAGCCATTGTTAAGCTGAAAAATCGGAAGAAGAAAAAAAAAATGTCATCAGCTGAACTACAGAGGCTTCACTGCAAGGTGCAAACTACTAGTTAACTACTAGTTATCATAAACAAAGATGGTCAGGTTACAGTTTGCTAAGAAGTACCTAAACAGCCTGCAGGGGTCTGGAAAAAGGTCTTATGGACAGGTAAGATGAATATTATCATGGACCAGAGTGAGTGCAAGTGGAAAGTTTGGAGAAAAAAAAGGATCTGTCCAAGATTTACAGCATACCACCTCATCTGTGAAACATGGTGGAAGGAGATGTTATTGTTTGGGCATGTACACTCACCGAACACTTTATTAGGAACACTATACTAATACTTGGTAGGGCCTCCCATTGCTTTCAAAACAGCCTCACTTCTTCGTAGCATTGATTCCACAAGATGTTGGAAACATTCCTTTGAGATTGTGGTCCATGATGACATGATTGCATCACGGAATTCCTGCAGATGGGGCACTTTCAAGCTGTGAATCTCCCGTTCTACCACATCCCAAAGATGTTCTATTGGCTTCAGATCCGGTGACTGGGAAGGCCACTGAAGAACACTAAACTCATTGTCTTGTTCATGAAACCAGTTTGAGACGACTTTTGCTTTGTGACATGGTGCATTGTCATGCTGGAAGTAGCCATTAGAAGATGGGTAAATTGTGGCCATGAAGGGATGCACATGGTCAGCAACAATACTCAAATAGGCTGTGGCATTCAAGCGATGATTGGTAGTAACAGGCCCAAAGTGTGCCAAGAAAACATTCCCCAAATCATTACACCACCTCCACCATGAGAAGGTGTACATTCCTAATAAAGTGATCGGTGAGTGTATAGCTGCCACTAGAACTGGCTAACTTGTCTTAATTGATGATGTTACTGCTGATGGCAGCAGCAGAATGTATTCTGAAGTGTACAGAATCATCTTGTCTGCTTGAGCACAAGCAAATGCCTCCAAATTCATTGGACAGTGCTTAATCAGACAGTAAGACAATGGCCCACAACATACTGCCATAGCAACTAGGGAGTTTTTCAGGGGTTTTCAGGTTTTATGGGCGGTTTTGAGTGGCCACACCTGGAAACCTGACAGTGCCGGGGCTATGGAAATATCACCTGTTGCCACCGACACAAATTGCCAATACATGCGTTTGGACATGCGTCCATTTTGCGCCGGCTGAAAATAGAGGCCTATGTCATGCGCAAACCTGTCAAATTCATTCTGACATGTTAGCAAAACGTCCTATTTGTAATTTTCTCATTTTAATATTTTCAATATAAGATATACCTAGCCATTTTTACCTATTAGCAAATAAAATGCGTTGCAAAGTGAATGCGAGGAAGCGAGAAGGGTTATTATAAAACTGTCTACATTCTGCTGCCACTTCACTAAAAGGTTTGGGTAACAATGGATGCATGCCATGCAATTCACGTGCTTGCTCTAGCGCTGTACATCAAATCAAAAGTGGAGGGGCAAATGCCAGCTCCCAAATGCCAGCTCCCCAAACCGCAGAACTGATATAAAATACAACGCAATTTGGGAGCGCATATTGCGCATTCAATCGCACATTTCCCAGCAGAACGAATGCCATTAATCTACTGTTCATCATGACACAACATGAATGTAAATTGCTAGTAAATGAACACCCTCCTTACTGGTCATAGCGGCGTAGAGCAGTAGACTCTCGGGGTGGTGTTTTAACCCTCGAAATGCTGTGTCCGGAATCATCTCCATAAATCCATCATAATTGATGCGCTGGACCTCCGGATTGTCCACAAGTTGAAATTCCCGCACACCAACAGTGTTTTTATTGACTCGGTTGACAACTTTCTCCTGGTCTCCTCTTAATCCCTTGTCATCCATGTTGAAAGATATTCTCTCTTATACTTTCTTCACTTTCAGTGCAAGGTGAACTTGTCACTGACAAACGGACCAGTGAAACTTAAAGTGCACTTTCAAAAACACCTCATGTCCTCAGTAGAATGAGGATGTCTGCTTATCTCCATTTGGCAAACTGTATTGGAGTATCTAGATACCAAGTGAGCCACAGAGGACCACAGGGCTGACTAGTTCCAGACTATCTATCTGTCTGTCTGTCTGTCTGTCTGTCTAACATTCTATACATCCAACCAACCAATCAAACCATCTCTAACTGTATCCACTACCATAATATGACTGTCTCACTTTCTTTGGACTACTCAGCAAATATATCTATCTATTGAAACATCTTTAAACCTTTTCCTCTTCGAAAACACAAGAGATCACAATGTTAGCACACCAGATTAAGATACGGATTTGGGAAGGGGAAGCTGATTTGGGAGGGGGAGGGAAGGCTGAATTTAATCACCAATGTGATGTTTACTTATAACTCTCTGCTTTTTCCAATTCAATGTGATACTGTGTCACGACCACACAGGGTTATGGACTTTATGAACTGTAAGACTATTCCGGAAAAGGAAAACATACTGCTGTGGACAGGGTGAGCAGTTTTAAATACCTGGGAGTCCACATCACAGAAGACCTGACCTGGACTACCCACATCAGTACACTGGTGGGAAAGGCAAGGCAATGCCTGTTCCATCTCAGGCAGCTGAGGAAATTCAAAGTCTCCCGGAGGATCCTTCAGTCCTTCTACTCTGGAGCTGTGGAGAGCATCCTGGCTGGCAACATCACCGTCTGGTACGGTAACAGCACGGTCCAGGACAGGCGAGCTCTGCAAAGGGTGGTACGCCTGGCAGAAAAGACCATGGGAGCTCCAACCCCCCCTCTCCATGTCCTGTACACCAGGAGGTGTAGGACCAGAGCCTACAGGATAATGAAGGACCCTCACTACCCGAAAAACAGACTGTTCCAGCTGCTGCGGTCAGGCAAACGCCTTCGCTGTCATGCAGCAAGAACAGAGAGGCTAAGACTGAGTTTCTTCCCCCACACCATCAGGACCATCAACGATGACCCCACCAGTGCCCCCCTCAAGTCACTCACACACTCATTGACATCATAACACATATGCACACACATAATCATCCATTGCAGACTCATCCTCCACTGTAATTATCTGTACTGTTAACCTGTCATTGCCATTGTATATTGCCATTCCATTGCGTGCATTGCTTCACCGCTGTTTATACTGCTTATACTGTTTATACTGTTCATATTGTTTATATTTTTCAGTACTTCTATTTTATTTTATTTTATTCTATTTTAAAACTTATTGTTGCACTACTCTGTGGCACTGTCACTTTTGCATTTCACTGTATACTTGTACGCACGTGACAAATAAAGAATCTTGAATCTTGAATCACACAGGGTTATGGACTTTATGAACTGTAAGACTATTCCGGAAAAGGAAAACATACTATGAGTTACTGCCTTTTATTGGCATGGATTTGTCTAACATTTCCAAAGTTGTAATAGTGAGCAAACAGTTTGTGTTCTACAGATTATGACATAATGACACAAATTAGGCTAATTGTCTTATCTCCCAGACCCTCTCAAGCTCGGCTGGTGTGTAAGTAACAGGTCACCCCTGCTCTGACTATATGGGGTGTCATGCTTTGCAGTAGTATTCATCATGGTGTGTTCACTTCACCAGAGTTGCAGTAATTAATTACTAATTTACCACAGAGGGGCCCCATATGGCTATATTTGAACTAAAAGATAAAGGAAACACAATAACATTTACATTTACATTTATGGCAGCTCTCTACACACACAGTCAGTCAGTGAAGTCAGTGAACTAGCTAGCCTACACACACAAAAAACACACAGACAAAAACTAGCTAGCCTATGATTTGATTGTACTTACATTTACATTTGATTGTATTTTACATTTTACATTTACATTACATTTACGTTACGTTTCAACACACAGTCCAAATGTATTTAGTCCTAGTCCAAGGTGAGTAGGGGTAACATACCTTGCAGGTATGTACATACCTGCATAGTTTCAGGCCCTCCCACTGGAGATTGACAGCAATTGACTTCAAACAGATAGCTTTTTCAACAGAAACTAGGTCCCAGAACTTCAGGCAGTATAGCCACAGCAAAACACAGCAAGACACTAATCGTTTTGTCTTTTACCACAAACCAGCCGAGAAATGTCGACTCTCAACCAGTTATTTCAGGCACGCAGCCAACAGTTCAGCGGTAGTGCGGCCCTAACCCTAACCCTAACTTCACATTTACATTTACATTTATGGCATTTAGCAGACGCCTTTACCCAAAGTGACTTACAACAAATACATTTGTTTAAGTAAGTGAATCATCTATCCATCAGTCATCATAAGATAAAGTATTCAGTGCTCAGACCAGGGGCCATAGGCAGTCACAATGCTTTTTTTTTTTAACAGGAGAGAAACTTGTACAGGGGGGTAGTGGGGGTGAAGAGGTCTTTAGGAGGGACCGTTAAGAATATAGAAACAAAACACACTATCGACTGTCAGTTAAAAAACACCAGAGTGGGAGTGGGAGGGTGGTGGGTGACAGTGACATGTTATGAATGAGAGAGAGAGAGAGAAGAGAAACTCAAAGAAGACACTCACTGACAGACGGAGCTATAGGCTACATGGGATGACTCATTGACGGGCGGACATCTTTAGACGGATCTGTTGAGATCAGAGTGCATCATGGGACATGCCAGACAATGAGCCGGAGCCAAGTCAGATGCTATTTTGAGAGAGAGATGATGGTGTTTGGCATTGTCTCTCCTGAAAGGCTGCTGCCACTACGGTCACAGAAGGCAGATGACACAAATAAACTGATTGGAAAAAACGAGGATAAGAGGCAAGGAAGTAGGGAGAAAAGCCATAGGGATGGGGAGAGAAGGGTTGAGACCAATGGAGCGAAGGATGGAGGGAAAGAGGGATGATCCAGATGGAAAGAGGATGAGAGGGATGAGACCAATGGAGAGAAGGAAAGGGAGGGAAAGAGGGATGATCCAGATGGAAAGAGGAAGAGAGGGATGAGACCAATGGAGAGAAGGAAAGGGAGGGAAAGAGGGATGATCCAGATGGAAAGAGGAAGAGAGGGATGAGACCAATGGAGAGAAGGATGGAGGGAAAGAGGGATGATCCAGATGGAAAGAGGAAGAGAGGGATGAGACCGATGGAGAGAAGGATGGAGGGAAAGAGGGATGATCCAGATGGAAAGAGGAAGAGAGGGATGAGACCGATGGAGAGAAGGATGGAGGGAAAGAGGGATGATCCAGATGGAAAGAGAAGAGAGGGATGAGACCGATGGAGAGAAGGATGGAGGGAAAGAGGGATGATCCAGATGGAAAGAGGAAGAGAGGGATGAGACCGATGGAGAGAAGGATGGAGGGAAAGAGGGATGAGACGGATGGAGAGAGGGAGGGAAAGGGAGAGAGGGTGGGCAGGGTGATTTTTGAGGATGGGGGGGTAAAGTTAAGGGGGGAGAGCATCTGCTATAAGTCCATGATGACAAGACCTTTAGTCACCAATGAGATGACAGGACCGCTTGTACATGAGAAAAGACTGATAGAAAGTGATAGAGGTGGGTGATGACATAACTACCTGTGGGATAGGACTGCTTATCTTTTTTATTACTACAGAGAGATAGTACATTTTAATAATATAATATAATATATGCCATTTAGCCGAAGCTTTTATCCAAAGCGACATACATTGCAGTGAGTGCATACATTCTTTAGTATATATGGTCCCAGCGGGAACCATTACACACACATTACAATTATTTGGGTTTACAGGTAAGCTCGGGTTTACAGGTAAGCTCGGGTTTACAGGTAAGCTCGTTCAGAAATTTCAATTTGGCAGTGAATCAACTGAGAGAGAAGGCACACAGGAAACTAATTTAAATTGAAATCCCGATCAAAAAGTGGCTAAAACTAATTGAATCCGTCATTGAACCAAGTGCACTGTTTTTGCCGTGAGGTGTGGGGACCACTGACCAATCACCATGTCAGTCAATGGCACAAACCCCCAGTACAAACCCAGCATAAGGAGTTCTCTTACTTATACATTAGAAATCCCCTCTCATACAATTTCCAAGCCCTGCAAGACAAGAGCTGAGCATCAGTCAGAATGAGTTGGTCCTGAGGCTCAGTTCACTCACCTTCTCCAACACGCTCGAGTCAACAAAATGTTAACACACTCAAAACTAAACTTGTATTCAATCAAATCTAATTCCCTTTTCTTTTTTCTTTTTTTTTTCCCTCACTTGATAACTCTGAATATCATGATTGTCCTATTACCATTAGTCAATGCATTATTATTGTTGTTATTGTTATTCTTAATCATTATGAATAATTACTGTTACTTGTTCATCGCTACTGTTGTTCTTTTGCAATACATACTGCTTTAATGTCATGCCAATGTAGAATCTTTGAATTGAATTGAATTGAATTGAATTGAATTGAATTGAATTGAATTGAATTGAATTGAATTGAGAGAGAGAGAGAGAGAGAGAGAAGGAGAGAGAGAGAAGGAGAGAGAGACAAGGAGAGAGGGGGTGTGCGCTTAGATGCCTTGGGGGACATGAAAACCTGTACTTCATAAAAGAAAGAGAAAGGGAGGAGGGGGAGTAGGAGAGAACACGTGTGACATGGAGAGAGATGAGTACACGCACGGGTGAGGGGAGGGAGGGTACGACATGCAGTCCCAGGAGACGGTGAAGAAGAGAGAGAACGTGGACGGGTGGGGAGAAAGCTCTTTGCCCTTCGTTCACGGTTTCAATCAAAAACAACAAAAAAAGCTGTGAGGTTTCCTCAGTCTGCAGCGGCTTCATTTCCCACTGGCGCGGGAGGCGCCTGGATGAGTGTGACAATGACGTGTTTCAACTTGGAGTCAACATCAATAGCGTCTCTCCCCTCCTCTCCCCTCCTCTCCCCTGCCCTCCCCTCCCCTCCCCTCCTCTCCCCTGCCCTCCCCTCCCCTCCCCTCTCTTCTCTTCACTTCTCCTGTCACCCTTACTCAGCCTGCAGTATTTCTGAGGTTAATAGTCATCTATCACAGCTCCCTAGGAATATGATAGTATACCTGCCTACACCCCATTGGGTTCTCACCTTATTAAAAATGATACAGAGCAGAGTGCTGACAAGCTCTGTAGGACCCCACCTATAACGAACTCAAGGTGAGCCTCTCCACACACATCCAAGAAACCATGAAAGGGAAGTTGGGGAGCACACACACCTACACACACACACACACACACACACTTTTGAATATGCACATTCCAGCTTAACCAATAGGCTTTGAATGCCAAACTATGGAAAAGTATGAAAAAAGAAATTGCTGGCGCTTTCTCAATGTCACTGCGTGCTTTGATAGCACGTGTGTGTGTGCGTGTGTCTGTGTGTGTGTGTGTGTGTGTGTGCATGTGCGCGTGTGTCTGTGTGTGTGTGTCTGTGTGTGTGTCTGCGCGTGTGTCTGTGTGTGTGCGTGTGTGTCTGTGTGTGTGTGCGCGCGCGTGCGTGTGTGTGTGTCTGTGTCTGTGTGTGTGCACGTGCGTGTGTGTGTGTGTGTGCGCGCGCGTGTGTGTGTGTCTGTGTCTGTGTGTGTGCACGTGTGTCTGTGTGTGTGTGCGTGCGTACATGTGTATGCGTGTGCGTGTATACCATGTGTGTATTGTTGTTGCACGTGTGTGAACAATGACGCTCTCTCCTAACGTCTGTCTCCCAGCGGGCCACGCTGACGACACCAAACCCTGCCAACGACTGTATCTGCGTGTGTGTCTTCATGCGCACTTAAGCCCTCCAAATGCTCTCATCCACAAAACGGTCCAAGTGAGTGACTCAAAGACATCACACTTGTGGCTCTCACACTCTCTTTCTCTCTTTCTCGCTTTCTCGGTTCCCTCCTCTCTTGTTGGCGGCTGCAACATCTCACTTGTTTGGAGCGACACGTGAGAGACAGTCAAAGCCCATCGCATAAAGAGCAAAATCAAACACCCAGGCCACCGTTACACATTGTCAGTGTTCCAGACCAGGAGAGAGGTGTGTGTGTGTGTGTGTGTGTGTGTGTGTGTGTGTGTGTGTGTGTGTGTGTGTGTGTGCATCTGTATGTTTGTGTGCATATGTGCATGTGCATGCGTGTGTGTGTGTGTGCGTGTGTGTGTGTGTGTGTGTGTACTCGAGCAAGTGTGTGTGTGTGTGTGTGTGTGTGTGTGTGTGTGTGTGTGTCTGTGAGACACAGAGAGCTAAAAAAAAACACAGGTACTCATATACTGTACTGATCAAAGGGTTTCTATTCTGATTCATTATAGAGACTCCTTCTCTTTCATTCCTCACATAATTAGATCCCGGCGGGGTGGGCGGAAACAAACAACTGACAGAACAAAGCCAAAGCAAAATGGTGAGAGGGCGACGAACCGGAGAACCAGAAAGAAGTCCCCTTAAAAGGAGGAGAGCAAAAAAAACACACATATGGAACAGGTTTGAACAGGTAGACTCTGGTTTGTACAGCTAGACTCTGGTTTGAACAGGTAGACTCTGGTTTGTACAGGTAGAAGCTGGTTTGATGCCCAGGGCCTTTGAGAAACTAATGTTGGAGAAAATAGAAAAGGAAGAAGAACAGGCAAGTAAAGTTGTGAAGAAGGGAGGAGAAGAGGAGAGCGGATGACGACAGAGAGCTTTAAAGAGAGGGATGTGTGAAAACGAGATAGGGAAGGAGGGAGGTGGCGAGATGAGAGAAGGAGAGGAGCCGAGATCTCCAAGACGTGTGAGTGTGTGCGCGAGTCGGGTGCAGTTTGGGCATTGTCTTGTGTGTGTATGTGACTCTCTCCGAGTGTGGAGGCAAGTTGTGACATCTCCCAAGAACCTCGCATCATCGTCAGACAATTTCCGGCACCATAATGACAAACACTCCAACCTTTCTTCTATCACCCCCCCCCTCTCCCTCTCTCTCTCTAGCTCGCTAACCCCCCCCCTCCCTCTCCCTCTCCCTCTCTCTCTCTCTCTAGCTCGCTAACCCCCTCCCTCCCTTTCTCTCTCCCTCCCCTTCTCTCTCATCTGACTCAACAACTGAAAGTCGTTAATATTCATCTATTCAAACAGACGCAAGTCCCGCCTCCCTCTCATAACTCATCTCGATGACTCCAATTCTGTCTCACTGTTGACTGACATGGACACCGTCCAATCGAACGCACGCGGCACATCCCGTAATGTGTGGGTGCGTCACTGAGGTCCATTGGCGCACATGGGATGCGTCCAATGGGAGGGCATGACGCTTGCCTGGTTGTGATACATCAGTATCTTCCTTATTTAGACCCGGTTTAGTCATCTTCATGCCTTCTGGGAGTATGCACAGTACAGTTGACTGGCTGAAAGACACAGTCCTATGTGCCATGTGTAAATGGTCTTACATAAACAGTATAACCTCACTGCCTTCCATTTTAGGGCTCGTACAACTGCTGATGTCCTTGCTTGGGCAAGTGGCCCTCTGACAAGTTAGTTTGGGGTTAAAGGTCATGTATTCACTGGCTACATCATTGAAACGTGTCATTATTAAAGTTTCTGATTTATTTAGCTTAACTTGACACCAATGAAGTCCGACTTTGTCCACGTATGGCGACGCTACGACAACAATGTGAATGTATGGCACTATAACATAACAGAAAGCAAATATATTCTCACAGCCAGCATGTTTGGTATTGGTTCCACTGTAAACTGGCACAGCCCTCCCCAGACTGCTGCTCTTTCTAGCACTGCCATCTGCTGTTGACTCCACTCAAGAAGAGAGAGAGAGAGAGAGAGAGATGGGGAGAGAGAGAAAGAGAGATGGGGGAGAGATGGGGAGAGAGAGAGAGAGAGAGAGAGAGAGAAAGAAAGAGAGAGAGAGAGACAGAAAGAGAGAGTGGGAGAGAGAAAGAGGGGGGGAGGGAGAGAGAGGGATGGGGAGAGAGAGGGAGAGAGAGAGAGAGAGAGAGAGAGATGGGGAGAGAGAGAGAGAGACGTACACTCACCGGCCACTTTATTAGGTACACCTTGCTAGTACCGGGTTGGACCCCCTTTTGCCTTCAGAACTGCCTTAATTCTTTGTGGCATAGATTCACCAAGGTACTAAATCATCTTTCTTCCCCATTCTGATGCTCGGTTTGAACTTCAGCAGGTCGTCTTGACCATGTCTACATGCCTGAATGCATTGAGTTGCTGCCATGCGATTGACTGATTAGAGATTTGCGTTAACGAGCAGTTGAACAGGTGTACCTAATAAAGTGGCCAGCGAGTGTATATGAATGAATACATCGTCCTAATTATGGATGATGGTTTCGATTGGCTTGACATATGATGACTGAATGCGATCTTGCCTGCAATGTCTGGTGGCCTGGTCTCAAACTCTGCTCAAACACTGTTTGGTTATCAAGCATTGGGCACAACGTGTACACTACTATATGTTCAAGTATGTTCTCTGCATTATCTTCAGGCTAGTTTGTTGCATAGTAACTGGTATGATGTCTACAAATGGACATTTACCCAGAAGACTTATACAATAGAGAGCGAGTGAGGGAGATGGGAGGGATTAGAAAGAAGCAAACGAGAGAGGGAAGATGGATCGTGTGTGTGTGTGTGTGTGTGTGTGTGTGTGTGTGTGTGTGTGTGTGTGTGTGTGTGTGTGTGTGTGTGTGTGTGTGTGTGTGTGTGTGTGTGTGTGTGTGTTTGTCCATCCCTCTGGACATCTTGTGGATGATGTCCAAAGCTCAAAATGATACACCCACGCAAATAGATTTTTCTCAAAACAAAGTAATTTTTTTATTCATTCAACTCTCTCTTTCTGATTCGGCTGATCTACTGCTTATCCTTTCTTCAACAATAAAAAAGATGACAGCAATTGACGAGTCAATCTCCTCTCCACTCAGTCAAGCAGATAACTAAATATAATTTCTCCCACACTCCCACACATACACACACACACACACACACACACACACACACACACACAGTAGAAACGCTGTGGTATAGAACACACTCCCACACATACACACGCACGCACACTTTCACATTGATACAAACATTGGGTAAAATGGTATTACTGGCACTTTGGTCGTCTGAAAGTGACCTCACTGTCATGGCCACAGAAGAGCACCGAGGCCCAGTTTGACCTCACCCTCATGGTTGACATTTACACCACCTCTACAGACACTGCAATTAACCTCCATAGACACAGTCAGGAACTTAGACACACAGTATACCTAGACCAATCCCTGCACTCTTTCCTGTTGTGAACAGCTTATTGTTGATTCACAGATACGAAAAACAGAATAACATTGATGATGCCTTTCTTAAGAGCATGGGCATGGCAAAACGGTTATCAGAAATAATATTTATTGAAGAGGCAAAACTTGCTTCCCTGTAATTCTTTTTTCTGTCTATTTCTCACCATGCGTTAATTGCATCATTCTATGAATACTGTACATGTATGTGTGTGTGTGTGTGTGTGTTTGTGTTTGTGTGCGTGTGTGTGTGTGTGTGTGTGTGTGTGTTTGTGTTTGTGTGCGTGTGCGCATGTGTGTGTGCGTGTGTGTGTGCATGTGTGTGTGTGGGTGTGTATACGCCTCGCAGTTTTCTTCCTACCCTCTCAGATCCTGTCCTTGCCCTTTCCACCCCTACAGCAACAATCTCTGAAAAATGCTCTCTCTCCTCCTCCCTTCCACTCTTTCTTTCAATGTCTCCTGTCTTCTACTCCTGTGAAAGGATAGGGAGGGAGGGAGGGAGGGGGGGAGGGAAGTGACTGCTTCAAGGAACCAGTGTCCGGCAGAATAAAGAAAGAAAAAAAGAGTCAGTCCGCCTACCCACCCTCCGACAAACTTGTACAGAACGGGGAGGGAGAGAGCTGAGGAGGGAAGGAGAGCAGGAGGGAGGGAGGGAGGGAGCAAGGGAGCGAGGGAGCGAAGGAGGGAGCGAGGGAGGGAGGGAGGGAGGGAGGGACGGAGACATGCTGAAGAATAGCGGAGGATGAGAGGAAGCCTTGTTTGGTCACTTCCACCCATTCCTTCGTCCGACGTCACTCCGGGCTGTCCGCCAATTAGATTTCAGTCTCTCTCTCGGTGAGGGCATAAGTGGGTCGGTCTGTCTGTCTGTCTGTCTGTCTGTCTGTCTGTCTGTCTGTCTGTCTGTCCCTGCTTGCTAGTATATGTCCGTCCATTAGTCTGTCTGTCTTTCCGCCTGTCAGTATGATGGTAAACTCAGTCTCTCAGTAAGTCAACAGGTCAGTCAGCCTGTCAGTCATGCTGAAGGATTCCTTAGTACAGCGTCAGTCTCTTTGACTTCTGTGCCAGCCGTACAGTAGATCTGCCATCTTGGCTCGCACCCAACCATTCTCTGCCAGTCTCTAAGCTGCAGCATTGTCTATCATGTTTCTAGTTAGAGCGGTGGAGGAAAATAAGTTCCAGTTGGTCAGTCTTATTGGTTTGGAGTTACGTCCGGCTTAGTCATGTTTGAGTCCTATTTAATCTGGTGACATGCTGTGTTCTTCTTTTCGTTCCAGCTCTTTCCTTGTGACCTGAACAAGCCACTTACTGGTTGACTGGAGATTTGGGTGTTTTTTTAAGGAGGTCATTTTTGTTTCTCAGTTTTCTGTTTCACTCTTTGCTCACTCGTTATCAAGCTAAGGTGTCTAGATGAACTAGTCACCTGGACTGGTAGTCCTGTCACCTTCCAAGAGGGTGAGTGAGCATTCATAGTTAAAAAACATTAAAAAAACAACCGACATTACCAAAAAAATCAGGCAAATTCATTTCAAACAATAACTGCCCCAAAAGAAAAGTCTCACAACGTTATTCAGAATCTCCATTGCTCTTTTATCCAGACTCATTCAGAATCTCACATTCCGACCACGACAAATGGCATCACAATCACAACAACCGATCAGAACAGAGGCTGCCCGACCGGAAACATTCTTTCCCTGTGGTCTCTAAGGTGATGATGTAATATTTACAGGACATGAAGGGTGGTGAATGAGTTTAAAACCTGTCTCTCTCTGTGTCAAGGGCTAGCACTGTCGTTTTCCCTCTCCTTTCCTTCATGCATCTCAAGCATCCTCATTTATTTCTATCTAGTCCTTGCGCTCTCTCTCTCTCTCTCTCTCTCTCTCTCTCGCTCTCTCTATTGTCCTAGCTCTCCTTGCTTTTCTTCATCTTGTCATCATATTTTCCTACTCAACCTCCTTTAGTTTATTTTTAACTCATCACACTCTCTCTCTTGCGCGCTCTCTCTCTCTCTCTCTCTCTCTCTCTCTCTCTTTCGCTGAAGGCTAATAGACAACAGATTGTTCTCTCTCTCTTTCTCTCTCTCTCTCTCTCTCTCTATCTCTGTGTCCACCTCCTATACTGTGTACATGTCACTGGTGACTATGTCTCTCTTGATGCATCCTTTGAAAGGTTGCTCTGCCCTGCACAAATGCTTACTTTCCTCTGCTCCGGAAATAGAGGTGAACCTGATGACGGTGATGATGATGACAGTTGTGGACACATGATGGATATCTATCCAGCATGCACACAAATCTATTTACAGGATAGTGGTCACAGTTTACGTAACAGTATTGGCTGTCATATAGTTATTATTAAAACTGTAACTGTAGCACTGTTAGTAACAGTAGTAATCATAGTAGTAATAGTAGCAGTAGTAGTAGTAGTAGTAGTAGTAGTAGTAGTAGTAGCAGTAGTAGTAGTAACAGCTAGTAAAGTGTATGTAATTGCAGTAACACTGGCAGTTGTTACAATTGCCAAGGCTGGCGTTACAATGATGATAGCATTCACAACAGTAAGTAGCACTGATATGAGCTGTAGAACGTGTTATTGTAACACTCACAAGGTGACCGCTAACCCTTGATTGCAAGAGTAACGGTTGTTGACCAACACGTCAAACAGGTGAGGTGAAGACGACACCTGTTGTAGTTGGCCTTGGCTGAGTACTGACTGTAACAGCTGTTTGTTAAGCCCTGCATGATGTTAGAACTAACTGTCTAACAGCCCCCTATTTCCCCTCCTGTGCCTTTATCATTGGTTGAGATAGAGTTGCTCAGTAGGATGGCAAAGGGGGTGCAGAGTTTGTAAGATGGGGTCCCCGCTGCCCTGGAAAGGGGCAGAGAGAAGAGATAGGAAGGGGGTGAGTGTTGAAAGTCTGATTCAGCCGAATAGGAGGTGTAGATTGAGGGAGATGGCGAGGACCGAGAGGGCGAGGAGGGAGGGACAGGGGGATGATAAAGGGGCGGAGGAAGGGGACATGCCGTCAAAGTCAGTTGGGCACTCGAGCTCGAAGCAGCGCAGGGTGGTGCCGGCATCTTCGTTGCCATAGTTGGCCCAGTACTCTTCAGGGTCGAGCTTGGGCAGCGCCGCCTCTTCCTCCCCGAGCTCGTACTTGACGGATGTGGACGTGGACGGGTTCTTCCCCTGCGAGAAGGGGAACGCCTTGACGGTCTCGGAGCTCTTCTCGAAGATGCCCTTGGACGAGGACACGGGCTTGTTCTTGGAGAACCACCAGCGGGTCTTGGTGCTGAAGGTGGTGGTGGTGGAGCCAGCGATGGAGCCGGGGTCGGGAAGGGGGCACAGGGCGAAGTCCATCTCGCGGAGGAAGCGGAGGTCGAGGCCGCGGCGGGGGGAGGGGGAGGCGCACATCAGCTCGGAGGAGGAGACGCGGGCACCACGGAACCACTCCCACAGGGCCTGGGCCTCGCAGCCGCACGACCAGGGGTTACCGTTGAGACGCAGGAACTGGATGCCCTGGGTGTCCCGGAGGGCCTGGCCGGGCATCTCAGCCAGGGAGTTGTTGAAGAGGAAGAGCATGGTGAGGCGGCCCAGGTCGCGGAAGGCACGGCGATTGACCTGGCGCACGCGGTTGTCGTGGAGCAAGAGGCGGTCCAGGTTGACCAGGCCGCGGAACACATTCTCGGAGATCGTGCGGATACGGTTGCCATGCAGGAAGAGCTGGCTCAGGTTGATGAGGTCAGAGAAGAGGTCGTCCTGGAGGAAGTGGAGCTGGTTGTCCTGCGAGGGTAACATGAAGTGGGGAGATTAGGTTAAGTAAATGATACACTCAGCAACAACACATCATAATATGATAATACTTTGTCTAAACACTTCCTCATCCTCAAATAGAATTACTCACTTCACTTGACAACGGGCCATTTCCCATAATATAAACAGTTATCAATAGTGTGTGTGTATGTGTGTACACTGTGTACTGCCCCTACCTGCAGGTAGAGGAACTGCAGGCTGTATAGCTTGTGGAAAAGGTCATGGGGCAGGGCGGTGAGCTTGCAGCGATGCATGTGGAGGCTCTGGAGCTTCTCCAGGCCCCTGAAAGCACCCCCCTCCAGCCTGCGCAGGTGAGGGTTGTCCCCCAGGTCCAGCTCCTCCAGGTCCCTCAGCTCACTGAAGGCACCAGCCTCAATCCAGGTGATGTTGTTAGAGAAGAGCCACAGAACCTGGTGGGAGAGGGAGAGAGGAACGGAGGGAGAGAGGGATAGGGGTAGTGTGAGTATAGTCAGGCAATATTATAGGCCATGGAAGTATGCACTGAACATCAGAAATAGAATATAGAAAAAGAAAATACACAAAACAAAACAAGTAATCATAATCATAATAATCACAACACACTCTAACTGTCTCAATGTCTCTTTCACTCTCATTACCTGAGTTCCGAAGCCGAAGGAGCCTACTCTTAGCTCTGTGATGCGGTTGTTCTGAAGGAACACGCGCTGCGAGTCGAAGGGCACTCCCACGGGCACGGCGGTGAAGTTCTGCGCCTGGCAACTCACGGTCATGGGCGTTGGGTAGCACACGCACAGGTGCGGGCACGCCTGCGCAGGACCGGGTTTGCCGAGGACCAGCCAGACCACCAGCCAGAGGGAGAGACCGCCTGGGAGGAAGAGGGGAGAGGGGAAAGAAGTGAGTTTTAATACGGCGTCAGCAGGAGGAGGCTTGAGGCTAGAGGCGGGCGCTGTCGAACGAACGTGGTGCTGAACTTGTATAGAGCTTGTATAGGACGCTTGACTGCTAGTTACATTACAGCATGTAACGCGGTTTTCAAGTGCAGAAACATGCAAATTCAGTTCTAATGAAATCCACTTTTGGATTTTCATTGTATCATGACAGTAATTTGGTTGTTGATTAAAACACTGACAGAATTATCGGTGTTGGCATTCAATTTCATTAGAACAAGTTCACATTATCACAAGAAGAGCTTATCATGATGCCAGAGGAGACGTACGATAGGTTTAGTGGGTGTTATTGAGTGGCCATGTTTGTGCGTAAAACTGCTCTATCTGCGCAAGAAATTACGCACGACAAAATCCAAATACATTTCTAACAAAAATAACAATTTAAAGCAAAAGTAAAGCTATACGATTAGGCTACGTTTGAAATCGTACATTTGTCGTACATTATCTTAGTGCTTAAATCACTTATACTTTGTTATACTTCGTAAAATTGTTTGACATATTCGTTAACGAACCTAGGGCTCGCAATGTTATCCAATTGCTTATTCAGTTGAATAAATAATGCAATAACATTTTGACCAAGTACACATACAAATCTCCTTCATGCATTATTCGTTTCGTATGCGTTTTTTTTGTTATAGCTGAAGTAGTAGGCTTGCACAATATATTTCACCATTAACAAGACAAATGGAAAAGTAATAGAAACAGAGAGAAACTTACTTTTGCAGGTGCGTATGATGGAGCATCGTCGGCTCCGAGCAGTCATAGTTGTTGTTTCCATCCTAAACCAAAGCCGAAAGCGAGTTAGCCTGAGGAGTCGAAATACTGCCTGCTATCTCCGCTGAAGCTCTGGTTACCGAGTCGGAGCGACTGAGCGAGTGTCGACTGTCGGATCCTGGTCCCCCCTTTATACTGGAGCACTCCGTTGGCGCCTACGGTAGTGGGCACCGTGGAATCTCTCATACGTCACGGCCCAGGTCAAGATCGAGCGCGGGTGGCAGAAACGGAAAGGGGAGGGCCGGCGAGGAGGGGTGATTCTTGGAGAGCGCGCGCGCGACGTGCCATCATACAGAGCCTACACGTATTCGCTCGTAGATAGAACGAGGAGGAGATTCGAAGTTCCACGAAGAAGGAAAAGGAAGGGAGGGGGGACACAGGAGGGAGGAGGAGAGTAAGGCACGGCACGTTGCCTGATGACTGCGCTTTGTGGAGGAGCTGAGGATGGGTAGGAGAGGGATGGGTAGGAGAGGAGCACGAGGCTCGTCTCCTTGCCTGTGATCAGAAGCCAGTATGGTCTGTTTCCGGCACGCCTCTGAAGACCGGTAATAGAGGAGAGAGAGAGAAAGAGAGAGGTAGAGAGGGAGAGAGAGAGAGAGAGAGAGAGAGAGAGAGAGAGAGAGAGAGAGAGAGAGATGTGATGAAAGAAGGTCTGTAGAAGAAAACCCCCAGAGTTTATGAGTAAACATGAAGGCAATCATTTGCCTTCTACCAGAAGAGAGGTTCAAACAAACAAATGGTTATGAATGTTCATATGGTATGGAGGTTTACAGTAAAGGAGGGAGTGCACAATCATATCTGCTGAAATAAAATATGACTGGCATGCATGAGTGAGTAACCTAGTGTCTATCATGGGGGGGGCAGGGTTGAGTTGGACTTTAGAAGGTGGGGGGATAAAACCACTGAATTAGATCATTTTATGGGGGCTAACTGGCAGAAAGTTGTTATTTTCTTGGTCTTCTTTCAGCACTTTTGTATATTCTATTGGTAGACCACTGCAAACCAGTTCAACCCAAACCAATCACAAGACAGTCTGTGTAGACAGGGATGCAGAGTGACAGATAGAAGGACAGACAGAGAGACAGATGGACAGACATACAGACAGACAGACACATAGACAGATACACAGACAGACAGATAGAAGGACAGACAGACAGACAGATAGAAGGGCAGACAGACAGGCAGACAGACAGACAGACGAGCAAAAAGTCAGGGCAAACAGAGTCTGTTCTGGGACAAACCGGTCTGGGACCCGCAGCCATTCCACTTATTTGACTGAAAGCTCATACTGCCTCTTGTTTACTAAAAGTATCCACTACCTACTAACCATAGCCTACTGGATACTATTTAGAGCTTACTGTCGAGACCAGGCTTTCCCTAGTTCGGAAGGTCTGGGGAAATTCAAGAAAAATAAAACCACTTCAGCAATGTCCATTTCCAAACTTTCAAAATCGCTATATATTGACACGCCCAGACCCCTGCCTGTCAGCAGATAACTGGTCCCCTATTGTTGCCTGCGTGCTTCAAGGGAACTGAGTGAAACTGTTTTGATTACAACGTGAGTGGTCATGCCGGTCGTGGCCAGGCCAGACCCAGCAGTGTTTGTCTACACATTCTGATATCCATTCACCCCTGCTGCCCACCCTCCTATTCTCTTTGCGGAAAAATAGGCTCACTAAACATTAAATCTCTCTAATCTAAAGTAAGGCGACTCTAGTTAATTGACTTATTACAGACCACAAATTAGATATTATGGGACAGAAATGTGGCTTAAAACAGATGAGTGGTCTATGCTCCTCTACATTAAGCATCCCCTACAGGGTTTGTTAATTGCCATGTGCCCCGTGAGTCCAAAAAAAGGAGGAGGGGGGGTCGCTATGATCTCAGACATGTGTCTCAGTTTTACGCCTAAAACAGAAAACGTGTTCTCGTATTTGGAGGTCATGAAATCATTGCAACAGGAGTGTAACAGTAACTGTGACACCTCATTTGCTCCAAAGTCGTTCTAATTACTCTGTAGACCCCCTGGGCCATACTCAACATTTCTCAGTTCCTGTTCGATGTGATGACTCAGGCTGAAAGTATTGTGATATTTGGATATTTTAACATTCACACAAATGATACTGACCTGCTCGGAAATATATGTTTTAGCTCTTATTGTCTTATTATCAGTTGGTTTTTCTAAACTTTCTCATGTTTTCATCATCCCCCTCCTTATTATGGTGTTCATGGCCAAATTTGGCCGGTCTGTTTTAACTGCTCTTATATAAACACAAAAATCATCACCAAATTTAGTTTAACACTTTTTTAAGCTGTGAAACAATGTCTTCTACATTGATGAACTCTTTTCCTCACAACCCTGTGCTGTGTCAGTTTAAAATAACACACTTTGCCCTTCACCCAGAACCTAGAAGTATTACTAGCTGCTCCATTAACTCGAGCACAGCAAACAATGTAAAGCGTCTCTCCAAGACTATTTTGTCAAACATATGGATCCCATTGGCAGCAAGTGAGTTCATATACAGTAACTACGGAGGATGATGACAACACCCCATTTAGGAAGAAAAAGCAGAGACAAAAAAAATGTGCTCTCTGGTACACAGATGACACCGCAAGAAAACTCAGCTCTCTCCAGGATTCTGTTTGGAGTCCCCCAAGGCTCACTACTCGGCCCCTTGTTGTTCTCTCTCTACACCCTGAGGCAATATCATTCGTAAACATGGTGTGCATTTTCACTGTTGTTCATCATTATATACTGAAATGTATGCACTCACTGCAATGTAAGTCGCTTTGGATAAAAGCGTCAGCTAAATGGCCTATATTATTATTATATATTAGATCATAGCCAACTGTATACAGTGCCCTGCATAAGTAATGGGACAGTGAAGTATTTTGAAATTGCATGTCACTGTATGTTATTGTCTAACCAGCACCTCACCAGCCAGAGGAAGATGGGTCCCCCTTGACGCCTGGTTCCTCTCAAGGTTTCGTCCTACTAGCCTAGGGAGTTTTTTGTTGCCACTGTGTCCCTTTTTTCCGTGGCTTGCTTTTTGTGTTCTACGGTTGGGAGTTAGTTCTATTTAGTTTTTCTGTATTAGTTGTTGATGTTGTTTCTGTTTATTTGTTGTAAAGCACTTTGTGACAATTGTAAAAAAGGGCTTTACAAATACATTTGATTTGAGTTGATTTGCTAGCAATGCTAGCTATGTTGATTGGCTAACACTGACTAAATTGCTATTTTCAAGAGTAACAAAAAAGGAGAGGGGGTTGTTGTTCTCGAAATATCACTTCGAAACACTACTACAGACAGACAGACAGACAGACAGACAGACAGACAGACAGACTACAGGCAGACAGATACACATTTAGACAGACAGACAGACTACTGACAAATACACATTTAGATAGACAGACAAACAGACTACAGAGACAGATACACATTTAGATAGACAGACAGACAGACTACAGACAGACAGATACACATTTAGACAGACAGACAGACTACAGACAGACAGATACACATTTAGACAGACAGACAGACAGACAGACTACAGGCAGACAGATACACATTCAGACAGAAAGACAGACTACAGACAGACAGATACACATTTAGATAGACAGACAGACAGATACATATTTAGACAGACAGACAGACAGACTACAGACAGACAAATACACATTTAGACAGACAGACAGACAGACAGACTACAGACAGACAGATACACATTTAGACAGACAGACAGACAGACAGACTACAGACAGACAGATACACATTTAGACAGACAGACAGACAGACAGACAGATAAACATATGAGTAATCAAGGGTATCCATGTTATTTCACACCTCCTACATTGGCGATCTGGACCCTCAGTACTGCCCACTGGTGTGAGTAAACCACAGTGAGGCTTTCCTTTACCACTCCCACACCACCAGCTGTGTGTGTGTGTGTGTGTGTGTGTGTGTGTGTGTGTGTGTGTGTGTGTGTGTCTGTGTGTGTGTGTGTGTGTGCATGTGTGTGTGTGTGTGTGCGTGCATGTGTGTGTGTGTGTGCGTGCGTGCGTGCGTGCGTGTGCATGCGTACGTGTGTGTGTGTGTGTGTATATACGTGCGTGCCTGCGTGTGTGTGTGTGTGTGTGTGTGTGTGTGTGTGTATGTGTGTGTGCTTTATACATGCATGTATGACGGGTATCTGTAATTGTGTGGGCTTACTGTTATGTGTGAATGAATGCTTTGAGTTTGTATGTATGCATGACACAGACACAGAGAGGTTTCCCCTTTCATCTCCCACGTTACCAGCTGGGTGTTTTTGCGTGCGTGTGTGTGTGTGTGTGTGTGTGTGTGAGTGTCTGTCAATGATTAGACATGACTGTGAATGACTGTGTCTGTCCTTATTGCTTGCCTACAGTATTTGTTGCAAGACTCAATACCATTACCGGTGTTGTTAGGTTAGCGTGAGTAGTTATCCACACGTAGACACTTTGCTACGGAGCTCAAGGTCTGGCCATGCAGTCCCATTGTGTGTGACGCCACAAGCATCCCAGTGAAGGTAAACAAGGGCTAATTAAATGGGCGGGCGAGGGGTGGTGCGTCCGTTGCTAGGGGAACAGCGAGCCTCACGTCCCTCTGATCCAAGATCTGTGGTGAGGGTCGAGATGACGTCCCTGATACAACCCCATGGGAGCCAGATAATGATGGAGATCAAGTTGTAAAAATGCACACAGATGGACGCTAACTCCTGCAGAGAGCACACATATGGATTCTTATCCATGCAAGAGTCCACTGCACAAACAGTACACATGCTTACGATGTATGGACACTCACATTCACGTGTACAGACACACACACATGCACGCGCACACGCACACACACGCACACACACACACACACACACACACAATGAGTTCCTCCCTGTATTCTGCTATGACAAAAGCTATTGTGCCTGTATGTCCCAGTCTCTCTCTCTCTATCTTGTATAAAAACCCTCCCTCTCTCCACCAGTCTCTCTCTCTCTCTATCTCATACAAAAACCCTCCCTCTCTCCAACAGTCTCTCTCTTTCTCTATCTCATACAAAAACCCTCCCTCTCTCCACCAGTCTCTCTCTCTCTCTATCTCGTACAAAAACCCTCCCTCTTTAAACAGGTTTCTTTCTTCACTTCGCCGTCATCGCTTCCGGTTGACCATGTACTGCAGCACTTCCTCTCTCTCTCAGTGCCATGTAACAGTCCTGCCATATATCTACTGTTCAGTGTGTACAATGCAATTGTACAATGCACCGTGTGTTAGCTGTACAATAGCCATGGTGTATCTGTGGGCATACACTTAGGGCTGGTTTCCTGTGTCCGGGAAACCATCCCTTAGTGTAACTTTCTTAATGTCAGTGTGTCAGATACTTGTAAACATACTGTACGTATGCACATGTCCATTGATCGTAGCCCGTTTTTTTCCTCCTCTCCTTCCGCCACCCACCCCTCCCCCTCTCTGCTGGGCTGATGAGCTCTCTCTCTCTCTCTCCTTTCACTCCATCCTCCACTCCCTTCCTGGTCCCTTCCAGTGGAATTATGAGGGACTTTCTCTATCCACTCTCTCTCTCTCTCTCTCTCTCTCTCTCTCTCTCTCTTTTTCTCCACTCTCTCTCTCTCTCTCCACTCTCTCTCTCTCTCTATCCACTCTCTCTCTCTCCACTCTCTCTCTCTCTCTCTATCCACTCTCTCTTTCTCTCTCTTTCTCTCTCCACTCTCTATCCACTCTCTCTCTCTCTCCACTCTCTCTCTCTCTCCACTCTCTCTCTCTCTCTCTATCCACTGTCTCTTTCTCTCTCTTTCTCTCTCTCTCTATCCACTCTCTATCCACTCTCTCTCTCTCTATCGACTGTTTTCTCTCTTTGAATCTCTCTTCTATTGTCTGCTCTCATGTGGGCAGGTGTCACCCTATTAACACTCCAAAGCAGGTGTGTAAATGACTGTCAGCTTTCCTTGTTGTGAAAATATTAATCTCGCACAGCCCTTAGCACTTAATGGCACCACTGAAGCACATCACACAGCTTAACAATATCTGCCTTTCTCTCTCCCTCTCTTTGGCTCTCCCTCTCTCCCTTCCCAAGTCACCTTATCTAATTTCATCACACCGTATGATTTCTCTGTCTTCCCTCAACAAATATCTTTGCGTCCTATAAGACAGGAGGCTCCTGGTGGAATACAAACAATCATCTGCCCACCCCACGATTCTTCTACTCTGGCCCCCACCCCCAAACTCAATCTTCTTTGCCCCCTACCCTCTGGACGGGATTCTACCGTGACTCCCTCTCCTCCTCTCTCCTTCTGCTCTCCCTTCATCTTTATTTTTAAACACTTCGTCTGAGGCACGTCTAACTGATGACGCAGATGCTAAGGCTTTGCCGACACAAAACCACAGAGAGAGAGAGAGAGAGAGAGAGAGAGAGACAGACAGACACTAACCACAGAGAGTGAGAGAGGGAGAAAGAGAGAGAGAGAGAGAGAGAGAGAGAGAGAGAGACAGACAGAGACAGACAGATACACAGACAGACATTAACCACAGAGAGAGAGAGAGACACACACAAAGACAGAGACAGACAGAGACAGACAGATACACAGACAGACACTAACCACAGAGAGAGAGACAGATAGACAGACAGGCACTAACCACAGAGAGAGAGACAGATAGACAGACAGACACTAACCACAGAGAGAGAGAGAGAGACAGATAGACAGACAGACACTAACCACAGAGAGTGGGAAGAGAGAGGGACAAGGGGCTACATTTGAACAGTGTAAAAGTCAGTCTTAGCGCAAACGCAGGAGCTGGCAAGGGGCACTGGCGGTGTGTCTTGACCTGCACATGGTCATGAACACGCCTATATTACCGCTACTCCGCCCACCTCAGTACAGGCAAGACAGCACTTCAAACTTTAAAAATTACTGGCGAAATTACCAAAAATACCTGAAAATAGAGCCCATTGTGTTCAGACAGATTACCAATTACTTTTTTTTAAATTGCGTTTTGGATTTGCATCTGCTTTGCACAGAGGGAAAGACAGACAGAAAAAGGGAAAGACAGATAGAAAGAGGGAAAGACAGACAGAAAGAGGGAAAGACAGACAGAAAGAGGGAAAGACAGACAGAAAGAGGGAAAGACAGATAGAAACAGACAGACAAATAGTGAGGAGAAAATGTAGCATTCGACAGAGAGGACACAGTTAAGATGCTCTTAACTAGCCCAGAATTCTGAGCTGAGCTGGTATTCTGAGCCCTGAGCTGGATTTCACTCCACTACTTGTCTTCCTTGACAGACATCATCCTGGTATGACAAACTACTGCTCCACTGAGTTCTTTCTCCCCCCCCCCCCTCTCTCTCTCTTTCTCTCGTTCTGAACAGTGAACACACCCACTCATTTGTCTGAGGAGAGGAGAGAGGAGTTACATATCAATCTTACATCATTCAGCGGAAAAGACTTTTCATAGAGGCAGAGAATGAGCATCAACATTATGACGCAGACATCTTTGTGTGTGTGTGTGTGTGTGTGTTTGTGTGTGTGTGTGTTTGTGTGTGTGTGTGTGTGCGTGTGCGTGTGCTTGCGGTGATGTGTGTGAGTACATTATTCACGTCTTGTGTACGTACAAGCATATTAGGTTACTCACACTGTAACAAACAGCTTTAGGTAATCTTAAAATAAATTACTTTGATTCATTGACAGCACTGCCAGAGAGATGAAAAGAGAAAAAGGAGAGTGATATGACCAATGGAGGGATGGAAGAGAAGACGAGAGAGAATGAGAAGCAGCAGGTTCAACTTTTCAAACAGAAAAACTACACAAACAGGAGCAACAGGTGACTGAAAATGTGTTTTCTGTACTGGTCAATTGAAACAGAAACATCTACTATGTCTCTCACATGCAGCTAACGGCCCCCAAACCTCCCGAAAACGGAACTCCAAAAAGGTTCTCATTGTGCTCAGCTGAACTCCGCCCTCTAGTGGCGGCTCATATTAATTACAACGTCTCCAAATAGGGAGTGCCTGTTCTGCTTGACCAATGGTGAGGATGACGTTGTGGACCCCAAGTGGACCCCGGAGCTGGAGCCTAACGTCTGAAACAAAGAGTGCGTAGTTGCTTCTCTCTCAGACCTCCCACAGACCACTGGGATGACTTCCTCTGTGGTAGTGACCACTCATCTAACCAAACAATTAAACCTCTTCACAAAGCTGTCTAACCCCTGAGGGGAGATAGAAGAGAACTGATGATGAGAGGGTGGAAGGAAGATGGAAGGAAGGAAGGAAGGTGCACACACGCACACACACACACACACACACGCACACACACGCACACGCACACGCACACGCACACGCACACACACACACACACACGCACACGCACACGCACACACACACGCACACACACACACACACACACACTCACTTAGTTTTACCCTCCGGGAATTGTATCACTAACCCACTATGCCGAGCTGCAGGGAGAGTCCCAATTCTCAGTGTGACATCACTGGCTGAGCAGAGTGTCTGGGGCTGGGGGGTGAGGGGGCTGACGTCAATGCTGCTCCACTCCATATTTAGCCACACCGAGGAGGAGGAAGCCAGTTCCGTGTAGGTGTGCTGCCACAGTCTATTAATAGAAGGAATGTGATAGGAGCCAATATGGCAGGTGGAGAAGTTAAGTTTTCCTTCAGGTTTGGTGGGAAACGCAGAGGGAGGGAGGCAGGGAGGGAGAGAGAGAGGGGGGGGGGGGGGGGGGGTAAGGGGTTTCCTGGCAGTTAATTAGTAGAATTAGAAGTTTGGAGAGCTGCAGATCCAATAAGACAAAGACAGACCACTCTTACCAAACCAAACACAGATCCAGTCTATGCATTGCAATTCCATGTCCATTGGTCTATGATGTTGGTTTGTATTAGGTCTTAGATATTATTAGAACAGTTTCTAACATCCTTAAGAAAGAAAGAAAGAAAGAAAGAAAGAAAGAAAGAAAGAAAGAAAGAAAGCCCTAGTAAGCTCAGCAATCACAAACGGGCTGGGAGGCCAAGGAAGACTGCTACAGTGGATGACCGAAGAATCCTCGTCATAATTAAGAAAAAAAACAACAACTGTCCCACAGATCAGGAACACTCTCCAGAAGGTAGGTGTGAATGTGTCAGATACTACCGTCTGCAAGATGCATCACCAGCCAAACTACAGAGGCTTCACTGCAAAGCACAAACCACTAGTTATTCTTAAAAAGGAGGGTCAGGTTAGTTAGCTAAAAAGTACCTGGAGAGGTTTTTCTTGTGGACAGATAAGATTAATATTATCATGTACCAGAGTGATTGCAAGAGGAACGTTTGGAGAAAAAACAGTACAGCATACCACCTCATCTGTGAAACGTGGTGGAGGGGGTGCTATGGTTTGGGCATGTACACCTGTCAGAAGAACTGGCTAACTTGTGTTAATTGACTATGTAACTGCTGACGGCAGCAGCAGAATGTATTCTGAAGTGTACAAAAACAACTTATTTGCTTGAGTTCATGCAAATGCCACATTTATTAGATGGTGTTTTATCATACAGTAAAACTATGACTCCAAACATCATTGCCATAGCAACTTGGGAGTTTTTCAGGGCCATAAAGCAGAAGGTTCTTGACTGGCCAAGTCAATCTTCAGATTTAAATCCAATTGAATATGCATTTAATTTCCTGATAATAAGATTTTAGGCAAAAAGACCTCAAAACAAACAACAACTGAAGATGGCTGCAGTACAGGCCTGGCAGAGCATCACTACAGGAGACACCCAGCTGATTGTTGACCAAATAATAAACAGGGGTACTTTATTTGGACATTATGTGATTTTTCCAATACTTTTTGAGCCCTGTAATAGTTGTACATGTTGTACAAAAATCAGAAAACAAACCCATTGAATTAAAGCTGAGAAACTCTACTTTGATCCCATACGTGTTTGATTTCAAATCCAACGGTTTGATTTCGAATCCAAACTGTTGGGAGTACAGAGCTAAACGAAGACACCACGCTTCCTCTTTCCAACACTTACGGAGGGCACCGTGTAAGTATATTAGTGAGTGAAAATAACAGGTATTATATCAGTCCAATACAAGTGGCAGTTTATGATATGATGTGGGGGGGTTATTCACCACACTCCCCTGCGTTTTCAAATACACTGCAGCCATGGCTCACAATCACACAGGAGACCAACATGAAACTGCTGGATTAATTATTAAGGAAGTAGAGCTGAGGTCAAATGGGTGTAGAATCTCTTTATTAGGGTTTAGATTGAAGAGGGTGCAGGGTCAGTGTACAAGTTGTTTGTTCATTGGCTGTGACAGAGGAGTGGAAACTGCCCCCCACCCCTCCGTCAGACACACACACCCCCCCACACACACACACATCGGTGCCCCTCGTATCAGAGTCAACAGGGGGCACACTTATGCCATTTCATTTTGGGGCTGAATTTAGGATGAAGAGAAATGGGATGGTAGGATGAAAAAGAGAAGTGCGAGGGGGAAAAAGAGAGGGAAGGGAAGGGAGGATGAGTGGGGCATGAAAAACAGACAGAAAGAGAGAGAGGAAATAGAGAGAATATCTATCCAAAGCCAGATCTTTGTTCTTTTTTATCGATAAACATAATTTATCGTGATTTATGTTATTTGCCTATTTGTCCAATCAAGGCAGCCGATGCTGCAAATCTTCTTTAACTACTAGAGGGCGCCGCTGTTCAATAACTCCTAATATCTCCCTCCATCCCTCTCTCCCTCGCTCTAAATCCTACAAGATCTAACCACTGAGATGATCAGGGGGGAGGACGGGCAACTTTTCTTCCTAGGGTGCTTTCTTCCTCTGCTTCTTAGCCTTCCCTCCTTCTACGCCTCCTCCTCCAGTTCGTTGCCCCCCCTCGCCCTCGCCTCCGGCCCCCCTCTTTTTCGCCCTCCTTGGCCCTCACTTGGAGGCCATGGTGTAGCAACCGTGCTGGTGCCACTGCATGTCACGGATGCGCCTCACGGACTGGAACTGGGGGCAGCGGGCGCCAAACTCGTTGAAGTGTCTGTACTCGCCCTTCTCCAGCAGGTACTGGCTACCGCGGTAGCCGGGGAACTGGTAACCCACCCAGCTGCACGGAGGAGAGGAAAGAGAGAGATTGGAGAGAGAAACAGAGAGAGAGAACCAATAGAAGTAGGAGTGAGGAGTGACAGTAGAGAGAGAGAGAGATAGAAAGAGAGAGAGAGAGAGAGAGAAAGAGAGAGAGAGAGAGATTTGATGGGAGAGAAAGACATGGAGGCAGGCTGTGAGAAGCTGAATAGAGACATCGATTTGTTGCTACAGAGCTGCAGGCAGTCATCTGTTTGTCTGTCTCTTTGGTTCAGTCTGTAGTAGAATCAGTTGAGAGCTTGTTGTTTTGTTTTGCTATTCACAAAAACAACGTGTTCGAGAGGTAAGTCTATTCCTGCTCTCACCTTGCAGATATACTGGGAAGGTGGTGCTCACACATTGCACTATATAAAACTCCCTTTTTGAAAACCCCACCAACCCACCCACCCACCCAACCACACTCAAGGCACCCCGACAGATATCCTGCTGTGCTTCTAAAGTTATAAATCTCCAGATATGGTGATATGGTTAATTTCGGCTCATGGGGAAATGATTGCATTTCTCATTTACGGTTAGTAAACACCATACTTCCGCCCACTCTAGCGTGGTGTCAACAGCGAGCTGATTCTTCCTCGTTCATCACTGTCTAATCCCTCTTCATCTCATCCTAGGCTGTGATAGGTCAGTCTGTGGTGTGGGCGAGGCCGTTGCCGTTGCCTTGGCGAGGGCCGCACTTACGTTCCGCAGCTGACCATGACGCTGCCGACCCTGTCGGTGAAGCCGTAGGAGAACATGCTGGGAACGTCGTCATCCATGATCTCCATCTTGCGACCCTTGAACTCTCCGACCTCGTACAGGCAGATCTTGTGCTTCTCGGGGTCCTGGGAGAAAGAGGGGGGGTGGTGGGGGGGGAGAGAGAGGGGGTGGGGTGGGGGAGAGAGAATCGACAGGTTGGTGAATGATGAAAGGTGATGTGGAGAGAGGGATGGATAGATGGACAGGAAAATGATGAAAGGTGCTGATGAAAGGTGATGATGAACGGCGCTGGCGATGTCAAATAAGAAGATAGACAGAATGTAATAATGTGAGTGAGGGACAGATAGAGGGATGAAGGGATGAAGGGATCGCTGGAGGGATGAAGGGCAGTACCATGCGGACGGGCCTGAAGGACAGCAGGTAGTCGTTCTTCTGGCAGTTGCTCCAAGAGTCCCAGCGGGGGTACTCTCCCTTCTCCAGGATGAACATCTCACCACAGAAGTTCATCTGCTCATAGCCCACGAAACTGAGAGTGGGGAGAGGGAGAGGGAGAGAGAGAGAGAGAGAGAGAGAAAGTGGGGGGAAAGAGGGGGTGGGGGAGAGAGAGAGCTTTGAGATTGGCTGGAGTGTGTGGTGTAAGAGTTGAGGTTAACCCATCCTTTGCTGTTTCCCTTCTTGACCCTCTGCTAGTCACTGCAGTGACTGTTATGTGTTTTTATGAATATGATGATGGATAATACAGTGTTTACTTTGAACACATCTCATGGTGTTCTACAGCAGCGCTATGTGGATGTGGGGTATGTTTTGTGGATGTGGGGTGCTCTGTGTGGATGTGGGGTGTGGTGTGTGGATGTGGGGTGTGGTGTGTGGATGTGGGGTGTGGTGTGTGGAGCTCTGTGTGGATGTGGGGTGCACTGTGTGGATGTGGGGTGTGGTGTGTGGATGTGGGGTGTGGTGTGTGGAGCTCTGTGTGGATGTGGGGTGCTCTGTGTGGATGTGGGGTGTGGTGTGTGGATGTGGGGTGTGGTGTGTGGATGTGGGGTGTGCTCCGTGGGCTGTTACTCACGGTCCGCAGTCGACGCGCAGGGAGCGCACCCTGTCCATGCCGATGTCACAGACGTTCATACACTCTCCTCCGATCTCAGCACAGCGACCCTGGAAGTTCTCCTGGTCAAACACGCACATCTGAGAGAGAGAGAGAGAGAGAGAGAGAGAGAGAGAGAGCGAGAAAGAGAGAGCGGTGGGTAGAGATAAACAAATAAAAATAAAGAAAGAGAGAGAACAAAGAAGGCGGGACAGAGAGCAAAGGAGAAGGGAATTAATGGAATTCATTTTCAATTATCACATTTTCTTTTGAGGCTAAACTCTATGCAGTAAAACAAACTTGGTCCTCTGATGTAATTCTCTTTGAACTCCCACACACACATAGCTATGGCAACTGGTGATTGAAGACACATAGGCAATAATGTATTGTGAAAACAATGTGTTGGAAAATATGTGCAAATTAATTCATTAATTCAGTGTGTGTGTGTGTGTGTGTGTGTGTGTGTGTGTGTGTGTGTGTGTGTGTGTGTGTGTGTGTACCTTGTAGGACATCATTCCCATCTCAGATCTCTTTCCCTGGGCGGCCTTGCCGTCAGTCTGGGAAGCGGCCTTGGACTTCTCTCCTCCGGAAGACATGTTGACTGGCAAAACAGAGGAAAGGAGGGAGAGAAGGAAGGGGGGGGAAATGAGAGCATTTAGGAGGAGAAGAAGATGGAGGGGAAGGAAGAAGGAAACAATAGAGAGAAGGGGTTTTGTGAGGAAATAGTTCAAATTCAGTGGGTGACCACTGGAGGGTGCCACCACTCCTATAGCCGATTTTACAACAGTGGTCTATACTCAAACCAACTCAGTATCTGTTCCAGAGCACCTAGCCTGTGCGCTTCAGCTGTAATACAACTGTCAATATTGAGGATAACAAAATGAATCAGTTTATTTCATTCTGGACACGGGATATTCAGGCTTCATCTGGGTTGTATATCATAGTCAACCACAAGAGGTTGCCTTTTGCTGATCCACATCGTTCTGACTATCAATTCCTCGCCGCTTTTCAACAGCGTTGCCAGTGTGTGCCAAGGCTTACCAGCAGCCAGCTAGCGTTCAAAGCTTGGTGCTTTGTGCCTAGTGATCAAGCCTATTTGAATTTCCACAGTTGGGCTTTCTAGTCCCATCCTGTTGTATGATCTCCTGTTTGTTTACATTCTGCATTTTGAAAGGTGGAGAACTGTATGGAGACTCCGGTTGCCCAACAGGTTCTGTTAGCTTTCAAGCACTTTGTGAAAACAGCGTTTAGAGAAAGTTCTCTTCAAATCAACTGGATTGCGTAGTTACAGCGTGCCAACCTGGATCACGCCAGTAAACCAACCAAGTTCACTTGGATAATGATAATATCCCTCGTTCTGAACCGCACCCTTAGCATTGTTTGGGCCAATGAGTTTTAAGCACCGGAGTAAGCACCCGGAAAAGCAATTGGCCTTGGCATACACTGGCTATTGTTACTCTGTGGATGCCACTACCATAGCCATTTTAACAACAATAATTGCTAACCAACTTAAATGTAGTGCTAATGTCTTAGCCCATGCTTAGCTGTAATCAGTGTCATTGATGACAAATAAAAGGTTTGAGCTATTAATTAAGCCAATTCAAAGGTTGAGCGCAAATATACTGCTTCTTGTTGATTCTGTCTGTCAGTTGCAGTAATACTACAGATGGCCAAAGGAGGGCGCAAATCCCACCATTACCACAAGTCAATTAACGTTCAATGCAGAAGAAGCAAATATTGCCAAAATCAGAATTAATAAAATTATTAAAGACAAAGTAACAGTGGATAAAGACAATCTACTTGGGTTTTAGGCTTTTCCCTACATCATCAGTTACTTCATCAAAAGCATTTAAAATTATAAATATATGTGTGACCAACAGTTCATAGTACATGATACCTAATTAATACCTAATTTACACAAGAAACCTAATCACTACCTAATTAATTAATACCAAATGTAGCCTAATTTATCCTCCCCATCCTCTCTCTCCCTCTCCCTTCCTCTCTCTCTGTCGGTCTGTCTGTGTGTGTGTGTGTGTGTGTGTGTGTGTGTGTATGTGTGTGTGTGTGTGTGCGTGTGTGTGTATCTTACCTCTGGCAGTGTGTGCGTAAAGGAGTAGACTCAGGCGCTGTGGCGATCTGTGTGTGAGTACGGTAGTGGGCCCCCATGAGCTTTTATATGCTGGCGCCCAGAGAGGGGGGATTAGACCCACAGAAACAAACCCGCTGAGCTCACAGGCCCACAAGAATAGAAATCCCCCCATCATCAAAGAGAGAGAGATAGAGAGAGAGAGGTAAATACATAGGATTGGAGTGTAGGTGATCGATGTGCTGCCACTATGCACAGCTCTACGAAGAGTTTAAAATGTCCACATTTCAAACATCTGTTTAAATGTGCTTAATTTGCCCCTATTATTATTAAAACATATATCATGACACTGTATT
>NC_139675.1:6390252-6392752 GCF_951799395.1 Argentina silus
ACTGATGAGGCCCTCGGTCGCAGTCAAGAGTCCAAAACTGAAAAACCCACCAGTCAAAACCGTCACACAGTTTACCAACACCAGTCCCGTTCACGTCCACTCATCACCTCGGTCACACCCACACACTCCGTTTGATACTCATGTAATGCTCGACAACAGGGCGTTTATGCGTCAGTATCGGCGTCAGCGCCGCGACGGCGTCAGCAGCAGGACTCATGTCATTCCAGTAACACGTATATGGAGGGTCGTTCGCGTAACGGCCCAGTAGGAAGTGTATCAGATTATATATCAGGGACATTGGACACACAACACCATGAACAGCAATAACCGGTAGTGGTGGGAAAGAAGGAGATGATCACTACTGAACAATAAACTCATGCTGACCTCAGATCTGTGTTGTGTGTGTGCTTCTTTTTGCTCAGTGTGTGTGTGTGCTGGAGAAGGGTGGGTGGGTGTGAGACAGAGAGAGAGAGGGAGGGAGGGAGAGAGAGAGATACAAAGCAATAATAAGACAGTTTTCTCTTTGTGTGTGTCTGTATACACGAGTGCATTCAGTGTTAGGGAAGCTACTGTGAACATGTAATTACCTAAATTACCAATTACTTTAAAATGGAAAAAGTTAAACTACACTAAAGCTAGTCAATGCATCAAAACGACTTCACACAACACACAACAGTCAGTTGCTGAAAGCTGACAGAAATAGAACAACTGAAACGCTCAGAAATCAGTGAGAAAAAACAGTTAAATTCCTATTTATTTGGGGGGAGGGGGGTGTAGTGACTAGTTACAGCAGCTCACTATACTGCTACATGGCAAAACAAAAGTAGTTACTGAAAAAAAAACAGGTTTGAATTTAGTTTAACTAATTTAACCACCAAGCTACAGCAAAATGTAGTTAAACTAATAGTTGAGCTACAGTGCCTTCAGTAAGTATTTATTTATTTATTATTGTGGTCCTCTGTGGCTCAGTGTGTAGAGCATGGCGCTAACAATGCTTAGGTTGTGGGTTTGATTCCCACTGGGATAAAAGCGTCAGCTAAATGGCATATATATTATTTATTTTACTACTTTAATATCCTTAGCCAACACTTACCAAGGGCTTGTGTTCAAGTCAATAAAGAACTACAGTGGCATCTTTTCAGCTAAAACTAGGGTATAGCACAACCACTGTAAGCACATTTCATGCAATTCTCCATAGTTTTCAGCAGCATTGTAAGCAGCGTTTTGCTTGTTACGATCCACAACACTGGGAAACCGCCCACTATCCTGCGTCAATTAGTGCCCTGTATCAACGGCACACACTGAGAGCGTCATGCACACAAGATTCATATTAAGCAAGTGTTGAATGTACCCCATTGAGTAAGCATAGACTTTGTTCATCTTTAATTTTTCTTAAATATCAGTCAAATTACCATGGTTACCGGTCAAATTACCATGGTATCTTTCTTTTGACTATTTTGCTTTGCCGACACATTAACCTGCCAATGAATTGCGTCAGTGAAAGCTGCATAGGCTGTTCCACTGGAAGGAGTTACAATACAAACGAATAGGCATAATGGACTCACATAACACAACCGGTACAACAAGTGAACTTCCGAAACGATGTGTGGAGGCCTATAATTACCAAACTTGACGCAACCAGAGTTAACGTAGGCCTAGTTTAACCACAACACACCGACAATCATGCCATGGAATAAACTGCTTTAATTAGTGGTATAGTTCTTTACAATCTTTGAACCGGCCCTCTCTACCAGCAGGTAGCCTATGCCAATGGCAGTCTATACACTGTGGCTCAGGACGTGCCAACTGCATTTGATAGCCTACCGGCTTTTCTGATGACCAGAGGCCAGGTACAGAACAGGGAGCCAGTAGCCCACACACACACACACACACACACACACACACACACACACACACACACACACACACACACACACACACACACACACACACACACACACACACACACACACACACACACACACACACACACACACACACACACACACACACACACACACACACACACACACACACGTCTTACTTCTCACTCCACCACTGTTTCTGTCCTCAATGAGTTGAAGGACCAATCGTGCGGTCAGAAAGTGGCGCAGCAAATCGACTTTTCAACCGGCAGATCTGAACCGACCTTCCCTGGACGCTGAATCTGAAATTGATGCAGCTGTTTATTCGTTTGAGTGATGATGGCAGAGAAAAACAGTAAAGAGAATGTATTATATAAAAAAACAATTCCATGACCCTCTCAAGTTTTCCAGGACATTTTTTTTCTTTGACTTTTCCCATGTGATTTCAAGGTCTGGAAGACTTGTCTTTAACTTCCAAGGTTTTCCAGGTTTTTCAGGATGCGTGGGAACCCTGAGTATGCATTTAGAGGTGTGCCCATTTTTGACCAATGAGATCCATTCGAGGCATTGCTCTTGACGATTGAGCGGACTCCTTTTGGCTCAAGAGCACCCCCAGAGGCAAGATCCCCAACAAT
>NC_139675.1:6395252-6427752 GCF_951799395.1 Argentina silus
GATTAATATTGAAGACATCAAAACTATGAAGGATCACATATGGAATTATGTAGTAAACAAAAAAGTGTTAAACAAACCAGAATATGGTTTATATTTTAGATTCTTCAAAGTAGCCACCTTTTGCTTTGATGACAGCTTTGCACACTCTTGGCAAGGTGTGTCCAAACTTTTGACTGGTACTGTATATATGTGTATATATATATATATATGCGTGTTTTTAGGGCATTTCTGCTTTATTGGGATAGAGACAGTAGAGATTGACAGGAAGGATGGGTGAGAGAGAGGAGGGATGACTTGCAAGATAGGTCGAGGGTCAGAATCGAACCAGGAACCTTGTGATTATGTGGTATGCGCATTAGTGTGCTACACCACTAAGTGTGGCCAGCTGGGCTAGTAAACTGCAATTCCTACTAGCCAGGGTCAAATTCTACAAGCCCACTGTCCAAAACATTAAACGGCTAAAGCAAAAATATTATTTTTAATACGGAGATGAATTATATTTTGATGAATATTTGATCTGCTAGAGTTTTTATTTCCCATAAATGTACAGCTACATAACTTTGTGACAATTCAGTTATGACTACTTAGCTGTTCATTTGGAATTAGAACACGAAGTCTCACTGGCCTGAGTGGCTAGTTGGTCACATTTTTCAACGGCGAGCTTTGAAAAGAGACGAGTCTCAACTCTTGCGGGCTAGCTTCATTTCCGTCCCTGCTTACACTTCCCTAACAGTTACACGTCCAAAGAAAAGACAGCCAAACAAACAGAGACAATGGAAGCGGTAGTGACAGTGACCAGTGCTCTCGCAGAAGGACAGTTCCGTACCAGGGTGAATCCGCTGATGGCGAAGAGCATCTCGAAGCCGCTGTAGATGAAGAAGGGGCAGAGGAAACGCAGGCGGTAGTCCCTCAGGTGCTTGAAGGGCAGCTGGAAGATGTTGCCCCAGCCGATGCTCCTCAGGTCGATCTCCTCCGTGGGGCGGTAGGCCGGACCGCACAGCACAAGGAACTGTGGGTAATCAGTCGGGGGGGCAGTGGGTCATAATGACAATGACAGAATGGCATTCTTACCTGTGTGTCTTTTTATCTATTCATGTATTAATCCATGTTATATTTGTCCTTTATTTGTTTACACTGTCCTAGTCCAGATAGCTAACCTATTGGGATATCTTTTGGACAGTGCTATCCTGTTGCCATTATCTTTTGGACAGTGCTATCCAGGCTACATCTTAACGGTCCCTCCTAAAGACCTCTTCACCCCCACTACCGGCCCTGGACACGTTTCTCTCCTGAGAGAAGTCATTTTTCCTTCTTCTAGCATTGTGACTGCCTATGGCCCCTGGTCCGAGCATTGACCACTTTATCTTATGATGACTGATGGGTAGATGATTCACTTACTTAAACAAATGTATTTGTTGTACGTCTTTTTGGATAAAGGCGTCTGCTAAATGCCATAAATGTAAATGTAATGTACTATCCTGGTACCATATGCCTGTATCCTTCAGATATAACCATCAGTGATATACAGGACACTGGACCTTTTAAGAGAGTGCTGTCATATCGCAATATGTTTAATGAATACTGGCTGACAGATGGGTGTAATTGAGGGAGGTCCTTACGATGATCATGGCCAGGAAGGCGGCCCCCATGAGCACACTCTCCACCTGGATGAGCAGCAGGGAGCGAGGGAGGCGGTTCAACACTGTCTTATGAAAGCCACGAATCAACCCGCTCCCGTTCGCACCTGACAGACACAGAGAGAGTAGAATCATTTGGAATGGATCATCATTTACGTCATCGTTTCTTTAATAGGTTCTTATACGTTCTAAGACGTAAGCTTTGGCAACGTGAGGTCGTGTCTTATTGTGGCGATAAAGCTCATTGAATTTAATTGAGAGACAGAGAGAGGTGGTGAGGGAAGAGTGGGAAGAACGTTACGTGGAGGGAGAGGAAGAAACATCACTATATAACTTAGTATTTCGCACCTCAAAGGACCACATGTCCTGGGAAACTACTGTTTTTCATTCATGCAAGAAGACACTCCTACAAGCTCCTAAAACAACAGAACAGCAACTCCAAAAACAATAGAAACAAAGTTTAGAATTACAACTGTGTAGAACAAAAAGATTCCGCCGTTTTACCACACTGGGTGACTTTCGACAACGTGTGGTTGTAGTTGCTCAGGTAGTCGTTGAGGAACAGGCGCATGGGGAACTGTGCAAACACAAAACTCAGCTGGAAGGAAAAGAGAGAGAAGAGAGTCAGAACAAACACTTCCACACACACACACACACACACATGCACACACACACACACACACACACACACACACACACACAAAACACACACACACACACACACACACACACACACACACACACACACACAAAACACAGCTGGAAGGAAGAGAGAGAGAAGAGAGTCAGAACAAACACTTCCACACACACACACACACACACACACACACACAACACAGTGACGACTCACATGGAAGATGATGAAGAACACAGACTGGAAGATGATGACGTAGCGATGGCACGCCCCTTTGGGCAGTTTCTTCTGTTCCTGAACCTGTTCATCCTTGTAGCTGACATACTCATAGTACTGCTGTGCCATTCTGATAGTGTGAGTGTGTGAGTGTGTGTGTGTGTGTGTGTGCGTGTGTGTGTGTGTGTGCGTGTGTGGGTGGGTGCGTGTGTGTGAGCATAGGGAGAGAGAGATTAGTGTGTGTGTGTGTGTGTGTGTGCGCGCGCATAGGGAGAGATTAGTGTGTGTGTGTGTGTGTGTGTGTGAGAGCGTAGGGACAGAGAGAGGGACAGAGGGTAAGAGACACTGTGAATGGCCACATTATTGACACAAAAGAGTCTGTTTCCTCTTCCTTACCTTGTGATGTAGTTCCCCAAAGAGGCCCACAGTGGAACTATGGCTACACCAATGGCCACAGCCGATGGTACCAGGGTGTAGTATCGCTCCCAGTAATTGGTCGAGACAAAGAGCGCATAGATTCCAGAGGCAAGGAACATCATCCACTTGGTTCCCAGAAACCTGAGAGAGAGAGAGAGAGAGAGAATGAATTATTGATAATGAGGAGTGTGACCAAATATTATAGAAAGAGAGAAGGATGAAAGAGAGAGAGATTAGTGTGTGTGTGTGTGTGTGTGTGTGTGTGAGCATGCTTACATTCTTCTGCTTTCCACATGCAAAAGCCAACAACGTTGTGTGTGTGTGTGTGTGTGTGTGTGTGTGTGTGTGTGTGTGTAACTGTATACCTGATGAGCACGGGGGTGTAGAGGAGGCCTATGACAGGTGTGACATTGATCCCCATCAGCATCTTATGATCAATGTCCTCCAATCCCAGACTGCCATACTTCACCTGCCTGTAGGTCTCATCATAGTGCAGGATCAGCTGCATCTGCAACAGGCCTAGATACACACACACACACACACACACACACACACACACACACACACAGCGTGAATAAAACAAACACACGCACACGCACACACACAACAAACAGCGTGAATAAAACAAACACACATACACACACACACACACACACAACAAACAATGTGAATAAAACAAACACACACACACACACACACACACACACACACACACACACACACACACACACACACGCTTTGCTATTGATATGTCGATGTGTTACGTTGCTGATGTACCCATGTAGATGCTGTAGACAATCATGGCCCCGACACTGGCTCCTAACACGTTCTTCACAACCCCCAACCTCTTCCTCCTGTAGTACTTCCTCTCCTCCTCCTCTTCATCATACTCAGCCTGAGGGCACAGAAACTCCTCCATCTGAGAGAGACAAAGAGAGAGAGGACATACAGAGTGACAGACAGACAGACAGACAGACAGACAGACAGACAGACAGACGGACAGACGGACAGACGGACGGACGGAAAGGGGACAGGAGTTAGGGAGGATGTTATATCATTTTATTGGTTATCAAGACCCTTATTTCCATTTCAGCAGCATTATTTTCTGCATTTCCATAAAATTATTTCAGAAAATAAAATAACATGCTTTTGGCAAGGGAATGCTTTCAAATACTACTCAGCTGTACACCTAGCACAATTAAAGGTCATCATCTTGTTAACCTGTATTTTACCAGTCGAATGTTGCATCGCATCCACACAATGTCCTGACCGCTCACCTGTCCCTGTATGTTACCCTCTGGACCGACTGCCTGCAGGTCATTAATGTCACCGTTAGGGGGCACAGGCTGCTCCGCTTCCCTGTGCATATCATCTTCTATGTCGGCTGCTGCCATCTGGTGGACAATATATAGGACAACAGTAATCAAATCTAAATAGATTGCATTAGAACTCAACACAAAATAATTAAGTGGACTAGAAGTGGACGCCCTTGCAAAATATCCCCAAGAGCCACAAGAAAAATAATAAATCAGGTAAAAGCCAACCCAAATTAGATTAGATGAATAGAGATTCAACAATAAGAAGAACACAGAATCGAAATGACATTCATGGGAGGGTTACTGCTGTCAAAAAAGGACCAAACTACACAAAGGACCAAACTTTGCCAGAGACCACCTGGACAAGCCTGAAGGTTTGTGGAAGTCCATTATCTAGACAGATGAGTCCAAAATTGATCTTTTTGGTCACAATCAAAACCACTATGTTTGGCGAAAAACCCAACACTGCCTACCACCAAAAGAACCTTATCCCAACAGTCAAGCATGGTGGTGGGAATGTCAAGATCTGGGGCTGCTTTTCCTCTTCTGGGCCTGAAGGACTCCATCATTAAGAGAACCATGAATTCTGAGGTATACCAGGAGATTCTTGAACAGAACGTCAAGCCATCAGTCAAGAAGCTAAAGCTGGGCTGAAAATGGGTCTTCCAACAAGACAACGACCCAAAGCATTCAAGCAAGTCTACCATTTACATTTATTTTTTTATTTTTTTACATTTAGCAGACGCCTTTATCCAAAGTGACTTACAACAAATACATTTGTCTAAGTAAGTGAATCATCTATCCATCAGTCATAATAAGAAAAACAAATCTACGCTAGGATCAGAGGCCATTGGCAGTCACAATGCTAGAAGAAAGAAGAATTACTTTACTTTATTTACAGTAGAGAAACTGTACAGGGGGGTAGTGGGGATAAAAAGGAGGAGATCTTTAGGAGGGACAGTCAAGATGTAGCCTGAAGAGATGGGTCTTAAGTCTGCGGCGGAAGATAGGTAGTGACTCTGCAGTCATGACAGCAGTGGGAAGCTTGTTCCACCAGCGGGGTGCCAGGACAGTGAAAATCCAAGACCGAGTAGCGCGGCTGCTGCATCCACGTAGAGGCGGCGGTGCCAGGCGGCCAGCCGAGGTGGAAGAGCGGAGTGATCGGGCAGGGGTTTGGGGGCTGACCATTGCTTGGAAGTAGGGAGGGACCTTTGCCGCCCGGTAGGCGAGCACCAGGGTCTTGAATCTGATGCGAGCTGCTACCGGGAGCCAGTGAAGGGTGCGAAGGAGGGGGGTAACATGGGAGAATTTGGGGAGATTGAACACTAGACGGGCGGCAGCATTCTGGATGAGCTGCAGAGGTCGGCCAAGAGTACCAAAGAATGGCTCAGGAGAAAGAAGATTTGTGTTTTGGATTGGCCAAGTCAAAGTTCTGACCTAAATCCAATCGAGATGCTGTGGCAGGACCTGAAGCGGGCAGTTCATGCCAGACACCCCTTAAACCTCACTCAATTGACTGAGTTCTGTAAGGAGGAGTGGGCAAAAATCCCTCAAAACAGATGTCAGAGACTGATTAGTGGCTATAACGAGATGTTTACTCCAAGTTATCTCTGCTAATGGAGGTGCCACAAGCTATTGACTGAAGTGGTTCATACATTTTTGCACATATGAAATCTGAGTTTTTGTTAAATAAACCACTTTCGTTAAATAAACAATGAAAATATATCATTTTTTGTTTGTGTCCTTTATTTGGGATATCTTTATTACGAATTGGGATTTAGATAAAGATTTTATAAGTTCATTTGAATATTTTATACAAAAATAATGACCATCACATACTTCGCAGCACTGTATTAGCCCTCGTTTCAATGTTATTATGTAAAACCCGCATTTCAATCAAAGTACAAGCATCACTCACCATATTGCTGGCCAACGATCGGGCTGCAAGTTCATTATCGTGTGTATACACATACAGCCGAATATTTTCACAACCCTGGCCACATCATATGATACACTTCTCCTTTCTACAGTAAAGGTGCATATCTAAACATATAACTTTCTCCGAGGAAACGAAACTTTGCTCTGCACACTTCCTTGTTTCGACACGCCATGTTTGTCTTAAAGGTGTACAGCGTAATTATTGACAGCCATTGTGCAACAGTATCTGCAGCATAACTATAACAATACAACTGTTTAATTCGGAGATTAAAATAGAGAACATCTGAGCTGACACAACCTACATTGCTTTTATTGCCAAGATTGTGTCACGATTAACGGTACGCATGACAATCACATCACCACTTCATGTTGTCAGGCTGAGAGAGCATGCATGCCTGACTGTGATACAAAGACTGACAGGATTTGGCCTTGTCTGTGTATTATGTCTGGCAAATGTTACTTGCTGCTTCGTACCTGAAGTACGCATTCCATTTTTTTTTTTATCCAGGCCCACTCCTACATTTACATTTATGGCATTTAGCAGACGCCTTTATCCAAAGCGACTTACAACAAATACATTTGTCTAAGGAAGTGAATAATCCATCCATGAGTCATCATAAGAAAAAGTAATTCATGCTAGGACCAGGGACCATTGGCAGTCACAATGCTAGAAGAAGGAATAATTACCTTTTTTATTATTATTATTTTATTTACAGTAGAGAAACTTGTACAGAGGGGTAGTAGGGATGAAGAGGAGACACCTCCTAGACCAGAAAAGTACCTCATTTAACAAATTGTGTTGGCTCACACAGAGAAGGCTGACATGCAAACATTGACTTCACAATAGTGTTTCTCAGCGCAAGTGTTGTGGGACCCACAGAATATGCATATTTGTGCTCTAGGCTGGCATTAACACATTTAATTAAACTAATCAAGGGCTTGATGCTCAGTTCAGGTCTGTGTTGGTGTGCTGGGGGAGAAGAAAAATGTGTAGAACCGCTGAGTCGCCGAGGGCAGGTTGTAACATCATTAAAAGACAAAAAAGAAGAACTTCTGTAGAATGAATATCAATATTTATTAGCGTTGAATGTTGAACAAAAACCAAGTTTCCAAAATGTCATGAGAGAAGACAACTTTGTACAAATGTGTACAGTTTCAACAAGTCAAACAAACGGCAAACAAAAACAGTCTGATCAACATGAACATGAATTGACACTCATAAGCATTCCGACACTATCAAACAAAGTGTAATCCATCATTATTATTATTATAACATGTCCACATAACCAAAAGGGACCCATCAGCAACCTGTTTCCATGACGACGAGTCATGCACTGTCAATAGAGCGCATAACTGGCTGAACAGAGTATTAGGAATAGCATCTCCGGTATAAAAAAAAAAGGAATTTGCTTGGCTCGGACCACAAGTACAACCACAGTTCTTCACACAGACATAAATAAGACATCAACAGCCACTCCATTTCACATTCTCTTGCCCCAAACTCCCTTCACACCCCCGACTCCTATTCTGGTCAGGTCAGTTTCCTCTCCATGCACCCATACTCGCTGTACCCCCTTTGACAACAACTCAATACGATCCATCCCACCCTTAACCCCCTCAATACCAAAAAGACCAGGGTTGGCCACCCCTAAACATACCCCTTGTTATGGCCAGACGGGAGCTGCAAGGAAGAGTTCTGAGAGACGCCTAACGTGATAAGTAGCAGTATGTGGTTTGATTCAAATCGATTCTACATGTGTTCTATATTTCAAATAGTTTCTTGAAGCTGGAGGAGGAAATCCTGCAGCCAGGTTCCGTCTGGCCCTACTTACTATAACCCCGCATACTGTTGTAACCCATCCCACCCCTCTCTTCTCGTTCTCAGTCTAACCGCTCCCGACGGCGGCCTTTCTCATAGTCTCCTCGTCTTGTACGGATAGCTCAGTGAGCTTGCGTCCTAATCTTTCGTGGAGGTCCAGGTACTTAGCTACACAGCGGTCAAGGCACACCGCCTCCCCCTTCGACAGCTCCGCTTCATGGTAGTGGGGGGGCACACACTTCCTGTGGCAAGCGTTGGTCATTCTGGAGGAAGGGGGGCGTTAACACAAATTAGATCAGACGAATGTCAAACAATGCAGTTACAAAAGAAACACAGGGGTCAAACAAGAGACAATGCATGGATGTATGTAATAAACCGCCAACAACCTGCCAATGCGTCATAAAACTCACGTCATTCAATAACATCAGAATCGATTGCTTTAATCTGACAGCTAGCTAGCTAAAGCTGGCTAATCGGGCATTTACAGCAGTGTACTATTCAGTTGGTGCTTTAATCATTCCAAAAACCCTTTAAAAACAGGCAAAACTAAAAATCTTCCGGGAAGCCACACTAACATTGGCAATGATTAGATTATACGGAAAGCAAGCAAGCTAGTTAGCATTACCGATTGTACATGTCAGCCATCATTTCCACTTCTAGCTCCGCCGCCAGTTGCTGTGCCTTCATGGGGTCCATGTCTGCGTTGACCGTTTCGGACCAGACTTTCCCCAAGACGTGACAGACCAATTCACCACTTTCAGCGGCTAACCAAAAGACACGACCCGTACTCAATTTCACCTTCAGCTTCAGCGGAAAAACACGTGTGTTCCCCCCGGTCAGGAAACACCGTCACCCATTTCCGCTGTCAATAAAGTTGTACATTCAAACAGCTCTCAAATCCCTATGGCAAAGACAGGTTGCAACATAGAAATCTCTGGTTGCCCTTTCTTTGTCATTGGTGGAATCACAGGAAAGAACTGATGACATACATGGATTGTTGCCAACTGTGTTGTGTGCATTCTTTAAAAACTGAAACCCTTTTTTTTTTTTTTTTTTTTTACAGTGTAAGAGTTTTTGGTTTACTTTTTTTACAAACAGAAATTTCCCTCAGAGGGAAGGTATTGGAACAGGGCTCTGGAAAATCAAACTCCCTCGTTTGACAATTCGTATTGCAATCAATTGAGAGCAAACATCACATTACAGTAATACATTTCAAATGTTGACTTTAGCAGGTTTATGCAGACACATGTACACAATAGAGAAAATAAATCTATGGGATAACTGGGATTAAGTTAGCCCAAGCGAACCTCGCAACTGTGACCGACGGTAGGAGGACTTTATCCCGTAGGAGTGAACCCCGCGGTCGCCAACATAAGGGCGCCTCGGACCCCACATATCTACAGTTGTGAGGTGCGCTAGTACTAAGTAAACCATTTTAATAACAAACATATATATTCCATTTACAGAAAAGGTATTACAGGTAGGCTAATAGGCTACCATTCAAGCATACACAATCATAGAAAATAAGAAATCACTGTAGAAAGAACTTGACGTAAATTGTAGTGTTAATTCTAGAGGTGACCATTATAAGTGCTTATAATCTGAGTCTGACTGACTGAATTCTTAATTGGGATAAAACCATGCAATCACCTGAAATGAAACAAAGGCGTAGTTAGTGTGACGAGCCTGTTAAGCCACTTGGGCTGATGCTGCTTCATAGCAAAAGTCACCTCATTGGTAAATAAGTCTGAAAGTCAGTGATACATTGAGGTTTCAAAGTCACCAGTACGGCAAGGAGGTGCTTAGATGACCTAATTTCCAATTACATCAACCTCGTTTTCTTCTTCTTCTTCTTGCTCCTCCTCTTCTTCCCAACTCAGTTCAGTCGCCCCAACCCCCACCCCCAACACTCTTGGAGAGCACACTAGAATGTCCACATCCTCTTCCTCCTCTTCCTCCCAGCTTCCAGTGGACCCGGTGGTGATGTTGCGGGATGCCAGAGCAGGGGGATGAGTTACCTGACAGGTCTGTAAATTCAAATGGCAGACCTCCATTTTATTTTTTTGTGGGAGGTGGATGTGGTCGTGGGTGAGGCCCTGCACAGTGACCATCAATCTCTCTGACCCCACTTCTCTTGCACTGCTGTGCACTTGCAAACCTGTTGAACGAAAAGCAGAGAAATACAGCATAGACATTATGCTAAAAGGCACCACCCACAAAGTGCTTCTGTACAGGATGTTGCGATGTGATCTGTACAGTTGTAATATTATACCATCAGTTTACAAACATCCCTTGTAATGTTCACTTCTATTACTGACTGGTGGTCAGAGCGTTACAATTCAAATTGACCATATGTTGAAGATATGTGTGAAAATAGGTCAATATACAACAATAAAATCTTTGGTAAAAAAAAAAGAAAAGAGAGTAGAAGCTACACATTAAAAAACTATTCGCCTGTGGTGAAACATCAGCAATCAATATTCTCTCCACTATCTCAATGCCCTTGTCTTCAAATAATAATGTAAACCTTGGAAAAAACCAACTGCCAGTGTATACAGTGCCCTGCATAAGTAATGGGACAGTGAAGCATTTTTTTTTTACTCTTTTCACTCTACAGAAGTTTGGATTTGAATTGTGATGATGTAACTCCTGACAGCAACAGCAGAATGTATTTTGAAGTTTGCAGAAACATCTTGTCTGCTCGAGTACAAGCAAATGCCTCCAAATTCATTGGATGGCACTTCATCATACAGTAAGACAATGACCAAAAACATATTGCCATAGCAACCAGGGAGTTTTTCAGGGCCAAAAAGTGGAAAGTTCTTGATTGGCCAAGTCAATCTTAAGATTTAAATCCAATTGAACATGCATTTAATTTCCTGATAAGATTTTTTAACTCAAAACAAAACAGCTGAAGATGGCTGCAGTACAGGCCTGGCAGAGCATCACCAGAGAATGTGTGCTTAATTTGGAAATCTGTCCCATTTTAATGCCCTGACATAGGGGGACCATGTATACAAGTGTTGTAATTTCTGAATGGTGCAAACCAACATGTACACAAATACCCTTAAATAAAAGTTGACAATCTATACTTTAACCTCCTAGTAATTGTTTGATATCAAATCCAAACCTTTGGAGTATAGAGCCAAATGAAGAAAAATGCTTCACTGTCCCATTATTTATGCAGGGCACTGTATACACTACATTGTGTGTTGTACTTTAACATTAACAACACACACTGAATTAATTGCAAACATAATTACCTGAATCAGGATTTAAAGTCAGACGCTCCTCCCATCTTTTAGCTATCCCCAGGCTGACTTCCTCTTCGACACCCACATCAACCTCCTCCTCTTCATCTGTGTTCACTTGCTCTGTGGTTGCATAACCCAGCATCTGATGGGCCCCACGGTCCACATCAATCTCTTCACTGGAAATGTCCATTTCGACCTCCACTCTTTCCTTCACCCCTTGTTCTTTAATCGCATAGCTTTCTAGAGACTGGAAAGTGCCTTTGTCTATCTCCTCCACAGATTCTTTACCACTGCTGTCTTTTTCAGTTGCTTCCACCAATATCGCTTCACTTTGTTTGTCTCTTTCTGTTTCACTAGTCTGTTTGTTCTTGGTGCTTTCGTCTGACTTCCTCGTCTTCTGGTGCCTCTGCTTCAGGAGTTCTTGGAACTTCTTCAGAGTAATCATGGGCGTCTGCTTTGAGGGTGTCAAATTGTTTGCTGGGTTTCTCACTTTGTCTTTGTTCACTTGAGTTCCCCCAGTTCTCTCTGGAATTGAGGTCTGTTTTAGACCAAAGGGCTGGGGTTCTGGACAGCGTCTAATTCTATCGCTATAACATTCCGAGTGAACTGGCTCCTCTCTGAAAATGGAGGAAGTTTTCTGAGGGCTTGGCTCATGTCTGACCACCACCACACTCTTATTAATTCCCTCCTCTTCAACAAGTCTCTCCCCGAGCCTTAACCTCTTACTGTACTGCCTCTTTGACTTGTCCCTCTTTTCTCCTGACTCCTCCCTTCTCCTCTTACTCTTGACAGTTTCAATGTCGTGGCTGTTGCTGGTGTTTGAGGGAACTGAATAGACAGGGAAAACATTGTCTTCTGGCCGTATCTTCCGAGGTCTTCCGCGTTTCTTTTTTGGGGTCTCCATATTGACCAGTCCAGCTACCCTAGCCAGAGTATTAAGGCTGGATGATTCGGCTTTTGGGCAGGTGTTGGTGTCTTCTTGATAATGTTTTACTGCTTTCCTGGCTTGAAGCACCCTTGCAGGCTTTCCTGGCCTCTTTGTTGTCTCAGAAGGTTTATTTGCTTCCTCTGCAATGCTGGACAGCATCTTTGCGGAGTTGGAGGTCACTTTCCTGTCACTTGCTAAGAAGTTGTTGCTTGACAGAAAGACAGAGTAAACATTTGTATTCACTTGACTCTCTGTTCTTTTCGAGAGTTTTACACCTTTATCTCTCACAAGGGGACTCACCTTATCCCTCTGTCTGAAGACCTCAGACACCTTCCTCTGCAGATCAGGCTTCAGGGTCTCTCTGTCCCCTGACAGTTCCTCCTTTAACATCAAATCCTTATTTTTCGTCTTGCAGATTCTCTCCCTCTTCATGGTGCCTCCATCAACCCCTCTCCTCTCAGACCGGCTAGACTTTCCTGGGACTTGCAGTGTGGATGGGCAATGCTCAGATGGGGGTACCATGGAGCTTAGAGGGAACTGCAGTTCTTTTGGGGTCAGGGAAAGCCAAGGTGGTCGCATCAACAAGGGCTGAGGAACTCTATGACAATTAGGTGCAGGGTGGCAGAGGGGGGACTGCAGGTTGTGTTTCACCGGCAATGGCTCTGCATATAGGGGAGAGAGACATCTTGGAAGGCGCAGCTCCTCCCAAAAGGGAAAGCCATTGGATTGGGACTGGATTTCACTTCCTCTGTACAGAGGTGACTGGAACTCTGGGAGGTGGTGTTCCTTCCAAGAAGTGGCCTCTGGGTACGCAGGATGATGTGGTTCCAAAGCACAGGCAGCACCAGAGTAGAGGACACTGTGTGTGACTGCATTCGCTCTGGTAGGTTCATGTGGGCCATCCTCTTTGATACTGGCTTGACTTGGAATAGTCTCTCCGTTACCGCTTGGATATTCTACAAAGGGTGGATTACAAACATGCTCTCGGGCAGTTAGCTGATCATCAGACAAGGCGGTACCTTGCCAGCATCCTCGATCTCCTCCCCCGATGTGTCTGAAAGACGACTGACACCGAGAGGCGCACTGGTGGTGGGGATTGGATGTAGGATGGACTGGTGCGCTTCTCCATCTGGCCTGGTTCTGGGGAGCAGGGGAGCACTGGACACCTGCACAACAGGAAGGTTGGTCAGATTCTGGCCGCTTTAATTCATCACAGGGACAGTGGGGATAGGGGTGAGGGATTGGCAGGTGACTACATAGCAACATAGACAGACCAAACTGTTGAAAAGGTGTTTTTTAAGGTTATGTTAGTTTACCGATCAGGGTTATATTAAGGACCTTCATGCTCAGGTGTTGACCTTCCTGCCAGAGGAAGTCAGTGACCGTCAGTGTGTGGACCTGAGATGGCCATGTTGGTTAATGACTGACAATTTTGTTCTGTGTGATTACGAGGACATCTGATGATTACATATACATGTGACGGCACAATGTATATGACACAAAAACACGCACATGCACGCCCGCAGACTCAGACAGACAGACAAACACAAAAACACGCACATACACGCCCGCAGACACAAAAACTTTTTTGGCATGTTTTTGCAATATTTACATTTCAGCAGAGCAAATGAACCAGCCTATATGAGAGGAGAGTGGAGGCTTATGCAGGCAGCCAAGAAAAGTGCACTCTCAGCTTTAATTTGAGGGTATTCCCATCCAAATTGGAGGAAGGGTTTAGCTTCAGCTCTTTAATATGTAGCAACCTCTTTTTCAAGGGACTAAAAGTAATTGGACAAGACTGGCTTATAACAAACAATCGAGTTACCTCACAAAAGTGTTCCAAATGTCTGTAATGTCTACCTCCGTACTTACCGTCAATCAGACACACATACCCAGGGTTCTCCTCCTTATTTTTTTTTTATCAGTGTGGCGCTGGATTGCATTATCAAAAAAGCAAAAAATACACCTGAAACGCTGAAGTCATAACATCATAACGCTTTCACTTGTTCACGATCTGAGATCATTCATTTTAAAAAAAATTTTTTTTATATGTTTTTAGGCCATTTCTGCTTTATTGGGACAGAGACAGTAGAGATTGACAGGAAGGATGGTTGAGAGAGAGGAGGGATGACATGCAAGATATGTCGAGGGTCGGAATCGAACAAGGAACCTTGCGATTACGTGGTATGCGCATTAGTGTGCTACGCCACGAAGCTCCCCTGTAAGCAATTCATAACTATAAGGTCAGTTTCCATTCCCCATAATGAGGGCAAAAGCTATGGTGAGGAGCGAAATGGACCATTTGTATGGAGATAGATTAATGCCAATATCATTGTAAATAAATAGACTACAACATACACATGTACCATGATCTGTGAACAACAAACACAAAGCGCAAATATAATTTACTATCCACACACAAACACCTCCTTGATTTGTGTGAATAAATAAATGAGTGAATGAATGCGACGTATTTTCACGACGTGTGAAAAAAAATGAAAGCAGTGACAAACATCTTTCCAAAGTTATAAATAAAAGCAAGCTTTGTATAGGTATCCAATAATTTCAGAAATATTTTTTGTAAAAGTGTACACTCATTTACTTCCCCTCAGGCATTCAAACGCATTGGATTAGTGCCAGCATGGCTGGGGAGAGGTTCCACCATTTTGCCAAACCAGTCCATTATTTTTAAATCTGTGAGGAGGCATCAGACAGCCCGAGGGACCACATAGTTGAAAGGTGTGTTAATAAATACTTTCTAGTGGACATTTTGAATGATTGTTTTGCTGCATGAGAACCAACCAGCAGAGTGAGTGAAAGTGAGATTGTTTATTTGTTTATTTATTTGATGATGCAGAGTCCGTTTTGATGCTGTCACCGAATAGATCTCCAATGTTACGTCGCGGCGAATGTATCTGGCTAAGGTAAAGCCAATGCGACATAATACAAACAAACACACAACAGAAAGGAAAGCCGTTCATAAATAATAAAAAAAAAAAAAGAAAAAAAAAGAGAAAGAATCAAGATACCTGTTTCCGTAGACGAAATGTCATCACTTCTTGTCCCGTAGCCATGACAACAAGCGCAGTCAACGGCGTGCATCCCACAATGCCTTCCGGTGTGGTCTGGATGTGGACACGCTGAGCCTCTGTCGTTTCTGTGGTTGTGCCGGTCGCAGTTCCTATCCAGGACCATAGGGGGCAGTATAATATTCAGGTCCATCATGATGTCGTCCAAAAGCTTCTCAATCTGCTCATCAGATTCTTCTACAGGGGGCTGGGGCAGGGGCAGGAGCAGGGTGGGATGGGTGGCAGAAGTGAGGTTTAGGGGGTGGTGGTTGAGGGAAGGTGGCTGGGAGGGGGGTTTGGTGGGCTGGGAGTGTGGTGGAGGGGTCATGGAGGGTTCAGGTGGAGGGGTGAGGGTCTCTGGTTCATGGAGCCCATTGGGGAGAGCAGAGGAGGGATTAGGGTGGACCTCAGAATGGATCATTTGCCTCTGCATGGTTTCAGCACCACCCTGCAAGGAGCGAGAGCAAATATGTAACAAAAGCATTGAGGTTACAACAAAAATCAAAAACGTTTTGATTTGAAATCAAGCAATTACCATGAGGTTAAATTAGAGATTCTCAGCTTTTTATTTGAGGGTATTTGTGAACATATTGGTTTCACCATTTAGAAATGAGAAATGGAACATAATCCCTCTACTTCAGGGCACCAAACGTAATGGGTATGCTCTGCCAGGCCTGTACTGCAGCCATCTTCAGTTGTTTTGAGGACGTTTTGCCTGAAGTCTCCTCTTCAGGAAATTAAATGCAGCATTCTTCCCAAAGAATGTCAGAATTTTAATAGCGAACATGTCAATGGCCATAATAAAAGTATGGTGACAGAGGTCAACCTTGTTTTACACATCCTGCCAATTCAATATTCTCAGAGAAGTAACCAGCATGTATTATTTTACATACAGGATTATTATCCTATTATTGTTTCTAGCAACTGCCTAATATTGACAGTCAACATGTCGACATTTTTCACCCAGTGTTGACATTTTGTTTACATGTGCCAGTGACAACTCACTGTAGGGACATTTGGCTCAGTTTTTTAGGGTTTTTTTCGTTCGCTGTATAGGACATATGTACGGAACATCAGCCAATCACCGATCTCATATTATTTTTAAAAAATCGTCCGAGTCCGTCTGTCTGAATCGGTCCATCCCTACTATGAGTGGTATTGAAAGAAGTACAATTCCCTCTTTTCTGCAGTTTTATTGTTAAAATGATGCCTTTTATCTCAACTGTATCCTTTACTTTTCTGAGACAGATAAAGAGTAAAGTAAGTAAAACAATGATACTTTGACGCTCACCTTTTTAAGGGCCGCTACGACCGAATGCTTGTGACCAGGTGAAAAAGAGCCATCCTTTTCCTGCACGCTGACAACCTCCCAGACCTCTCCTCTCGACCTCCTCCTCAGCTTGACCTTGAAAGAGATCTTTGTCTCCATCTGTCTGACGAGGCTCTTTCTCCCACTTTGCCGTCTCCTCTCCACTCTTCTTTCTCCTCCTTCCTCGGGTGGAAGCTGACGTATTTTCTCTCTCTCATTCTCCACCGCACTCTCACTGTCAAACTCAGTCAGAGTGTTTTCAGCAACAAAGGGCTCTGGGTCCGCATTCTTCCACTGGGACTTGAGGCGGTCCCACTCGTTGCATGGGGAAACAGGGACGACGACACCACCACCACTGACAGATGAGGAGAGATGTGTGACATCATCAGCAGAATGGTAGGCCATTGCTTTAGTACTGGGTTTTGAAGGGCCGGGAAGTGGAACAGGGTTGATATTTTGGGGACTCAGGGAGGTGGCTGCTGGACAGGCTGTGTTCTGTGGTGGTGAAGTTGTGGGAGCCAGTGAGGTAGGGGATCTCACAGTCTGCATCCCTGTGTCCACAACTGTCTGCATGTCCATACAAGTCTCTCCATCCCTCCTTCCCTCCATCACAGTCTGCACCCCGGCGTCTCTCCTCCCCTTCTCCTTCTCTTCATCCGTCTGCACTCCTGCCTCTCTACAACTCCGTCCTTCCTCATCCTTCTCCCCCTCCCTCCCCCGATCCTTCCATCCTTCCACCAAGCCGATGCCCAGTCTGCAGGCTGCAGCCCTCACCTCCTCCTGCTCTTTCGTTCCCTCTCCCTCCAGCGTTCCAGAGTAGAGGAGTCCTACCAGCTTTAGCAGTGTCTGGGGCCCAACTGCCTGGAGCCCAACAACCTGGAGCTTGAGTGGGTGGTTCTGGCCAGGAGGGTGTGAGGGGGAGGTGGATAAAGCTCTTGACAGGTAGGGGCTGAGGGCAGCCAGGATGCAGCTGTGAGCTGGAATTGACACGCCTGTAGGAGTAGAGCGAATTAAGTCACTGTCAGTGATATGTTCAGTATTTTCAAATAAATTCATGCCTCATCAATGATGAATATTACTTTTAAGTCCTGTCATGAGATATGTTGTATTGCATAATCATAACCAAATCAATAGGCCCGATCATGTTTTTGTGGTCATAGGATACTTTATGAATACATTATGAATAGCGTCATGTTTTTAAAAAGTAATACTGGTCTCATTATGACATAAGGAAAGCCATACTGGGAGTAAAGGGTTACATGAAATTAAATATACATCAAACCCCCACACAACTTTACTTATAATTCATACAACGTTCCTCCCCCGTCTGAAGAAGGCTGTCTCACCCTCGGTCTGCAGTAGGGTATCACAGAAGAGGTTGCTATGCTGCTGTTTCTGCAGCTCTCCCAGGAGTCTGGGCTCATAGTCAGGCAGGCGATACCGCCACATCCTGATCTGTACACACTGAGAGAGGGAAGAGAGGAGAAAGACGGTGGTGGGGGACAATGATGTGGGGGGTGGGTGGGAGAGAGGAGTGGGGGAGAGACAGAGGGAAGGTATGCAAGGAGAGAAAGGAGGGAAAATAGGTGGGGGGGGGGGGGGGGGGGGTGGAAAGAAAGTGAGAGGGAGGGAGAAAATAAGGGAAGAATATTACATGGGGGGGCAAGGGGGGGGAGGAGGGGAGGGAGGGAGGGAGTGAAGGTGAGAGACAGAGGAGATAGGGAAGGAGGGTGGGGGGGGGTCATATGTCAAGAAAGAAACTTCGCCAAACTAAACTCAGCTGTTTACATTTACTACATGAGCACATCACGTAGGATAGTTAGCTTTAGCTAATTATAATACACTCATTATAATACACTCCAATTATAATACACTTATAGTCACAAAGTGGCTGCAGAAATATAAAGCGAGCGGTTCCCATCACGGGAAAGCGATAGCAAGGAAGGAGCTAGCTAACGTAACTGTCCTTCCGCACCAACACTCGGATTGCAACCATGCAAATCACACCACATTAACCTATTTCAACCGGGCATAGGCTGACTCAAAGGCCCTAAATGATTTATCTTATGCGTTGGTGAAACATGATAGTCTCAAAGTGATTGACATCAACAGGCTAGCAACCTAGCTTCAGCTTGGAGAGTAGACACGGTCCGGAGTCAATAATTAGCTAGCAAAGCTAACTTCGCACACGCTTACCTTTCAGTCAGACTAAATGCTGCTTGTTCGGTCCAGTTACTTTCCTTAAAACAAAGTAAAATGGTATATTAAGCACAATTGCCGTGAAACAAATGATTAAAACATTGAAACGTTGATTCACGACGCGCTAAATTGTGGAGCCGTCCGCGAAATCTTCAACGGATTTTCTGTCCCAAGTCAAAATCGCGAGGGGAAGTTCATGATCAGACCAACGTCATTTCGGATAATAATGGCTTCATTTTGTGTGCGTCGTATAATAATAATAATAATAATAATAATAATAATAATAATAATAATAATAATAATAATCTTTATTAATAATGAGTTTATTTTGTATACTAATAATACTAATAATAATAATTATGCATTTTGCATAGCGGTTTTCTCAGTAGTCAAATACACTATATTCCATGGAGAGAACCAGAATAGATGGATAAATAAAAAGCCAAATGAAAGCATATAGTCAGTAAAAACAACAATGACAATTGATGAAGATTAAAAGCAAGTTGAAAAAGATGAGTTTTGAGAGATCGTTTGATGGAGATGACCATGTCCTTGGGAGCGAGATGACCGTGAGTGGGTGAGCAAGCGGCCAGCTGAGTTCTGAACATGTCTGTTGAGGACTCTGTCGGTGGCGGTGGCCCCAAACACAACGCTGTTGCAGTAGTCCAGCCTGGTGGTAACAAACGCATGGACAACCAGTCAACATCTGAAAAAAATCATTCTTTTTATTAAAAACAGTATTGCTAGTTACATATTCCATTCATGAGAGAAATGTGCAACTTTAAGAGCCAAGGCAAAGATTAAGGTTTACTCCAGAATCAGCTTTTTGATTAGTTTTCCAATAACTGATGACCAACATAACTTGAGACTTGCGTGAGCTTTTTTTTGTTGCTTGTTTTGTTTTTAATTAAAAGATATAAACTGTAAATGTTTTCAATTAAAAAATAAAACTGATTGCATATGCGTTCACCCACAATACCCGCAAACAATTAAACCCAAATCATAAAATATAAAAAAAGAAATACATAAAACCATTAAATTTAACAAATATTCTCTCGTATATATAGTTAAATGTGCTTTTATTTTATTTGTCTTAATCTAAATAGCAACTAGAATCAGAATCTGTCTTTTGCCTCCATAGATCGACATAACAGATTTGTAAATTTAAACTATGCTCCCATTCCCATTTTTAATGTTCCACTTTTATTTGTGATGTATTCTTGTTTTTAACCACCTGAGCTGTAGCTGATTAGCCTAGACAGTTTTCAGATACATATTTTCATATGTTCAATGTATTCATATAGCCTTTAATTCCAGAAATGTGTCCGAAACGCCTTGCAGATACTCCCAAGTCATCCGACAGAATTGAATTGTCTGAATAACATTTTTCAGAAGGGGATGCTGTCATAATGAGTTGGATTGGAATGCCTGCGAGGTATTTTAGACATCATTACGCAAATGGCTATACAAATATGGCTATGAAGCAAAATACATAACTCAATTCTGTCTGGGGTACTCTACTACAGCCAAAGTAAAGGTTAAACCGGTTTCAAAAACGTGGAAAATCCCCTTTAGTCCCAAGGCAAGGTTTCAGACATCCCATGGTAGTCTCCACATTATGTATTCTAGAACCATCTCATTCTAGAATGTGGCTGCAAGGCAACTTGTTTTTTTTTTATTATGAGTCATTGACAATTTGTAGTGTTGTATTGGCATGAAAAGCAAAAAAAAAAAAAAAAAAAAAAAAAAGGAACAAAAAAAAAACACACATTTACCCCTAGTGCTTTTAATTATCCACTCAGTAAATATCTACATCTTACTCGGCACTGAGACTATGCAGTCTATGGTACAAGCACTGTACTAAAGGAACTATGGAAACACAACCCGCCGTAATGCATCCTCTCTCAGTTACTGTTCTGCAGTCTTGAGTGACTGCCTGCCTAGCAGGGCGGACCAGGGGGCTTATTCAGTACGCCAGACTATTGCAAGAAAAAAAGAGGAACATGGAACGGTTCAATGTTCCGCATGCTTAAGAATCCAGGAAGAATAAATTTGTAGCAATGTTCTAGAACGTTGCAGCCATTGAATACGCCCCATGGTGGACCCATTCTTGGCAAACCACACCTTCCTGGGCACACCCGTCCACCCGTTAGACAGATCAACGAGCGTGGCACTCCAGTTAGCCACACTGAAGTTCGTTAGAGGCAGTCACATTATTTACACATTCATATATATATATAGATATATATATATATAGATTTGCAGATAGAAAAAAATCAACCGGAACAATCAAATGTGTGGTTTCTCCCAAGCTTCACAAGAATCAAAAGAACAGGGGCTTATTCAGTGGGGTACAACATTTACCATGTCTGCTCTATTCAACCTATTTCTATCTGGATGTTCTGTGATGTTCTATAACGAGCTGAGCCCCTTGTACACGGTTGTCCAAATGAAGCCCCCGCGATAGAGCTAATTTTTCCCAAATCCTTTGCAATAACTCTGACCAATCACATCACCACAGACAGCAGCACAAGGTTTTGGCGTCTGTGTTCCCAAGGCAACCACTGCAGGGGATGCCAAAAAAGCAAGAGGCAAAGTGTTAGTGTGGGTCTACTCTACAGACAGTAACAGATTCAGCTTTTAAGCCAAAAATGCCCACTCCTTCCACTCCACTCAACTCAACTTAGTCTAGTATGTCAGTAGAACTGCTGCAGGAGTTCATGTAGTGTTCAGGAATATTCAGTATAAAGTTTCAGCAATAGTGGTGTAATTTGGCACGTGTACATCACTGTAGTAGACCACAAATGCGGGAGGCATCACAACCAACACAGAGAAGAAGCAGCGCCAGCATTAGATAAACAAACATTGGTTCTTTGCTGTAGGAAAGGTTTAGCAGTAGTTCATTAGTCGTCACGAAAAAAAAGCAACCCAGACTGGCAATCTTCACGGTCACTTCGAGTAAAGCAAGCACTTTCGAAATGCCCAACTGTGATTCAACCGTTCCCGGTGGAAACGGTTTCTCAGAGAAAAGTTCAGTTCCAATTCCGATTCCAATGGTTCCCTTTGTTTTGATTCGCTGTCGCGCAGTGGAATTCCGAGTTCGGTTCTGAGATGAGGAGTCGACGTCGTCAGTGTCGTAGTGGGAGGGGTTACAACGAGATCATGACTGCGGTGGATAGTGTTGTGGGAGGAGCTTGTTGATGAGGTCATGGGTATAGCGCTAGTGTTTCAGAGTGGGAGGAACTGAAAAGGGGGCGAGTGTTCCACTGGGAGAGGAGAGGGATCTCTGGTATCCGTAGTGTTTCCTTAGTGGCTAATGTCTGTCCGTCTGTTTCAGCAGAGGAATGTGAGAGAGAGAGAGAGAGAGAGAGAGAGAGAGAGAGAGATGGAGAGAGAGAGAGAGAGATGGAGAGAGAGAAAGAAAAGAAAAGGGCCAGAGCCAGAGAGAGATAGAAAGAGAGAGAGCAAGAGAGAGAGAGCGAGAGAGAGAGAGAGAGAGAGAGAGAGAGAGAGAGAGAGAGAGAGAGTGGCTGTGGTCCCTCAGTGAGTGTCGTCTCCACAGGTTCAGCAGGGGCAGTAGGCGGGAGGAGGTTGCTCTCTTCTAGTGATGCACACTATCAGTTTTTCTGTCAAAAGAAAGGAGAGGACGGACGAATGCCAAGAGGGGTTAATACAATATGCACGGCTGGACATACGTGAAGACACATATAGTACATGTTCACTTTTAAAGGCCTATGAACTGCTTTTTTAACAAACTATATCAGCCCACAGGACAGAACACATGACACTGACATCACAACATCCATTAGACACATTACAAACAACTTTAAAACATGTACATTTCAAAAGAGACATGTCACAATGGACACAACCTTGGATACACAGACAGAAATGACAGACATGACACATTGAGGCACAGAGATGTGAAACACACAAACCACCAGCAGGGGGAGCAAGGAACAAATAAACACAAATACGATGGAAGTTCATAGAAACCTACCCGACCCCCCCCCCCCCCCCCCCCCCCCCCCACCCCACCCACCCACCCACCCAAAGTAGCCATGCGGTGAGTGAGACAGTGGACAGACATACCATGCGCTCACATGCAGTGCGTGAGTGGGTGTGGCCTAACCGTCGTAAGAGTCCATGAGAGGCACAGAGCCCCGCCTCTCCCCATACATCTCTCCCTGAGAGGGGGAGAGAAAGAGAGAGAGAGAGAGAGAGAAGGGGGGAGGAGGGTGGCGTGATAGGGAATGGGTGAGGAGGAAGAGAGAGAGAGAGAAGGGGGGAGGGTGGCGTGATAGGGAGTGGGTGAGGAGAGAGAGAGAGACAAGGGGGAGGGTGGCGTGATAGGGAGTGGGTGAGGAGGGAGAGAAACAGAGAGAGAGAGAGAGAGAGAAGGGGGGATGGTGGCGTGATTGGGAGTGGGTGAGGAGGGGGAGAGAGAGAGAGAGAAGGGGGGAGGGTGGTGTGATTGGGAGTGGGTGAGGAGAGAGAGAGAAACAGAGAGACAGAGAGGGAGAGAGGGAGAGAGGGAGAGAGAGAGAGAGAGAGAGAGAGAGAGCAAAGCATGGGGTGGAGAAGCATGGGATTAGGAGGAGAAAGAAGGAAAGGGAGCGTGGGTAGACCAGTCGGGCGTTTAAGGAGAACGAGAGGAAAGATTAAGAGAAAGAAAGACAGAAAGAGAAAGATGAGGAGTGTGGGCAGAAAGGGAGAGAGATCAACAGGAGGATCAGGGGCATCAGATAAGGAGAGAAAAAGTAAGAAAGAAAGAAAGAAAGAGAGAGAGAAAGAGAGAAAAAAAGAGAGAAAGAAAGAGAAAAAAAGAGAGAAAGAGAGAAAAAAAGAGAGAAAGAAAGAGAAAAAAAGAGAGAAAGAAAGAGAGAGGGGTACATAAAGTGGATTAGTTAAGGAGGAAGACGTGGGGAAAAAACAAACCTTCAAAAGAGTTGAGCTCTGTCGAGTTAGTTGGAAATTGCTCGTGAGAACAGCAGTGAACCATTACATTAGGTGAGACATGCGATAACATGCCGAAAGTGTGTGAAACACACAGTGCAGTAATGCAATCTGATTGGCGTGCAGGGGTGTCTGTGTGTGTGTGTGTGTGTGTGTGTGTGTGTGAGAGATTACCTGTGCTGCGTCTTTGTCAGCAGGCTCGAGTGCGTCATCCAGAGTGTTCCTCCTTCCCCTCTGGTCCAGTGTGGAGTAGGCATCTGGGGAGGACACACATTAGAAGTGTGTGTGTGTGTGTGTGTGTGTGTGCGCACGCGCGTGTGTGTATGTGCGAGTGTGTGTGTGTGTGTTCAGACTTACCTGGTCCCATGTCATTTAGTGGAATCATATCTCTGTCCCGCTTGTCTATGAGGGGCAGGGTGCTGTCCTCGTAGCCCCCGTTGGGGCGGCTGGCGTTAGGGGGGTTGAGGTTCACCATGAAGTCTGTCTTCTTCCAGCCGTCCTTCTCCAGGGTGCGTCTCAGCTCCTTGAAGCCCCACACCGTCTGGAGCACCAGGCCCGCGCCACGCACCTCCCGGTCTGAACGGTTACTAGAGAGAGAGAGAGAGAGAAAGAGAGAGAGAGAGAGAGAGAGAGGTGGGATGAGATCACCATACATGCACATACCCACGCACACACACACGTGCATGCACGCACGTACCCACACACACATGGATATGGATAGATGATTCACTTACAACAAATACACTTGTTTAAGTAAGTCGCTTTGGATAAAGGCGTCTGCTAAATGCCATAAATGTAAACGTAAAATGCACAGCTAGCCCTAACCCACAAAAAGGAAGAGGCCAGACAAGAAAACATGCATCTTGTTGATTAAAACACATCATCTCACACTCACACACACACACCCCCTCCCCCTCTCTCACCCATCCTTGTTGATGAGCACCAGCCTCTCGATGCCCTGGGAGGCTCGGAGGGTCTTGGCAGCGTCCAGGCTGCTGCCCAGCACCTCGTGGAGTGTGCTCAGCACAGACGACACCGTCTCCTCTGACAGGGCCCTCACAGGCTGGCTCTGGCCGCCGCCCGGCAGGTTGGCCACCAGGTGGGGCACGGCGTGCTTCCCTAGAGGGAGGGAGAGGAGGGATGGGGGGGGGGGGGGGGGGGGGGGGTTAGAGCAGAAGGAAAACTGTGACCCGCTTACCTAGAGGGGTAAGAGAGAGACCGACAGACAGACAGACCTACAGACAGACAGAGATAGACAGAGACAGACACAGACAGATAGACAGAGACACAGGCAGACAGAGGGGTATGACTAAGAAGTGCAGTTAATCATCCACCAAACGACCACAATAGGGGGAACTGCGGTAACCGTTTGGAACAACGGGGAACCTTCGACCGCGGTCGGAGCAGTTGGACGTTTTATGGGCCGGCGTGGATGTCAACCTTCATCGGCAACAACATAACGTAGCGTAGCGTAATATAAACTGGAATAAAGTGAATCGAGCGATTGTGGACTCCTGAAGACGCCTGCTGATATTTATTCCCGGGGGGTACGTGTACTCCTGAGACAACACATAATGAACGCCTGCTGCCTAAAACAGACACGGACACAAACTGCCAGAGACAGAGGAAGAGTGAGAGGAAGAGTGAGAGGTGAGAGTGAGAGGAAGAGTGAGAGGTGAGAGTGAGAGGAAGAGTGAGAGTGAGAGTGAGGGGTTAGACACAAATGTTAAAAGAGTTAGAGGAGAGGGCTAAAATAGTCCCAGGTAGAAACACACACGGACACACGGACACACACACACACACACACACACCTAGCAGGTCTCTGTTCCTGGCGTCGATGGCGAGGTTCCTCAGCGCCCCAGACATGGCTCTGACCACGCGGTCGTTCCCGTGGGCCAACAGCTCTGTCATCATAGTCAACCCCTTCTCCTGCCTCAGCAACGCCCGGATATACCGCCCATACTGAGAGAGGAGAGGAGGAGGGGGAGGAGAAGGAGGAGGAGGGGGGGGGGTTAGTTAGAGCAATAGCCTGTGGTCAAGAAAGGGTCAGGGTTGCAGTTGGATTTTGGTTGGGGAACTGGACTTTAGTGGGAGTGGGAGCTAAGGGACAACGAGTCAATTATGGGTCAGGATTTGTGGTTGTATTGACATTGACGTCCGTAATGCTATCGGTTAGTGACAGCGGCCAGACAAAAACAGAACCAACGTGTGGATTGAAGTCTGTCCTTGTCCATAGACTCCTTTCAGGGTAAGGAACCAAATATGTGACTGTAATTTGGGGGGAACTATTCCCTTTAAAGCACTGGACTGCGGTGGAGTCGTGGGTGAGGGGTTTGTGGTTTGGTTAGAAGTTAGTAGGCCAAGTTAGGTTCACGGTATCGTTTTGGGCTGTGTTGTATTTTGGATAGATGTAGTAGGGGTAGTATATAGTCGGGGTAGTATATAGTAGGGGTAGTCTATAGTATGGGTCGTAGTATATAGTAGGGGTAGTATATAGTAGGGGTAGTATATAGAATGGGTCGTAGTATATAGTAGGGGTAGTATATAGAATGGGTCGTAGTATATAGAATGGGTCGTAGTATATAGTAGGGGTAGTATATAGTATGGGTCAGGGTAAGGGTTTATTTTTTTTGGTGCAGTTGACTTACGGTCCAGCGTCCAGCACACAGGTTCTGCACGGCCCCGGCAGAGGCCTCCAGCACGGTGGGGTTCTTACTCTCCTTCAACAGAGAGGTGTAGACACGCACCACCTCCGGCTGGAACAACAACTCATAACCTGGAGACCAGAGAGGGAGGGAAGGGAGAGGACAGGAAAAAGATGGAGGAGAGGAAGAAAGCAGTGAAAAGAGGAAGGGGAGAGAAGCGGTGAGAGGAGAGGAGAGCAGGAAGGAAAGTAGAGAGAGGGAGAATGAGCGAGGGAGAGGCATGGGAGGGGAGAAAAAAAAGAGGTACAAATTGAGAAACGGGAGCGAAAAGGAGAGAGGAAAATATATATTTCACGTCATGGATATTTACTGCCTATCTGGAAAAGTAAGAGAGCCGTTGACAGCGTCTAGCCTGTCCATGACCTGTCATGATGTTCTGTTACCTTTGGCAAGTGTAGTCCTCTTTGGAATGTCAATCATGTCTGCTGCACCGTCCTCATCTTTCCTCCCTGCACCACAACATGAGAACACTCAGGATCACTCCGGAACATTCTAGAAACGCATTCTAGAGATCACTGCACACTATTTTGTCGTGCACACGCACACAACATGACACACACACACACACACACACACACACACACACACACAGTGTGCTCTCCACCACGACTGTATCGGCCATGAAAATGAGACATGCTTAGTGTTGGGTGATTGAAGCAATTACACAGAAGAGAGTTAGTTTGCGACGCCAGGCCCAACGGACTACAGCAAGCAGCTAAGCAGAGGGCGCAGAGGTAGAGCTTACCTTTGGAAAACCACTCATCTGGACCGCAGCAAAAAAAGGAGAGCAGAACGAAGGGAAGGGGGGAAGGATGGAACGAGAGGAAGGGAGGGAGGGGAAAGGAACAAGGGAAGGAGGACATGAAAGAGAGAGAGAGAGAGAGAGAGAGAAAGGGGAATGGAGAGAGAGAGAAATTCAGTCAGAGAAATAGCAGCAGTGTACCAGCCACCCAATGTCTATTTACATCCCACACAGCTTCCTCCGTTGCACCAAAGACCCAGCATATGTATATATTACATAGGAGTAATTAACGCTAACCCATCGCCACAGATGAACACATCAAAATATCTTTGACTCAGAGATAAACACACACTCTCGGTCACAGGCAGACATCCATCACAACACACTTTGGGTTTTGGAACAGCGTTGCGCTGGACTGCATTATCAAAACCCGACGTGCATTTATTCATGAAAAAAAAAACACAGCGAGATTCACTGAGCGATGTCATTGGCGATCGAAGACAGTTACTCTGTCATTACTAAATGTATAGTTTAATTTGCCTTGAAATGTTTAACATAGTGGCGCTGAAACACTCATACATACATTCTTCTGGGGAGAACCCCCCCCCCCACACACACAAGATTGAGTTGAGGCTGAACATCTTCCAAGCTGTAATCAGCCTGCTGCCGGTTCTCTGCTGTGTCAGGCTACTCTGGTGTCTGAAGTCAGTTTTACTAGCAGGCTGTTACAGAGTCAACAATGACATCACTCTCCTCCACCTGCCTCCCACAGAGCAAACAGAGCACACACACACACACACCTTTGCCCTTGCGGGAGCTGAAGCAGCCGGTCTTCTGTGCTGAGCTGGGGGCGGGGCCCTGAGAGAGGGGCGCAGCCTCCAGGTAGCGCTCACAGCCAGGCACCTCCCGGTGCACCTGATAGGACAGGTTCCTCAGGAGACACACGCTGTTCTCTATCAGCTGAGGGAGGGAGGGAAGAGAGGAGAGAAATAAGAGGGAGAAAGTGAGGGAGAGGGAGGGGAGTGGGCGAAAAGGAGATTGTAAAAGGGGAGATGCAGGAAGAGGGAGAAAGGAGGGAACATGAGGAGAAGAAGAAGAAGATATGGAGGATAAGGGCGATGGAGGATAAGGGAGATGGGGGTTGAGAGAAAGGGAGAAAAAATAAACCGGATTAAAATACACACAAATCAGGGTTCTCAATCAAGCTTGTGGGTGGGCTCTGGGCACAAGATGGACCTTGATGGAAGGGATAGAGCAGGCCAGTGTGTGTGTGTGTGTGTGTGGAGTCAGGAGTTCCTCCTCCTCGTGTTAGTTCCTACCTTATTGTCCACATCTTTGCAGTCAATCTGTGATTGGACAATGTACATGAGTGAGTCGACCAATCCCGTGCACTCTCTGAGCTTCCTCCTGGCCTCACTACGCTCTGAGCTCACGTTTCTGAAGGCGGAGAGAGAGGAGAGAGAGAGAGAGAGAGAGAGGGAGAGTGAGGAGAGAGAGAGAGAGAGAGAGAGAGAGAGAGAGGGAGAGTGAGGAGAGAGAGAGGGAGGAGAGAGAGAGAGGAGAGAGTGAGGAGAGAGAGAGAGAGGAGAGAGAGAGTGAGGAGAGGAGAGAGTGTGGAGAGAGAGTGAGAGACAGGGGGGAAGAATAGAGTGACAGAGAGAGTGAGAGAGGAGGGGGAGGGGGGGAGCAAGAGAGAGAGGGGAGGGAGGAAAGAGGGAGAAAGAATAGACCGACAGAGAGAGAGAGCGAGAGAGAGAGAGAGTGAGTGAGAGCAGCGGTGACAAAAGGATTCCATTCCATTTGAAACAAAACAGAATAAAGTGCTGTGAAAGTCGGTTTAATCCATTCCAGCTCAGCCGAACGGCTGTTTAAATACAGAGCCCTGGACGAGGTCAGGTTACTGTACCACTCTTTGTACTGGCCTACATTTAACAAAGAGGAACACACCCCGCCACACAATACATTCCCGCTCCTCCCTCGGTCAACTACAAAAGGGCTTTCCGTGCATGCACAAAGGCACTAAATCATTTGACACTATACCACATCCCCCCCCCCCGTCCCCCCCTCCTCTCCATATGCCCCCCCCCCCTTTTTTCTCATCCCCTCGCTCCGTCCCGGCATCCCTCCGTACCTCAGGCAGCCGGCCGTGTTGGTGAGGGACGTCTCCCACTCCAGGTGGCGCGGCTTGCAGCTCTCCTCCCCTCCTCTCTCGTTCCCCCGCTCCCAGCCCGAGTGGGGCACCATCACCTCGTCGGAGAGCGCGTGCAGGGCGTGGTCCACGATCTCCATCTTCACCGAGTCGTGAGAGGACAGGTTCCACAACGTGCCTGAGGAGGAGGAGGAGGAGGAGGAGGGAGACATAGCCTTCATCATCCTCATCATTCTAATACAAGCACTGCTACTAGTACCACCACAATCCTCGATCAGTGAAGGGTCATTTTACTCAAAATGTATTTTTCTCTGCCATCATCACTTAGTTCCCTCCTAGAATAGCAATGGTACATGGTAGTGTAACTTGTGATGTGTGAGGTTGTGTGGTCCCTGGTGTTCCTCAGCGCCAGGTGGTCAGTGTACTACAGGCAGTGTGAGGACGGTCCTCACGGCCTCAGGGGTTACCTGTGATGGTGTCTGTGAGGTCCTGGTCCCTGGTCTTCCTCAGCAGCCTGACCAAGGCGGGTACCCCGTCACAGTTCTTGATGGCGATCTTGTTGTCGGAGTCGCGGCCGTAGGAGATGTTCTTGAGCGCCCCGCAGGCGGCCAGGTGGACCTCCTTCTTGGGGTTGTCCAACATGGACACCAGCGCTGGGATGCCCTTCATACGACGCACATCCGACTTCACCTGGGGGGGGGGGGGGGGCACAAAGGGGGGGCCGGTGGAGTGAGTGTCTGGGGATGGTGTGTGTGTGTGTGGTATACGTTGTGAGTGTGTGCTGTATATTACTGTGTTGTTCCTCAAAGGTGAGATGCTGTAGGTATGCTGCAGCATGGCTCTGTGTGTGTGTGTGTGTGTGTGTGTGTATGGTTTGTGTGTGTGTGTGTGTGTGTAGGTATATGGAGTGTGTGTGTGTGTATGTGTAGGTATATGGTGTGTGTGTGTGTGTGTAGGTATATGGAGTGTGTGTGTGTGTATGTGTAGGTATATGGTGTGTGTGTGTGTGTGTAGGTATATGGTGTGTGTGTGTGTATGTAGGTATATGGAGTGTGTGTGTGTGTATGTGTAGGTATATGGTGTGTGTGTGTGTGTGTAGGTATATGGTGTGTGTGTGTGTGTATGTAGGTATATGGTGTGTGTGTGTAGGTATATGGTCTGTGTGTGTGTGTATGTATATGGTGTGTGTGTGTGTAGGTATATGGTGTGTGTGTGTGTAGGTATATGATGTGTGTGTGTGTGTGTAGGTGTGTCTACTACCTTGTCGTTCTTGAAGGTGAGGTGCTGCAGGTAGGCGGCTGCGTTGCTCCTCACGGGGTCCAGCCTGTAGTTGAGCATGGCGATGACCTCCGGCAGCTCCGGCTGCCTCCAGCTGCCCGGGATGGGGCCTTTCCTCAGGGTGCTGTCCAGAGACGCCATGCTGCCGGCCCTCTCGCCCTGGGCCAGGGGGGCGCCCACCCCCCAGTAGTACATGTCCCCGGCCCCGCTCATGTCCCCATCCAGGGTGCCCTCGTAGCTCCTGGGGAAGGGAGGAGATGGAGGGAGGGTTCATACGGACTACTACTGCACGATGGTGCTAATGGTCCATCGAGATCTCTCTCACTCTCTAATATAATATATATGCCACTTAGCTGACGCTTTTATCCAAAGTGACTTACATTGCAGTGAGTGCATACATTTTTCAGTATATGTGGTCCCAGCAGGGACACTCACATTCTCTCTCTCTCCCACTCCCTCACCACCACTCCCACTCCCTCACCACCACTCCCTCCCCCCTCCCCTCTCTCTCCAGCTCCCCCTTCCTCACCACCTCTCCCTCCTTTACCACCTCTCTATCCCTCCCTCCGCCCCTCTCACCCTGTCCGGCGGGGTGGTGCGTGTGAGTAGGCGTGGGCGTTGCGAGGCACGGTGCCGTAGTGGATGGCCGGCCCCATGCCGTAGTCCGGCTCGTCGTATCCCAGGCTCCTCTGGTCGTCCTCCAGGCCGTACGGCTCGGGGACGAACCGCTGGAGCCCCGACAGCTCCATCGCACTGCCCATACGACCCACCTGGAGCAGGAGACGAGACCGCTTCAGAACCGCACTCTCACAGACAAGACAGGCAGACAGACACAGAGACAGACAGGCAGACAGACAGGCAGGCAGACAGACACAGACAGACAGAAAGAAAGAAACAGACAGACAGAAACACACACCTGTGGCTGGGCTGCATAAGGGTCCAGCTGGTTCCTGCTGTGGGCCCGGTAACCATCCATTGGCCTGGGGAAGGAGAGGGGGGAGAGGGGGGAGAGGAGGGAGAGGGAGGGACATTGTCAAGAAAGTCAGATGTTAGACGACTGCAACTAAATCTAGAATCCAAATAAACTCCTTGTGAATGGACGGCTCCTAGGAACCAACAGGGCGTCCAGCTTTGAAGCTGGCCAAGCCAGCCTGTGGCCCTGCTTAAATACACTTTAGGAATGTATCCTTCCTCCCTACCTTGAAGCAATGATCGATCTAACATGACTGGTCCAAGCTAGCTTTTCTTTGCCTTTCCCCATCAGTGATTTTCTTCTCGGGAGGGAGGAGGCATTTGAGAGCATTTTGAGTATTTAAACTGGGCCTATACAGAGCCCTATACAGAACCCTATACAGAGCCCTGCCAAAGTGGTGGGACAGTGAAAGTGAAGCATTTTCTTTCTTATTTTGGCTCTGTACTCCAAACGGATTTGAAATCAAAACAATTATCGCTTCCTTGACTTCTATTAACACCTCTTTGGTCCTCATGTTGACAGACGCCGATAGCAGACTCCAAAGGCAAACGCGAAAGCCTAGAATCAATACTAGACATTGACAGCTCTCTCATGCCTGCAGAAAGGACGTAACACACCTGACGAACTGTCAAGCCAATTGTCCCATCACTTTTGGTGCCCTGGAATAGGGGCCTTTTTTTTTTAACGCATAAAAAGTGTTTCTAAAAAGGTGAAACCAATATGTACACAAACACCCTCAAACAAAAGCTGAGAATCTCTACTTTAACCTCATGAATAACTGTTTAGTTTCAAATCCAAACTTTTGGAGTGTAGAGGCAAAAGAAGAAGGAAAAAAAATAAAATCCTTCCCTGTCCCATGACTTATTCTGCACGTGCCCCTGCCTGACAGTACCTGTAGCGGTCATCTGTGCGCGCCCCTCTGCTCAGGCTGGCGTAGGTGTCAGGGGGGGGACCCCCCCGGT